>NC_081408.1:54944113-55292113 GCF_030272615.1 Cryptomeria japonica
GTGCCATGGGATTACAATACAGGGATATGGTGTGAATGTTGTGGAAGATATGGACATATTAGTGCTAACTATTTTATAAGGTTTGGAATGAACAACCGAAGATCATGGAGAAATCTTGGTATGGCATGTTTTCATTGTCACAAAGTTGGACACTTGGCTGGAGATTGTAGAGATCAACCTAGAAAAGACACTAAAGAAATAAAAGAAAAATTACAGATGATTTGGAAAAAGAAGAAAGTTGTGTCAAATGAAGAAAGCACCTTACCTACCAAGTTAGGTGGACCTATTCCAAATTAATCGGTAAAGGTATGAAGGGACTACATTCTCTGAAGGTTAAAATCATAACAGTTCCTATTCTATTATGTATAAAATTCAAAATCTGCATAGTTAAGATGTATTAGTAAGTTTGAAGTTCTATCAAAGTTTTTGAAGCACTTTATAGGAAACCTGTCAAGTCGGTGAATGAAGGAAATTTGCCTACTCAATTAAAATACAAAAATGAAAGAAAGTTAAAGAGGAACCGAGTGCATTTAATGTTTTTGACCTAACTCGCACAGAACCTAATAAGGTATTTTGTGTACTTAAAAGCATTTTCGTGGTCATTTACACTTATCAAGTTTTCAAGAGAGCAGAGAAAAGCAAATCAAGGTGATCAAACCTCATTCGAAGAAAATCCAAGGTATTTACATCAAATCTCATCACATTGTTAAGCTGATTTACCAAGCGTATCTAGTTGCCATTATCTACTAAGTATAAAGCATCTATTGTTTAAAAATCCTAAAACCCTAAGGACTCTTTACTAGTTTTTACTTGAAATCTTCAATGGCACCCAAGATCCAAGATCCCATAGTTGTTAAGAATGTAGAGAAGCCCTCATTGAAATACTTTTTGACTCCCAAAGTTGCTTCTAAACCGGATGACAAAACTGCCTTTTCACTCATCCTAGATTGAGTCTTGTTAGTCGAAGATGTGAGATTCTTCACCAAATGTCGTGTTGAAGAACTTGGTCATGTTGAAATTAGAGACACCTATGATGAATTATGTATTGATGGTGTATTAAACAACAAGTATGAACACATCAAAATCAAAGGATTAACTGAAGCGCTAACCTACCCTCATGTGTTCAAGCCCCAATGGGTCAACTTTGTTTTGAGCAGAGTTCATGATGATTTCATGTGGCTAGAAGAGAAACCATTGAAGATAACTAAGGAAATCATGCATGTGATCACCGGTTATCCTATTTATGATCATGCCTGAGCTCAGAAGATGATATCACAGAAGGAATTAATTAGTTTAACCGGAGTAGAATCTGATTACAGAGGACTGAAACTGAACAATGTCACTGATGTAGAACTCAAGTTTGCCAATAGAGTAATTGGTTATTGTTTCTTCCAATCAGCAAGGGAAAATAGTGTACCCTGTGTAGCAGTTGACTTAGCTTATAAAATTGTGAAAAAGGGAATGAAACTTGACTTATGTGAGGTGTTATTGAAGAACCTATTTGAGAATCTGAACACAATAAGGAAGCTGAAGAAGAAGAACTTGACAAATACTCTAAAGTTTGGATCACTAATGGTATGCATGTTTTTCTACTTTGAAAAATTCTTTCCATCAATCGGTAAAGTAGTTTGGGAGCTACACCGACCAATCTCCCATCAGATTAATGACTTCATCAAGAAGTTAGGTGATAATCTCAATGATATTATGGATGATTACTTTAGTAAATTTCAAAAGAAAATGCATAACAGGTACTGAATTCCACCCCAGCTAGTGGAGAAATATAAAGATGACATATGCTTTGAGGTAGACACTGATTACTGTTATGTGAATGTTGTGGAACCAAGAACTCAATCTTTGCCACCTATGGGTTACGAGATTGACTTTGACATCACACAACAGCAAATTGATGCATTTCTTACATTACCAAGGTATTCTACCGCTCTCAGGTATGGAACATATGAAGAAGTAAAGGGAAAAGTAAAAATGAGCATTGTAGTACCCAAAGCTACAAGAAAAGCAACAAAGATGATAAAGGTTTTAACAAAGAAATTTAGAGAAGACTCTTCATCCACACCTATCAAAGGAACTCTTGCCATCACTAAAGAGGAATTAGAAGCTCAAGAGGCAGCTATAACACTAAGCACTGAATTACCTAAGGGTAAAGTGTTAAAAAAAAAGAAACAGGACACCTCAAAGGCCCTACCGACTCCTCCAACAAAGAGACCTAACACAAGATCATTTGCAACATCACCGAGTAAGAAAAAAAAGAGTGTTACTACTCCCAAGGTAACAAAGACATACAAGAAATCTACTCAGAGACTCATTTTGGCAAAAGCGTCTAGTGATACAGAATCTGAAGATGCAAACAAATTCCAGATTGTCAAGAGCAAGAAGGTAAATATACATAGTGTTGAAAACTTTTGTGCCAATCTGAAAGAATATGGTGGATTTGGTTCATTTAGATATGTCAAGTATGAAACTAGAAATAATGATGAGAAGAGCCAAATTGAAGAAGTTGTCATCTACATACTTCTAAAGTTTCGGTTAGCTCCATTGAAACTAGTAAAGTCACTTCCAAATGAACTTTACTTGCATATTGATAATAGGTGGAAGTATGAAATGGACTCAAAGAAACAAATCAGAGAAAGAAGTCTAGTCCATCTCTTTCATGATATGTTAGTAGCTAAAATAAAGGAACATTTAACAACCTACAATTCAAAGTTTCTAGTCAAACAAAGAGCCTTAAAACTAATGAATGGGCTATATATTGATGTAGAAAATGAGACAAAAGCAAAATGGCAAGAAATTTTCAAAATCAAGGATGCCAGTGAACAATCTAGAGTTGAAATCATTGATGTCACCAAGCACAATCCTGATGTCACCAAGCAAGGTCCTAATGCTACTAAACAAGACCCTGCTGACACCATTCAAATAGATGAAGATGTCATGAATACAGAGGAACTGGAGCAGGAAATAATAGAAGGCACTACATATGCAAAAATTGTATCTAGTGAATCCATTTTAGAACAAGTTTAGCCTTATCCATAGATCAATCAACCTATCTCTACCGAAGCTCCTCAGGATACAGCTCAAGGCACCGAAGGTCACAAGTCTACAACAAAAGAAGATACTTCTCTAGAATAGACCTCTCAAGCACCTTCAAGCACTGAAAATGTTGTAGCTAAGACACCCACTACCGAGACACAAAAAGACACCATAGCAGCTACAGGAACTGACCAAAGTGTTGTCTCTACCAAGCAACCTATTGAGGGTCAGCAATCCTCCCAAGCTATTCTCTTGGTCCAACCAGCCAAAGGTGAAGAAAAGAAAGTGAAAAAGCATAGTTTCAAAATTGATTTGTCTAAACCAATAGTGTTGCCCAATGTGGATATATCAAAATTAAAGGGGTGAGCACTCATTGATTTTGGTGAACTATGCAAAGAAAAGGCCGAACAAGAAAAATAGATGGCCATACAAAAGAAGAATAAAGTACTTCAAAAGGTGAAGACATTGCTATCAGATATGCTACCTACAGCTACAGTGTCAACCGATGCAGTCATCCATATTCAACTAGATGAACTCCTTAATCAAATAGAAACATCCGGAGTTGATGCATCTGAGTATTTGTGCAAGCTAAAAGACAAGGAGCTTATTACAAAAATGATAGAAGAGGTACAAAAAGCTCTAGCTATTGGCAAAGTCAAACTTGTCAAATTCATTGTTGAGTTGTCCCCTCAACTCAAGCACATTCTTTATTTATTTCAGAAACTCTATACATTTTCTATATTCATTAAAGACATTAAGAATAAAACTGATGCAATTGAGAAAGAGATCACTAATCTCTCAAATAAGTTGACCACAGAGCCCAATTCAGTTCAAAAATTTTATACCAAACTTCAATAGCTCATGGCTCAACAATTGGAACTAAGAAATGAAGAACAAAAGATCAGGATGGATATAATGACACTCTAGACACTATTCCTTCCTCATCTTTCATCAGTCCAAGAATAGATCAACCGAGCCACACGCCTATCTACTACACAAGAGGGAAGCACTCTTGATGGCTTAATATCCCTATTGGCTGATATTCAAGCACAAAACTCTTTAATGGAAAGTTTAAAGGATGCACTCTCTATCGCTCTCATTGATGCCCGAAACAAGTACAAATCCATTTTTGACCAGTTACCACCCCTAGATGGAAATTAAAGTTTTTGTTGTTTGTCAAAAATGGGGAGTGATACAATATATTTGGGGAGTGAGATATATTTGGGGAGTGATATAGTTTTGATACAGTAATTGAGAGAATGATATAGTATTCGGAGTATAGTATACAAGGGGAGTATACCGAGTAGAATAAGCAGAGTATCCCAGAGCAGTATACAGGATAGTAAGCAGAGCACACAAGAATAGAACCGAGCATGCAAAATCAGAGTTACGTATAGTATAATGATAAGTGGAGTATATTTGAATATACTATCTCATTGACTATTGTATATACTATCAAGTTTAGTCAAATTTTGCAAAGTATGTAGATTTTTTGAAAGTAGTTTTTGTCAAACATCTCAACTAATGTCAAAAGGGGAAATTGTTACTACTTATCAAGTTGCAATTAGTTTTTATATCCGAAGTCATACTATATACTCTAGTCAGTTAACACTACTGAATCATGCAATCGGTATACATAGAGAAGTCAATATGCACAGTCTAGTTGGTTAGAGAAGAAAGTAGTCACAGAACGCAGTATACACCGAGTTGTCTACCGAGTATCTTTTCATGTCTACCGAGCAGCAAAGATGACACACCAAGTTGATATACACTAAGTGAAACATGTTACCAGATTCATTAAACCTGGACATGCATATGAAAACATGTTACAAGATCGAGGCACATCTAACCGTTATCACATTGGAAATTGCACTAGAAGATTGTGTATGATTTCGAGGTCATCTAACCAATGGAATATTTTACATGGTTACAAATCATGTTTGTAAGATCGAAGCGATGAATTGGATCACCGTCTTAAGAGATCTATTTATACAACATGAGTTAAGTGTGTATGTATGAGAAAAAGAAGACTGTTATAGAGACACAGAGGTCACCGAGAAGGCTTTCAGAGAATAGTCAAAGAATAGAGTAGACATAAGGGTTTACCGAGCTACTATATGGGTTACCGAGGTATGCTATAAGCAAGGTAATCTACTCTGAGCACATAGAATCTGCTATAACATTTCAGATGTAAAGTTGCAGATATTTGTAGTGATTTTATTGTAATATTGTGAAGTTGAAAGAGAAACCTTTAATAGGGTAAAAGACTCTAATCAAGTCTATAAATTGTAAAGCCTCTAACTAGGTGCAACATTTAGATTAAGTGTTGTAAAATCCTTTAGTAAGGTAGATCTAACAGATCTTGTTACTCATAATAGGGTAAGCTATCAAAAATAGCTAATATGTAGCTCTAACCAAGCACTCTTTATTATTGCAGTAGTGAAGTTGTGGGTGCCATCCCCACCGTAGTTTTTCTCTCTAACCAAGAGTTTCTATGCAACCAAAGTATATGTGTTATGGAGTGAATCATGTATGATTGTTATCTATTTGTTTTAGCTTTATTTTATGTTACTGCACTATTCAGTTTATGCATAACTGTAAAGTTATTATTCGAGAAAATTTTTGGAGTACTGATTCACCCCTCCCCTCTCAGTACATTAGCTTTCCATATTGGGCCTAACAGGGAAACCATTGACAATAAAAATAGAGGAGGAAGTTTCCATAAGTTGAGAATAGAGCTGAATAACTTTGACACCAAAACCAAACGCTTTCATGATCCTAAGGAGAAACTACCAGTTTATTCTATCAAAAGCTTTAGCCATCTCTAACTTTAGGAAGAAGCCCTAGTTATTTGTCACTTTCAGGGAGTGGATATTTTCATGAATGGATATGATTGAGTCCAAAATCTATCTTCCAGGGACAAAGCCATTCTGCTGGATAGAGATAATCCTAGGAAGAATTTCCAGCAACCTGGAAGTCAGGACCTTGGATAAAATCTTGTAAACAGAGTTACACAAGCTAATAGGTCTAAACTTGTTGAGAGAATCAGCACTGGGGATCTTTGGGATAAGGACAATGAAGGTGGCATTTAGTTCCTTAAGGAGTCTTCTAGAGCTAAAGAATTCTTTGACACCATTGCATATGTCAGCCTCCACTATATGCCAAAATTTTTGGAAGAACATAGGGAAGCCGTCTGGACCAGAGGATTTATCTCCTTGAAAGGAGAACACCACCTTTTTTATTTCTAGATTAGAGGGAATACAGGATAAAAGGTTGTTATCAGCTTTCGTCAAGAGTGAAGGAATAGCTTGCAAAAGGGTGTTTTGATTGTTGAAATCCAAGTTTTCCACATCTTCCAACATGGTGTTGAAATGCTCAAGAGCTTCCTTTTTGATATCGTTATCCTTAGTAAGGATGCCTTTGTTGCAGGATAGACTAGATATTCTATTGGATTCCCTATGCTTGAGAGCAGTTAAGTGAAAGAACCAGGTGTTTTTATCTCCTTCTTTCAGGAACAAGGCTTTGGATCTTTGTCTCCAAAATGTCTCTTCATTGGAAATGATCATTTGGTATTTGGATAAAAGATCATTTTCAACTATCCTAAGATTTTTAGACAGCCCAACCTCTTGGATTCTATCATGAACCTCCTTTATTTCTTCTTTGACTTGAATTTTGCTCTTGAAAATATCACCAAAAATCTCTTTGTTCTAGATTTTAATTTTAGCTTTTAGGATATTGAACTTTTTGGCAATTCTAAAAAGAGTTGTACCCTCCACTTTAGAATTCCACCATTCAACAATATGAGCTTCTAGAGAAGGATGGGAAAGCCAAGCTGTTTCAAATCTGAAAGGGAAGTTTCTCTTGGCCAAAAAAGAGTTGGCAGTAAAGGAGATGGGGTACCGATGTTGTCGGTTCATTCTTTTTCTTTTTCCTCGTTTTCCTAGTCTTTTTAGGCTATTCTTTAGACACAATGTCCTCTGAGTCTAGTGAATTTCTTTTTGTCTTGCACTTCTTCTCAAAGACTTTGGCAGGTGCCACTTCCAGTTTCTTCTTTACTAGTGACTGCTTGGTCACTTTGGGACTTGTTGGAGTAACTGGTGCCGATGCTGAAGGCACTACCTTTCCCTTCTTTGTTGAGGGTTCTTTAACTGGTGTAACCCTTTCTAGATAGGTGTTGGTTCTCTTTACCTTTGGATCAAGAGGTGAGGCAAGTAAGGTAGAGGCATACCCATCCAGCATATCATTCATTACCTCATATCCCATTGGTTCCACTTCTTCCCATCTAGGCTCAATCGCCTCCTTTATGCACACATCAACTTTGATGGTGAAGTAGATGTCCTCCTCATATTTTTTGACTATATCACTGGATATTCTTATCCTTTGACTCATCTTGCATGTGAACTCATCAAAGTATTTATTTAGTACTTCTGGATAACCTGTTCCAACTACTTGTAGGCTTTCCTTGATTTGCTTTGACACCGGTTGGTCGACAGACCACTGAATATCTTCAACTCCTAGGAAGTAACCTAGGAAGTAGATGAACAACCCAACCAATAGTTGTCCAAACTTAAATCTCAATGCATTGTCCTATTTGATCGACTTGAGGTTCAACAGAAGTTGTCTTTGCATACAAGTGCACAGATCAAACGATGCATCTTCCTTGATCATCTTGTAAGTGGCATTTACCGTTGCGACAGAGATAGAGTTAATTCTGCTAGGAGAGAACATTTGGTAACCTATCACCATGCAGGCATACTTGACTAGATCATCCTTGATTGAGTTGACAGTCATTCCATGTGAGTCGCTCACTGAATTGGTGATCTTAGACATTTCAGTCTTACTGACCTTTCCTAGGGCTGGCACTTCCCCAATGTTAGAAAAACTGGTGACAACATGAATCACTTCTGGTGTGATGTCATGCATCCACTCTAAATACATCTTATCACCATGAACTCTGCTCAAAATGATGCGAATGTGATCAGCTAAAAATTCTTCAAGAAAATAGACTGCGTTGTGGAGTTTCTTCTTTTCCAGAATGCTAAATTTTGGTTTAATCTTCTTTTCCTTCCCACATAACAAACTCAATTGGGAATGGATCACAAGAGACCCTAGGTCTTCTATTTTATAGTCTATGTAATCATAAATGCCTTCTTCCACTACAATACCAGTAGGAATTTGAGACAGGGCATTGTATTTTGACTTCCGTTGAATGAAGTCTACAGAATCAACGGGTGCACTGGAACTAGTATGAGATGCGGAAGCCATGATGAATAGAGAATTTTGAAAAATACCTTCGTTAATCAAAATTTAGGGCTTTACAATTTAACTTCGCCACACACTCCTTCGGTTGCTAAATTGTTGCTTTGCATTCTACACTCCTCCAATAGATGTTTGCTTCAAATTCTTCTTCTAGATTTTGATAAATTCTTTGAATCATAGTGTAAATTGCTTTTCTTCACTCTGCACTTGAAAAAATTCTTCGCTCAAAAAATGATAGTGAGAAATGATTTGAAAATTCCTTTTAAACAGCTTCTCCACCTACCATAATAAATACTCCACTATTAGGGCATAAACCCTAATTTGTCTTTTACTGTTTCTAGTCTTCTGCCAATCTGATAGGTATCGCATACTAGTTAAGGTCTTTTACTGGTGTAAATTGGGGATTTGAAATATTTCATCATTTTCTCCCCCTAAGCTTTTCTGATGCTTAGTTTGTCGGTTCCGAAATTTCCACACTAGGTGTAGAAATCGGTTCTTCTTGCAACACCCCTAGTTTCTTTTTCTAGGTTTTGTTTATATCCTCTTGAATAGTTTCAACATCAATCTTTCCTTCCAGAGTGACTGATATATCATTCTATATGCTCTTTCTACTTTTGTAGAATCTTGCTGAATGACCCGGTTTGTTGCAATGATAGCAAACCATTCCAGGTGCTCTCCAAGGTCCATTATTCATGTTTCCATTCTTCCTTCTGCATGTTGCAGAAATGTGACCATGACCATGACAAATCCAATAGTTTTCTCTCCATCCAGTTTCCGGTTGATGGCCACTACTACCTGACTAATGATTATAGGTATTAAACCGGTTTGGGTTTCGGTTCCTAGAGGGTTCAGGAAAAACTCCTTGATTCCTTTGAGGATACCTTCCGGTATTGTGCATGGCATACCTGCATTCAAATGATCTATGCCCAAACTTGTTGCATGCATAACAATTACCATTTAATCTATTGGATCTCGACTTATCATTTAGAAAATAAGGAAAATTATTGTAAGCCTTACTTCTACATACATTAGCAATGTGTCCTTCCTTGAGACAATTAGAGAAAATACGTTTGAACTTTTGTTTACCTTTATCCTTTGATGTCAGTTGTTTCTTTGATGCTTCATCTTTTGTTCCAGAGGTCTCACCTTCCTCATAATCAGAGAAACCAAGTCCATTGGTATTCTTTACCGATTTACTTGATTCTAGCTTCTTCTCTAGCTTGACAGTGCTCTTATTGAATTTGGCAAGTATTTCCTTTGACTTGGTGAGTTCTTCGGAAATAGAAATATTGGATTCCTTCAAGGTTGGATTCTTAGAGATAGCCATGTTTAGTTCACCTTGCACTTCTTCTCTTTCCATTTTGCTTTCATGAAGACTAGCGGTAAGTGCACTGGTCTCTTGCTTCAACTTGGAGATCTCATGATCTTTGTCTTTTACCAGATCTTCAGCTTTCCTCTGGTTCTCAAGCTCTTGACACATTCGGATAGTTAGTCCTTCCAACTCCTTTCTCAGGTTGGAATTGGATTCATTCAGCTTTTCTACTTCTTGAATTAGGGCTTCCATGTCCACTTCATCAGAAGAACTATTTTCAGATAGCTCCATCATTTTTTCAGCATTCTCTCTTCTTTTTGCCTGAGAGGCCTTATATTTGACCATAAGTTCATCATAGGCTTGCTCAAACTAAGTAAGCCAATGAGTAAGTTCCCTCATAGTGTATTCCCCCATATCTCTTTCCAAGTGGTTAGACTTATAGAAAGGCTAGCTCTAATGCCAATTGATGAATACTAAGAGGGGCAGTGAATTAGTATGCCAAAAAATACTAAACTTAAACACTTCAACAGTCTAGAAGTAAACTGGTAAAATAGTTTGACAAACAAATTGGTTAACACACATGCAAACCAAATAGCAAGTAAGGCATTCACTCACAGGAGCAATAACACCATAACACAAGATATTTGACATGGAAACCCAAATGGGAAAAACCATAGTGAGATGAAACTCACAAGTAACTATCTGCATAATAGAAACCAGACCGGTTAGGGTCAGAGTGGTTAAGGTCATACAATGTTCTTTACTAGAATAGATCCTATTAGGAATCTCAATTTTTGTTAGGAGATAAGTCCGATTAAAGACTACCTTGCTGGAGGATTTTAGATCCATAGATGTGAACCACCTTGTTAGAGGATTTACAAAAGGCTTTATGGGCCTACTTGGTTAAGGGCTTCAAACTTGTTGCAGATGTCAGTAATCAACAAGTGAGTGATCTAGTAGATAGCATAGATTGTTTGGTTAGATCCTTGATAGCTCATTCTTAATGCATTCTAGCATTACTTCAGTCTTCAACACATTCACACTTTACCTTCTCTCGCAGACCTAAACTTCTCTTCTTTGATCGCACTCACAAAAACTCATCAACCACTTTCAAAACCCTTACAACAACATAAAACCCTAGACATGATGTCCTTATAAAGGACTCTGATTTCATGTCGGTCCAATAGCATTACAATACAATTTCTTAGGTTTAGTGTATCTAGACATATTTGGTAACATGACACAAAAAACACCGCCAAAGTGTCGGCACTGCCAAACAATCAGTGGATGGTAACTCATCACAAAATGTTGGTTGGTAACTCATCATAGAGTATTACAAAATACCATTTTATGCAAAATACCAGTTGCCAGTTTGACGAAAATGAAGACTGGGAAATATGTGTTTTGCCACTTTGATCCTTTGTACCTCTTGAGATCCTCGAATCTCTTGAGGTCTTCATACTGCCTGAGATCAGTAAACACTTTCTGTAAAACACCGATAGTCTAAATACTAACACATGATACCGGTTGGAACAAATACCAGTTGAGCTTAGATCATACATAAAAAAAGGTGATCTCAAAGAAAGTGTGTGTCCATCAATGACAATCACAACATCAATCATCAAAAATGCCAACATAGCTTGTATTCATTTTTCAGATTCTCCATTTCATTTTCCTTGGAGTCCAAGGCTGGATTCAAATCATCAGTCAATCTTTTTGTCTCTTCTAGTTGAGTGGTCAATAAACCAACATTTTGGTTTGATACTTCAAGGTAGATTCTCAACTGGCTGCAGTCCTCATTAGCCAATCTTTTGTAGATTTTAAAATCATTTCTAACATTTTGAAGCTCTTCTAGAGAACTTACTAGTTCACACTCAAGATCTACTTCTACATCTTCTTCTTCTTCTTCATTATTTCCAAATAGATCTTGCCAGCTAGATCTATTCACCTTTTCTCCTTCTTCTTCTTCCTTTTCAATGTCATTGTCAAACACATCATACCGGTGGGATTTATCTGCATTATCCCCTTTTGATGTGTGACTCTTAATGTCAGTCTCATGGGCCATGAAGAGATGAGTCTCCACATCACCAATGTTGTAGCAACAATCTAAACTAACTCTATCATCTTCACATGTATCTTCAACATTGTTCTTCTCACTTTCACAAGTTGATTTAGTGGTGTAGGGTTCATTTACATAGAGTTTATTTACTCTATTCCACAGACTTTTTGCTGATTTACATCTATCCACCTGTGAGGAGACATCACCGGTGAGCCCATTGAATATGCCCTTCATGGCTTCTTCATTACATATACATTTCATTCATCTTCAGATCCAGAGGGAGGATTGACAATCCTAGGGAGACCATTAACAACTGACATCTATACATCAAACCCTAGAGAGGATAGGAAGACTTCCATTCTACAACTCCAAATAGAAAAGTTTGAACCATCAAACACAACAGAAGGGATTGACACTAAAAAAACCATTGTGTCCTTAAGCCAGAATGTACCCAAGTTGGAGAAAGCTCTTTTGACTAGGAACCTAGGCTCTGATACCAATTGTTAGACACAATGCACCATTGAGAGGGGGGTGAATCAGTGGTTCTCAAAATTTTCCCTTTAACAACCTAGGTGTGTATACTGGTCATGGGATCTAAAATAATGTAGACTTGCCAGTTAGTAGGGAGACAAAAATACAAAAGAAATCACACAAAGGGATATCACATAACTCTAGCATGTACGAGGAAAACCCAAGATGGGAAAAACCTTGGTGAGAAAGGTTGTTGGAGTCTACCACTCCAATCCAACCTCATAATGAAACTTTGTTACAATGTTTAGGGCACCAAACCAAGGAGCAACAACCCCTGATTTAGGGCACCAACCATAGGAGCATCAACCCCTGACTGATTTATGGGCTACAACCCCTGCACTAAGCAACAACTCAGTGTTCACAAAGATAACTTGAAATACAAAATTAATACTACTATTACAAGTGAATCTTGCAACCATCTCATATACCTCTCTACCAGTGAGACACCTTCTTAGCTATACCAGCTCATTCATCTGTTGCTTCCTTACCTGTAAACTCTACTAGTTCACCTCTCTTCTATTCTGCTCTACTGGATCTCATCCTTAGTTCTCTTCTCTTTACCGGTACTATACTTTGTTGGCTCTAAGTCTGCCTTCTCTGCAATTTTCTTCACTTCTCCTCTATCGGTATGGACACTACCAATTCTTCTTTGCTATCGGTTGAACACTTCAACCTGGTTTACCCTCATTCTCAGTCTCTCTTCTCCGGTATGCATTGGGCACTTGACTAACTTGCTATCACATGTAGAAGTAACACTTCATCACTTTGTATTAACACTCTCTTCTTCTATGCAGAAACAACTTAACTATGTCTTTGGCCTGCATATTTATAGCTTGGTTTTCCCGTCGAAAGCCTATTCAAATTATACGTGGTTAGGTTTTCCTCATCACCCTCCAAGAAAACCAAATCCAATCAGATCTTGCCTAACCTAATCTCTTAGATAGCCAACTATAAAAATTTTCCATTAATGCGCCTTTCAATACATGTTTTCCAAATATAGCAAACATGGTCATGTATCTCGACCTGCCTCTATCAAAATACCATTAATGTTTCTATTGTTTCCCTCTCAAGGTCTTCTCATGATCCAATCTTCTTTCTTTGATCCAGGCACCAACAACTCCCTGATTCTTCTATATTGTTCATTCTTCATCGAGCCACACTCCTGTAATACGATCCACAAATCATGACATCCATATTCAATCCACACCTATAGAAATACCTATCTCTACATGACACTTCACCAACCTCTATGAGCTTGCCACCTTGAATCCATGTAAACCAATTGCCATCTTGGATCTTCATGTCATTCCAGATAGGATCACCAACCAAACACTCTACCAGTTCCTCTTTTCTGTCAGTTTACTAACCCTACTGGTATCTCACACTTTACTAGTTAACTCCTCATGTCTGTACTTTGTTGAACTACTGGTGGAACTCCTTAACCGGTCATTAGACATGACAATCCAAAGCATGCTCACCTCAGTCAGATGGGAGTCACAACACTTAGCCTCTTTGCTTCCTTACTGGTTCTCAAGCTTACCGGTAACCATCCTAATGACAACATGTCATCAACCTTCATCAGACTCCATCTTTAGTCTGGCTACATCCCTCTATTTGCATCTGTTCTACCTTGTCTTCTACATGATCATCTTGAACTATATCTCAGTCGGTTTGTCAAAGTGATAAACCCATCACTCTTCAACTACACTGACATCTCAAACATGCCTTCTACATCGGTCTAGTGCATATCCCTGATTTCATGCACTTGATGCACACCTCTTCTTCCTTATCTCACAAAAATATGATGTGCACAATGCATAATAGGAGATAAGTTCCACTTACCAGTGGAGTGACACCTTGTCCTCTGCATCCTGCAATGTACTCATGTGACTTCCCTATTTGTGCAACATATCTTCAAACAGGCACATGTGATCCAGTGTGGGAACATTCACTATCAGTCATTCCTTCTCATGATGACTGCATCTTCATCCAGTGGGAGTCTTGTTGCTCTACAACATCACAGCATACATGTGACCTATTCATTCTTCTCCTCCAGTGTTAATGTGATTTATGTAACATTATGCTTCTTCATCACAAACAACAACTCAAGCATCTTGGTCATCCTTCTTGTACACTGGTCATTCATCCTTACCTTACCGGTATCTTGCAACACAAGGTGATATCAAATATATCTCAACCTGTACTCCTCCTTGACAGTTTTTCTCATACATCTCTCATATCAGTACTCATTCCATACCAGTTGATATCAATGACAACACAATGCCAACAATGGTGTTTTAAGGGGTCATATGGTGTCTTAATGGGTCGTAGGACACAATATGACCCCTAAGAACACATGATGGCCCATAACAATGCCTAAGTGTCCATATGGTGTCCTAAGGGATCATAAGACACTGTATGACCCCTTGGGACACAATATGACCTCTAACAAAACCTAAGGGTTTATATGGTGTCCTAAGGGTTGATACAACACAATATGACCCATAATGACACCTAAGGGGTCATATGGTATCCTAAGGGGTCACAGGATACCATATGACCCCTAAGGACAACATGCATCCCATAACAACACCTTATAGTGTCATAAGGGGTCATATGGTGTCCTAAGGGGTCATAGGACACAATATGACCCCTAACGATACCTAAGGGATCATATGGTATCCTAAGGGGTCTCAAGATACCATATGACCCCTAAAGACACCACATGACCCATAACAACACCATATGGTGTCCTAAGGGGTCATAGGACACAATATGACCCCTTAGGACACAATATGACCCCTAACGACACCATATAACCCTAATGTGGTGCTCTAAGGGTTCATATAGTGTCCTAAGTATTGGAATCCAAGAAAACTGAGAGGAGGAGTGAATTAGTGTTCTTCCAGTATGATTAATTTTAATGTTATTAGCAAAACAACTTAGTAACCTATATGCATAAAAGAAAATAACAAAAAGTAATAATAATGCAACCACAAAGATGAACACCATAACACATAGATTTATATGTGGAAAACCTCAAAGAGGAAAAACCACAATGGGATTTGTTACCCACAATATCTATCCACTTGCCAGTTGAATAAATATTACATGAAAGGAGTCTGCACATGCAGGAAGGCACACTGCCTAGAGTGCACTGTTCATCACTAAGAAGCCTCACTAACTATATATACAAAATACTAAATTACAATAAAAAAATATGAACCCTATGTGTGCATCTGATATGCTAGATGAGTTACGGTTTAAGCACAGACTTTACCAGTGAATAATGAAACCTTCCTTATTGGTGTATCAATTCACTTCCCAACCCTTTATACAAACATTCAAGATCTATTACAGATCATAGCATTTACATTTTGTCAATCAAGATCTTGCTCATTACAATACCATACAATTGCATATTGCCTATATCTCAAAATAACCTAATAGACTGACTTATATACCCTTACATACATGAATTCTTTATGTTGGAATACAATCATATTACAAAAGATAAATAAATGTCGGCCCAAAACAAAATATAAACTTAAATCTTCATGACTATTCAATCTTCCTAATTGTTGTTTCTTTAACCTTTCCCAGATCAATCTCTTATGTCTACCTCCAAATACCGGTTCCAAGTTTGTTGATTTACTTTGCCTATTGGTTTCCTTTCCATATGGTGATTACCTGAATGTTGAATACCATACCTTTATTACTAGATCCACAATTATGTGTCTTATTATCAATGATAACACCATGAACCCAAATGAGTGTCAATTTCCAACAATCTCCCCCTTTGGCATTGATGGAAACACTCATGTGAAAAATGATGCAATGCTTTGTTGTTTTGGTTCCTGTCCATAATCTTCCCAAAAGTTGATCTTCATGAAATTTCTCCCCCTGAGCTATACATTACTTCTTATGTCAACTCATTCTGAATTGCATCCAACTCCACTTCCCCTTGGATTAACATTTTCACATCCAACCTCTCCCCCTTTGACAAGAATGCCAAAGGTTGGGGCAAATAATAACAAAAAAATGAAATTTTGTACAAAATAATGGAATCAAAACTAAGATTACCATATCTAAATATGCTTGAATACATTCAGATAAGCATTCTTCAAAAATACTAAGTGTGTATCCCAACCGGTTCTTAGTGTAACCAAAATTGATAAAAATCCATTTAGAAAGTAGGCATACACTTCTTGATCTGATAATGAGTCCATAATGGGTTGACTCATCTTATCCATACACTCCCTCTTATGAAGTAATAATGTGCCTAGTCACGGACTGATTAGACCTCTTAGTTCTCTGGCTCTTCGAATGAGTCTATCCTTATCCTTTTCTAATGTTGATATCTCTCCCTCTGTAATTAAAATTTGACCATCAATTCTGTTGGTTAGGGATTGAGTTCCATCAAAATTATTTACAATTTGCTCCAATTTCTCCTTAGTTGCCTTGATCTCATTCTCTAAGTCTGTAGCCAGTGGAGAAAAATTTGTGCAAGACCTGTATAAGTTAGTACAGTGTTTAAGAGCCTCATCAATCTGCTTAAAACCTTCAGTCAACTTGTTCTTATATACTACTATCATATTGTCACAAGTTGTTTTTCTTGCAACATTATACCTCGCCACTAGCTACTGGTTTGAGATTTTTTTAAGAGTGGTAAACTCTTTTGCAATATGCTCAGTCAAACCTTTGAGTTTTCCAGTAGGACTGGTTACCAGGATTACTTGGTACTCCAAAGAAATTTGTTGTAGCATTGAGATTGCTTGCTTTGTGACCTTCTTCTCCTCTATACCCTCTTTTATCAGTTTCTGAGCTGCAACAAACATCAACTCAGAGTTTCTCAATTGCTCAATGCTTTTCTTCCCATATGGGCTAAAATCCACTTGACTGGAGGTGTCAAGTGCCAACAATGAGGAGCTGGCTGCATCTAGCTCCTTGCCTTTTTATTCCTTTATTGGTGATTGTGCCAGTGCATTATCCTTGGCTTTGGCTGTTTCCTTTTCCTTCTCTTCTTCCTTCTTTTCCTCTTATTTCTCTTATTTCTCTTATTTCTCTTCTCCCTTACCGGTGTCTAATGGATCATCATTTTTGTTGGTGTTTGTTTGTTCATCTAACTTATCGGTATCCTCTATATGCGGCTTCACCTCTTGGTGCAATATTATGCTCTTCCTCTACCTCTTCCATATCCATATTCAATGTTGGAGGATCATTATCCTCAACATTTACATCATATATATTTGAGACTGTCAGAGGAATATTCTCAGTTATTTTCTTATCCAAAACTGGTGGGGCTTCACCTAATTTCCCTTTGCCCTTAGCATCAACCGAAATGTCTGGAAATCAGACTTAGGAGGAACTTCTAGTGATGTAAAGAAATCTGGATTATCAATATAGAGTTTTTCCCATGCCTCTTGGGTCTCTTTGACTATTTCATTCACCCTTCCAGCCATTAGGCTAACTTGCATGTGCCTACTCTGGAAATTTGTTTTATTTTCAAACTCAAGGCACTTCTTCATCTCCTCTTTAGTGATCTCACCACAAACGGTTAATAGTTCTTGAATCTTTATTTGTCTATCTTCCTCAAATACAGACAAACTTATAGCATCTAATTTATTATATGATATTGTTGATACTTACTGTTAGACAGTTCAGATAACCAGAAGACAACTAAGAGAGAGGGGTGAATGCATTGTCATAGATTACCAGAAGCATTATCATTTTTAAACTTTAATACCGAAACCCAAAATAATAATACCAAAATAACAATTAATCCAGTTAAGCATAAATAATAGTTGTAGAATAAAAGCCATCCAGACAACAACAAAATTTGTACGTGGAAAACCTGATAAAGGGAAAACCCATGGTGAGAAGCCTACCCACAGTCAGATAATACTTTTGCAGTAAGTATGTCAATTTACAATGAAGGGGCCTGCACTTGTAGGAAGGCCAACAACCTAGAGCACACTGATCATCACAAAAGGAGTCTGAATGACTACATAGAAATCTAGACTACAATCTGAAGAAGTGTTGAACTCCAAAAGATAGGATCTCCTATGCCAGAGTATAGTTCCAGTTAATCTCAATACCAGAGGAATAAATCCTCTTACACAAGTCCAATTAGATCTCCAATGATCAATCAACTCCTCTGCTTGAATGATATTACATTATTCACACATCATATTCCTTGACCATGACCTCTAATGTTAACCATGATGATCTACAATGAGATCTTACATCTTATTTATACAAACCCTCGACCCTAAACAATCAGGTCGGCCACCATACAATAAACCAATTACATAACTACAAACCATGTCGGCCTTAGACCAAAACAAATAATATCCAACACATAGGACATCTCGGATATACAACAATAGGTCCTATCCACACGTTACATAAATGCCAATCCATAACCTAGATTAACCGGGACCAAGTATAGGTCCACACGCTTTAGCAATGATCTCCAAATGCCAAGTCTCAAACATGATAACCAACAACATGCTGAAACTCCATCAGAAGCTGCACCAACACCAATTATGCAATGCATCAAAGATCTCCACCAAAAGCTTTGCCGATGAACCCTCCCCGGAACCAGAAACCAATCTTCTAAGTAAGCAGGATAGCATCCAATCACCAGACTGAAACCAACTAGCCAAATATGAGTATAAGCATTATGAACAAGCCAATTCCATCACTAGATTATACCGAAGTCAACTGGATCATGTCGGGTCCAAGTTAACCAAAAACTACTCAACCTACTGGGACCAAAAGTGTGTCGGTAAAGCATCTAAATAGCTAGTGTTGACATCAATGACAAAACATGAATGAAACACATAATCACTTCCACCAAATGGCCAACAATCTCCCCCTTTGTAATTGATGGCAACACTAGATGTGAAAAACATCTAAGTACCAAGAAATTCCAAACAAGTCTCCCCCTATGGAAGACAACCAACAATCTCTTGCATATAGCTCTGAATATCAATGACTTTCCCCCTTTGAATAATATCTTTGTAAAGTTCTAAATTTATTTTTCACATCTCAATCTCTCCCCCTTTGACATCAATACCAGAAATCTAACAGAAATATCAAGGAAAAAAGTATAAGCCTCTGAATCTCAAAGCTAACTACTCCCTCTGAGTAGTAGCATCCCACACCAGTGCCAGAATGAATAGTATATCTGATAATGCATGTCAGACTGATGCCAAACCACATCAATCAAGTCTTTATCAAAGGGGAAGAAAGCCCCAATTTGTCTCTCAGATACTCAAATGATTCTTTGGATAAATCTTTAGTGAAAATATATACAATCTGTTCTTTAGTGTTCACATAAACAAGTTTAACTTCATTTGCTTCCACCTTCTCCTTCAAAAAGTTATAATTGATAGATATGTGCTTTGTCTTAGAATGAAATACCCAATTCTTTGATATATCAATAGTAGTAGAGTTATCACAATGAATAACTACTAGTGCATCACAATCCACCTTTATAACCTTCAACATTTGCTTCATCCATAAAACTTGTGTACAATTACTAGCAGCAACAACATACTCAGCTTCAGCAGTAGATAAAGAAGTACATGATTGTTTCTTGTTGATCCATGAAACCAACTTCTTTCCAAGAAAGAAACCTCCACTAGAAGTAGTTTTTGGGTCATCAACATCTCCAGCCCAATCAGCATCTGTATATGCACATAAAGTAAAGTCATCATCCTTAGGGTACAACAAACCATATTCTGATGTACCTTGCAAGTATGTAAAAATCCTTTTCACCACCATCTCATGATTTTGTCTAGGATCACTCTAAAATCTTGAAACAATACAAACATCATTCATAATGTTAGGCCTAGTCTAAGTCAAATAAAGTAAGCCTCCAATCATAGATTTATATCTTGTAGGATTTATCGGTGCATAAATATCTTTCCTTGTAAATTTCTCACTTGTAACCATAGGTGTAATTACAAGTTTAGAATCTCTCATATAAAATTTCTTCAACAATTCCTTAGCATATTTAGTTTGAGAGATAAAAACATCTTTGTTGGTTTAGTAATCTGCAAACCTAAGAAAAAATTCATCTCACCAATCATAGACATCTCAAATTCTTTCTCCATATTCTTAGAAAAATCTCTGCATAATTTATCTTCACCTCCAAAAATAATTTCATCAACAAATACTTCAACAATCAGTATATCATCATCAATGATTTTATAATATACATTATTGTCAGCACTGCCCTTAGTAAAACCAAGCTTCAAAAGATATTTATCCAACCTTGCAAACCAAGCTCTAGGTGATTGTTTCAATCCATATAAAGACTTCCTTGCCTTGCAAACCATATCAGTATCATCTGATAGTAAAAACCATCAGGTTGTTCAATATAAACTTCCTCATTAAGATCCCTATTCAATAATGCAGATTTAACATCCATCTGATGAGCCTTGTAGGTTTTATAAGCAACATAGCCAAGAAATAATCTTACAGCTTCAATCCTAGCTAACGGTGCAAAAGTTTCACCATAATCAATTCCTTCCTTCTGAGAATATCCTTTACAAACCATTCTAGTCTTATTGTTTATAACTTTACCATCCTCATTAAATTTATTCCTAAAAAACCATTTAGTTTCAATGACATTTTTTATTTTTAGGCCGGGGAACCAAAGTCCATGTGTTATTTTTCTCAATCTAATCTAATTCTTCTTCCATACCTTTTAACCAAAATTTATCTTTACATTCCTCAATTACTGATACTAGCTCAACTTGTGAAATTAAACATACCTCATTAGTTGTTAGTCTTCTTCTTGTCATCACTCCATTGTTCTTATCCCCAATGATTTGATCTTCAGAATGATTCAATCTCACATACCTAGGAGTCTTTTGACTCTCTGTTCCTCTTCTCTATTCTTCAGTTACTATAGAATTCTCTGATATTGTCGGAGTAACTGGTTCAACTCTCTATTCTGGTAAAGGTACTACTGGTTCCTTCTCATAAACTCTGATTTGTCTTTTGCTTAGCTCATCTACTTTAATATTAGCACTCTCCAATATTCTCTACAATCTCTTGTTATAACATCTATATGCTTTGCTTTCATTAGAATAACCAAGAAATATGCCTTCATCACTTCTAGGAGAAAATTTCCCAATAGTATCATCTCTCTTGATATAACATTTACTACCAAAAATTCTGAAATACTTAACTGTAGGTGTATTGCCAAACCATAATTCATAAGGCATCTTACTGATTTCTCCTTTGATATTTACATTGTTGAATATAAAAATTATTGTACTAACTTCTTCTTTCTAGTAGCTATGAGGTAGATTAGCTTCCATCATCATTGTTCTAGCAGCATCCAAGATAGTTTTGTTTTTCCTTTCCACAACTCCATTATGTTGAGGTGTCCAGGGAGCATAAAATTGTCTTCTTATACCATGCTTGTCACAAAAGTTATTAAACTCACCGGATGTGAATTCTCCACCATGATTTGATCTCAAACATTTAATCTTCAATCCTGTCTCAGTTTCCACTTTAGCCTTAAAGATTTTAAACTTTTCAAATGCTTTAGATTTTTCTCTCAAAAGAGTAACCCACATCATTCTAGAATAATCATCAATGATTAGCATGAGATATCTATCACCATAAAAAAATTTAACTCTAGAAGGGTCACACAAATCAATATGAATAAGATCAAGAACATCATTTGATTTATCTTGTATACTCCTAAAAGAGGTTTTGACATGTTTACCCATTTGACATGATTTACATACCGGATTATAGGGCTTCATAATGTTAGGTATATCTCTAACAACCTTAGTTGAACTAATCTTCACAATGCAATCAAAATTCACATGACACGACCTTTTATGCCATAACCAACTCTCATCAATCTATGTAATCAAACATGTCTTATCACCAGAGTTTAAATAAAATATGTTACCTTTTCTTTGTGTACCGGTTGTAATCTCCAAGCCAAATTTATTAATGATTTTGCATTTTACATCCTTGAACTGTAATTGAAATTCCTTATCTACCAATTGTCCTACACTCAAAAGATTATGCTTCAAACCTTCAACATAATAAACATTGTTAGTATTTTTCTTACCATCCAATGATATAGTTCCTTTTCCTTTGATCATACATGCCTTATCATCTCCAAATCTAACTAGTCCACCATCAAATTCTTGCAAAGACACAAACTTCTCTTTATCTCCAGTCATATGATGTGAACAACCACTATCAATTACCCTTTCATCCTTATCCTCAATTTTAGCATCAAGTTCCTTCTCCTCAAGTACATTCTCTTCTAGTGTTGGATCATCTTTCTTGATAGCCAAGAATACCCATTCTTTCCCATTGCCAGATCCACTAGAAGAGTCTTCTACTGGTTCATCATCTGAATTAGTAATGCCTTCCTCATCTGCTATGTAACATGATTTGTCTTTATTTTTTCTTGAATCTATACTTCGTTTGATATCCAGGGTTAGGTTTAAATGATCTTTTAACTCTTTCTTCAAATCTTTAATTTCTTTCAGGACGTCTAGATGCAAAATGACCAATCTTATTACATGCAAAACATTTAAAAGGTGCTTTTCCCTTATACTTACTTCATACCGGTCCTTTCGATACTCTTCTAGAAAATAGTGCTTCAAGTTTCTCAAACTCATCATCTTCTCTCTTCATATCTCCTAATTATTTTGCATATAAATCTTTCCATTCTTGCTTACCGGTTGTAGATGTAGATGCATAAAAAGAAAGTTCAATCTTCACAGCTCCAAATGTTCCAAATTCCTCAATCTCAAAAGAAGATAGTTTCCCAACCAAAGTATCTCTATTGATGGATGTATTAGCTACTGTTCTCAACTGATTAATAGCAGTAGCCTTCATTTTGTAAGCCGGTGGTAGGTCTCCTAGGAATTTAGAAATAATCTCATCTTCGCTCAAAGTTCCACCACAACATTGAATTCCCATAACAATCTTATTTACGCTTTCCATGAATGCAATAATCCTTTCATCTTCTTCCATCTTTATGTTTTCATATCTCACCTGGTAACCATGAAGTTTAGCAATCTTCACTGTAAGGTCACCTTCATTAAGAGTCTGTAACTTATCCCATATAGCCTTTCCAGATGATTTGTCTGTTAATCTCATTATTTATTGATCAGAAAGTGCACACAAGAGGGCTTCTCTTTCTCTACAATCATTCTCAAGCTCCTTATCCAGGTTAGTTGGAGGAGGATTGCCAGATCCCATATTAAAGGGTGTGACACCATTCTATGTGATCTCCTAGATCTCCTTGCCAAGATATATCAAATGAGTCTCCATCTGAATCTTCCATATTGTATAATTTGTTCCTTCAAGCCTCGGTATATCCCTTTGAAAGATAGCTCTATAAGAATTGGATGAACTTGAACTGTTAGTTGCCATAGGATCTTCCTCAAGTGGTTAAAATTTCTACAAAGAGGACCATAGCTCTGATACCAATTGTTAGACAGTTCAGATAACTTGAAGACAACTGAGAGGGGGGGTGAATTAGTTGTCACAGATTACCAAAAGCATTAGCATTTTAAAACTTTAATACCAGAATCCAAAACAATAATACCAGAGTAGAAGTTAATCCAATTAAGCATAATCAATAGTCATAGAATAAAATCCATCCACACAACACCAAGATTTGTATGTGGAAAACCTGGTAAAGGGAAAAACCATAGTAGGAAGCCTATCCACAGTCAGATAATACTTCTATAGTAAGTATGTGAATTTACAACGAAGGGGCCTACACTTGTAGGAAGTTAAACAACCTAGAGCACATTGCTCATCAAAAAAGGAGTCTCATTGACTACATAGAAATCCAGACTACAATCCAGAGAAGTGTTGAACTTCAAAATAAAGAATCATCTATGCCAGAGTAAATTTCCAATTAAGCTCAATACCAGAGGACTAAATCCTCTTACACAAACCCAATTCAATCTCCAATGATCAACCAACTCCTCTTCCTAAATGATATTACATTATTCATACATTACATTCCTTGGCCATGACCTCTTACAATAACCATGATGATCTACAATAAGATCTTACATCTTATTTATATAAACCCTCGACCCTAAACAATCAGGTCAGCCACTAGACAATAAACCAATTACATAATTACAAACCATGTTGACCTTAGATCAAAATAAATAATATCTAACACATAAGACATCCCAAAAATATAATAATAGGTCATATCCACATGTTACATAAATGTCGGTCCATAACCTAGATTAATCGGGACGAAGTATAGGTCCAAATGCCAAGTCTCAAACATGATCACCAAGAGCATCCTAAAACTCCATCAAAAGCTACACCAACACCAATTATGCAATGCATCAAAGATCTCCACCAAAATCTCTATCGGTGAAACCATCACTGGAACCAGAAACCAATCTTCTAAGCAGGATAGCATCCAATCACTAGACCAAAACTAGCTGATCAAATATGAGTATAAGCATTATGAACAAGCCAATTCCATTACTAGATTATACTGCAGTCAACTGGATCATGCCAGATCCAAGTAACCAATAACTACTCAACCTATCAGGACTAGAAGGTTGCCCATAAAGCATCCAAATAGCTAGTGTTGACATCAATGCAGCACATAATCAATTCCACCAAATGGCCAACTTTTTCTTTTCTATCTCTAGTAAGGCCTTCTGATATATGTATAAGTATAGCAAAACTACTTCCTCAATTTCCTTTTTCTTTTCATCATCCATATATATATAATAGTATTGTATATTACTCAAAAGTTCATCCTTAGTGATTTGGTCTACCAATTCTTCTACAAATAAAGGAGGGATTAATTTTATACTCTTACCGGACTCAAGAGCCTTGTCCAGTTTAGATTTCATCATCTTGGATGATGGAGGTGTATCCTTTGCTAGTCTCTTCTTCTTTGTGGGTCTTCTCCTTCATAGGTTTTTTTTTGGCTGTTGGAGGGGCGTTCTTCGTCTTCTATTGCTTCCCTTCCTCAGCCTTCTTCTGGGGTACTCTTAGATATGTCTTTGGGATTTTAGGAGCCTCTTTTTCAAATTTTGTATCAGATTCAACATGAGAAATTTAAATTTATGGTTTCTTTCTCTTCATTACTCCTTTGCCAGTTGCTAGAGGGACCAATGCTATTGTCGGTGAAGATGATTCCACTAGTCCAATTATCTTGTTGACATCCTTTTTTGCCTTCATTAATTGTCCTTCCCCCTTCTTCTGATTAAATCTAGTTTGGACTTCAAGTTTCTTCTCTTTTATTGTCCCAAAAGCCTTTTCTGACTTATTAGTTTCTGTATTCAGCAACATCTGTGCATACAAATCAAGGATATGGGCATCCACCTCATACCCCATCTCTATTACCCATACCTTTCTAGGTTTAACTACTTCCATAAGGGTCTAATTCTTCTTTACCATAAAGAATATCTCAGTTGAATACTTATCAACTATATGTTTTGGCACCCTTTCTCTTTGTTTCATGGCCTTCTTAAATGCTTTAAAGTAACACCATATGGTGGATTCTCTGCTCTATTCTAGGTTACTTATAGCCTCCTTAATTTGTTTTCCCACTGGGATGTCAAAGGCACATTGCTTTTGATCCTGGGGTCTCATTGAGAAATAATATAATTAAATAGACAGCAAGATTTCCATATCAGAACACATGCTTCTTTTCACCCTTAATTTTATCAAGATTTAGAATCAATCCATCACACATCCATTTGCAAAGATCTTATTTTTCATTCTCCTTTATCATATAATATGCATAGTATGTGCAGGATTTAGAAACAAAATTTAACTAGTTTGATTGAGTTACCTTGTAACCAATAATCATGCTGGCAAATTGGACATTGTGATCTCTGATAGTGCTAACACTCATAGATCGGCTATCAGCACCAGTTAGCCTATTGATTTCATTATTAGAGATTTTCTTCTTGTCTAGCTTCTAACCAACATCGGGCAAACCAATAATTGTCCGGATGGCATCCTTAGTGATATTATGAGGTCATTCCAGCCACATAAACTCGCCATGAACTACACATACTGGATGATTTCATCATCAAATTATGGTATCTCCTAAATATTTGTAAACCCTTAATCCTTCAAATGTTTGAATCCCATCTTGATTACTCTATTTTTGTCCAACAATGTTGACAAATACATGGTTTTGATTTAAGCTAAGACCAATTCCTCCAAAATGCAGTGAATATATGCTCTAACATCTTCAAAATAAAGGACACCATCAGGAACCCTAGAAAAAGCACTGACTAAATCATCTACCTTTGCAATCTAAGGGTACTTCATGAATACTAGGCATGCATGATCCTTGATATCAACAACAGTAGGTGTTGCAACATCTGTCGGGGCAGGAGCAGATCTAGAAGCCATTTTAAATTTAAAAAAGATAGCTTGGAAACCAAGAAATACCTTAAAACCTTTGCCGATTGGAAACCCTTGAAAAATCCTTTTGAATGCACTTTAAATATTTTGGAGTCCCTCAAGATTGCTTTGAATCCCCTTTGGTTGCCTTGAACTCGCTCTACTTCACTCTGAATTCTTGGTGATAAAAAATGACATACTTTTTCCCTTGTATCTTGTGAAACCCTAATTCTTTGTTGACATAAATACTTACCAATAAACCAAACCGGATCCAAGATCCAAAAGATCTTCATTGGTTAACCTTCAAACTGACTTCTCCAATGTCTGAAACAGGCTTTTAGACCACTACCGGGGGTAATGCAAGATCTGTTATCAATTTGCCTCCCCCTAAGGCATCTGCCTTAGTTAGTAGATGAGTTTCTTGTCGGTGTAGGAACATTTTGCTCTACCGGTAGAGTAATCAGGGTATTTGCTTCTGTCGGTTGTTTTTAGACTTCATAACCCACTTCTTTCATGAGCTTACTAGATTTCATCAACCTTCTACTTCCCTTTGTCATTTGATCTGACATTGCTTGTCAGTACATTATTGCTTCTATAGAATTTAGCAATATGCCCTATCTTGTTGCATGCATAACAACGGACATTGTTCTTTTGAATTGTCTTATTGTAGCCTTGATCATTCCTTGACCTGCATTGATTAGCCTTATGTCAAAATTTTCCACATGCATGACATTTTACATTCATCCTACAATTTGTTGTCTTATGACCATACTTATTGCAATTGAAACACTAGCTAGTAAATGAACTATTGTTTTGATTGACTTTATTTCTATATTGACTTGCCATATGACCAAACTTATTGAAAACAAAGAATCTACCATTAAATTTATGTGCATTGGGTTGTCTTACTGGTGATCTCTAATTCTGATTGACTGGTGGATTCTTCTGATTGTTCTTCTAACTAGATGCTTCATCCTGATTTGCAGTACTAGAGCTTTCTCCATGCTCAAATCCAAGACCTCTATTGTCTCCATTGTGTCTTTGATTCTTCAATAACTCATCAATCTTTGCAGAACTCACCTTGAACTTATCTTTGTACTCATTTGTAGTATCCAGGTCGCTTCTTAGGATTGTCATAATTTTTTCCAACTCTTGCTCATTGTTTTGAGATTGTACTAATTCAGTTCTCAACATATCATTCTCATGTGCCAATCTAATGCATTATTCATATCTATCTTTCAGAGAATTGGCAAGAATTTCTTCATTCTTATTCTTGTCTTCAATCTCCTTCAACATCCTCATGGTTAGGGCTTGCATTTCATTCTTTATGACATCATTTTCCTGACTCAACTTCTGGCATAGTTCCCTTAGAGCATTCTTCTCTTCATCATCCTCATTTTGTAATTGATCATAGAGTTCTTTCCTTTTGGCTAGTGCAGATGACAAGTTCTCTTATAGAGTAAGGATGAATTCCTTTGCAGATCTCAACTCATCTTGCAGTTTCATGTTCTTCAATCTTTCAACATCAAAGTCTTCAAGTGCTACTTCAAGTTCCTTCCTCAAACTCATCTTGATGGATTCTAGAATCAGGATCTTCCTCAAGTTGTTATACTTATTCCAGGGTAACAGGCTCTAATACCAATTGTTGGAATCCAAAAACAGTAAGAGGGGCGTGGGGGGGAGGGGGGGGTGAATCAATGTTCTCCCAATATGATTAATTTTAACCTTATTAGCAAAACAACTTAGTAACCAATATGCATAAAAGAAAATAACAACAAGTAATAATATTGCAACCACAAAGATGAATGTCTACTCCACCTATAATAATAATAATAACTCTAATTGAAATCTCAACCCGAAGTTTGGAAATTCATCTCATAAAGTTACTATTTTCATGGCTAGTGTTCATTTAGTTACCAACCTAGGGATGTAAAACATGAAATGGGTCTGCACTATATATGCTCTAAGCTCCTTCAATGGTTATTTTGCATTGTTGTAGTAACTAACATTATTCAGAAAGGAAAGGCAAGAACGGAAATCATAGAAGGTTATAGGAAAAATTATAAAAACAATGTTGGAATGATCTAATACAAATAACAGAAATCACTTTGTTCTGGCTTGGCTACAGGAATAGTCAATGGATCTATTTCCAGTGGCTGCAGGAACAATCAAGGCACGAACTTCTACTATAACTAAAGAAGAACTAATTTCAATAAGAATAAACAAAGGATCACTCACCAAGTGGTCCCCCTTGGATGAGTGATATCAAGCTTCCAGAAAAATACTTTTAACAGATCAGAACAACATATCTTTCATTCATTGCTTCCTGAAAATGATTACATGTTCTAAAAGAAAAACTCCAGAATTCTTATCAAAATTCTCTGCTCTATTCCTTTCTATTCTATATAAACTCTAAGAAAAAGGAAGAGCTTATTATAAAACAAAGATCAACTACAATGGACAACTCAAATCATGCCTAGAAGAAGAGGTGGATGATTGATTGATGAAGGAGATAAACTAGAGCTTGGCTATAGGAAACATGGATCTAAACTGAACCATAGTCTTTGCATGTCGTAGCAATATTTTGTGAATTCAATTCCCACTAGAGTTAAACTCTTGTAGTGCTTCCTGACTACTCTGGTTATGCCATACCTTGCGCTCGCTTGGCTCCTCTTCAGTTTGATCTCCAGTTATTTCTTACGTGATTCTTCCTTCTTCAGGCATGAAAGGAGAATATCCACTGTGGCATCATTTATTATCTACACTACAACAAAAATAATATACAAGGACATGCATATATGTTTTATTTAATTAATACCTTAATTAATTCACATATGACATTACCCTAAATAATCCGCTTAGCAATAGGAACAAATCACTTGGTTGCAGGAATAAATGGTATGGCTATAAGAATAGACCAGGAAAGTTCAAACATGATTTCATAAGTTCAGGTTTAACACATGGAATACATATAGTCAATTTACATTACTTCACTACTATTAAGCAAACCAAAAGATGTCAAAAACTTAAGAGTTTTGATGATAAAAACATGACAAAGTCTCAACTTATCATGCCCCCCAACTTTAAGAGTTTGTTGATCCTACAGCAAAAGGAAAAATTCTGACTCTCGCTGTAACTCTTAAATCACCAACGGTGCCCTGATCTGTCCCCCCTGAAGCCAAGTTCCAATGAAATCCTTTCATTTTTTCTAGCCTAGACCATCTAGATGTTTCTTCTGTGACTGCATCATAGTTCTGCTCTATAGGCTAACATGCCAAATGTGGCCACATAAGGATTGGAGGTTGAAAGATCAATTGTAGCCAGTTGTTGACTTTCTCCCTACCTAACTGTATGTATCTGGAGGCTCTTTGCATGGATGCGTGAAAATTTTGTAGTGAATAAGGTTCTCCCTATTTTAATTGTTCTGATAGATTATTCTAGTGTTGATTTTGTGAGATTTTGCCAAGATCAAGAGCTCAATGAAATGTACAAAATAGAGACACAATATAGGACAAGAATAAACTGTATTCTCATCAATAGAAAATGATCAATATCAATTTCATACAATGTAGATGAGCTTGCTTATATAGGCAAGGCCAGGGATATGTGAGCACACAAACATGACATGTGGCTCAATAAGAAACAAGGGTAGGTAGGAGAAATAATATAATACTCCACATGAGGTGGATCACCCACTGAATGTGGAGTGTAACAACAAGATCAACACCATAAAAGGTGGAATTTCTCCTACACACACTATCCCAATGTGGCACAAACACCCAAGTGTCTCATACCCAAACTACTATGAAATGCATTTCCTAAGTAAAATTAAGTAAGGTGTAATAATATCCATGATGAATAATTATTTACACCAACACCCCCCCCTTAAGTGCAACTTAGGGGAATGCACTAAAGTCTACAATGCAACTAAGTAATGCAAGATGGGTCCCGGTTACGAGGCCATGTTAGGTACCCATGTACAAATGAAAATGCAATCTCCCATAAAGCGGGGAAAGAGAAAAACCCAATGGGAGAAAACCCTCCCCCAAAAGAGAGGTGATGAAAGCACACAATGCTCTCAATGATGAATGATAAGAACAAACTATGCCCCCCCCATAAGAGAGAAGAAGAGACCATGAAGCCCCCCCTCAATGTCAAATCTCCTGCAAAGATGGTCCAATGATGATGACCAAAATACCTCCCCATAAGGAAGAAAGAGAGCCAATGCTGCACCAATAATGTCAAAGTGTGACAAAACCAGGTACCAAGTCGATGACGATGAATCACTCGTTGCAACAAAATGAAGATCAGGCATGGAGACAACCTGCTATGAGCATCATCTGGATACTCAAAAATAGCAGAAATACTGGTACAATCCAAGTCTCACGGGAGCCATGCACAAATGTGTACAATCTAAGTCTCAACTAGAGCCATGAACCAAGTCTCACAAGATATTTCTAATCTATGTATACAAGAGGATTAAATCAAATATGTCAACAATGACAAGATACAAAGAGGTGTGGCACTTTATGATAGTGCGAGTACAACATTGCTCATGCAAGAGCATACAACATGATAGTGCAAATCTGGAAACATGAAGATGATGCCACCAAGAAGCCCTGCAGAATACTGCAAAAAAGAAGCCTTCGATTGGGATGTGGCCAAGAGATATAAAGGAGCAAATCAACCCCCCCCCTTGACTGGTGGTTGGATGCACTGCAAGACAGGTGTGAAGTGACAAGAAAAAAAGTGTTCCCAATTTGACTTATTAAATGATGTTTGTGTTTTTAAAAGAATTTAAAAATCTAAATAAAAACAATTATTATGCCATGCAAAAAAAACTTTATTAAAAAATAAAGAAAAAAACAAAAAAGATGATAGTCAAATGAAATCAAAAAAACTTTAATAAAAATTTATTAAAGAAAAAAAACTTTTATAAAAAAGTTTATTTTTTTAATTATTAAAAAAACTTATTTAAAATAAATAAGAAAAAAAAGTTTTTTTTTTTTAATTATTAAAAAAACGAAAAAAAAAAAGCCTACCCACAGGTAGCCTGTGGTACACGCAGGGACTACCTGTGGGCCGCAAGTTGTCTATGGGACCCGCAGGTACCCCATGGTACTGCAGGGCCTACGGGGCCACAGGTAGCCTGCAGTACCTACAGGTACACCTGCGAGCCGCAGATGGCCTACGGGCCAATAAAGAGCCCCCCAAAAAAAAAATTTCTTTTTTTTAAAAAAAAAAATGAAAACCAAAAAAAACGCCCCCCCCCCCCCCCTTTTTGATAAAAATTAAAATTTTTAATTTTCCGAAAATAAAAAACAGAAAAAAAAATAATTTTTTTTAGACTTGTACCTGCACGTCCGTACGGCGGGCTGGGAGGGGAGATTTTTTCAACTCGAGGTGATGAAGGCCGATTTCAACGAATTGATAGTCGATCTTGGGGTTTTTGGGCCTTTTGAGCGCAATGGCGATGACAGATTTGACCAAAAATGCTCCAAAATTGCAGATCACTGCCAGGACAAGTCACCACCCTCCACCTTCAAACGACTCTAGATTTGGCCTCGGATGTCGGATTTGGATGAAATAAAAGGTGATTCTTACTTTCTCGAACCTCCTCAATCCAATGATGACCTCATATCTAACCCAACAAGCTCCAATAATAACTTACAATAGAAATCTCCAAAATGCAAACCCCAAAATTCTCTCAATTGACAAACCAATGGCACTCTAATAGCTCTTATACCATGTGAGACATGGACCAACTCTGATACCATGTGAGATTTTGCCAAGATCAAGAGCTCAATGAAATATACAAAATAGAGACACAATATAGGACAAGAATAAACTGTATTCTCATCAATAGAAAATGATCAATATCAATTTCATACAATGTAGATGAGCTTGCTTATATAGGCAAGGCTAGGGATATGTGAGCACACAAACATGACATGTGGCTCAATAAGAAATAAGGGTAGGTAGGAAATAGGTGTGGGTAGGTAGGAGAAATAATATAATAGTCTGCATGAGGTGGATCATCCACTGAATGTGGAGTGTAACAACAAGATCAACACCATAAAAGGTGGAATTTCTCCTACACACACTATCCCAATGTGGCACAAACACCCAAGTGTCTCATACCCAAACTACTATGAAATGCATTTCCTAAGTAAACTTAAGTAAGGTGTAATAATATCCATGATGAATAATTATTTACACCAACAGAGTTAACCCTTCTATTGCAGTTGTCCTGTCAGTCTAAACCAAATGCTCATATGCTTGATATACTTCCTCTCTCATTGGAAGCACTAATTTTCTTACATCATCTCTTACTAGTAACTTTTGCCAATCATAATAAAGAACTCTTGGTGCTTCTGATTCCCTTCTTAATGGTAATGGACAATCAAGCTCTAATTTTTCATACTCCTTGGCTTGTGGCCCCATGATAATCTCATTTTGGATCCATGACATTAAAGCTTTGATATGGATATCCCCAATATAAAATAAAGGGTTCCACTCCCTGTCTGAGGGTACAACATAGTTATGTAAGTATAATTCACATAGAAAATTCTTCACAGCAGGTGGAGAGGTTTGGTAAGCATAAAAGAATTCTTCAGGTGTTTCTAAAGAGGGATTAAGGTCCCTAAAAATGCGGTTTAGTTTGAAGTTCAGATACCACTCTTTCAAATGTACTGCATAAACTCTTGGAGGTACCCTACACTACATCAACTCAGGAACCATACCATAAATTATTTCTACCTTAGTCTCTAATTCCTCAATTCTGTTTTCTCTCTTTTCAATTTCTTTTTGTTGTTTATCAATAATCCCCTGCAACCTAGCCTTCTCTATTTCCCATTGTCTATAAAATTTTAAAGCAATAGATAAACTAATTAGGGATGAAAGAGGTCTAATAGGTACTACCTTAGACCATGAAATTTCCTCAATAAACTCCTCAATCTGAGCTAGCATCTCTCCAATATTTTCCTCAGGCTACTGTAGAATATCTTCAACAGTTTCTTCAAATTGTAGTGCCACAGAAGGAAGATTTGCTAGTTTATCCTCAGTAATATTTTCTTGGATTTCATCCTCTGCAGGGCTTCCTTCTTCTGAAGTTTCCACTGCAATAACCTCTATCGGATTACCCACAGGATGAGTCATTTGTGTCTTACTACATGTTCTTCTTACATAAACTTTTGGAATGGTTGTAGGATTTTTTATTTTTGTCCTACGCCTCTTGGCTGCAGGAGGAATCTAAGTTACCTATGGCTGGGTCATAAGTTCTTCATTTGTTTCACCCCTTTCCAACTCTTTTCCTTTCCTTTGCAGAACTAGTGAATCTCTTTGAAGAGAAGTAGAGGGTTGTTCTTCACTTGATTCCACTATATTTTCTTCCATAATAACCATGGCTCCTTTAACAAAAAGCAAGTCCTCATCTATAGCATCTACAGGGGTAGAGGGTTCTGCAACATTCTCTTCTTCAACCAGTAAGTTATGTGCAATAGGGGCATCATCAACCCTAAATTGTTGTATATCCTCAAATACGCCCTTTTCCATTTGTGAAACATCTCTCAAGGACCACTGTACAAGTAGCTTAACCAATCCATGATGGCTAACGGAGTTGTAAAGTGGAAAATCGCAAGCGAACCCCAAGTGTTCCGCCCACCACTCTGAGGAGAGGGGAAGGAGGTCACTAGGGTTGATGGTTTTCACTTAGGGAAGACTTTACATTCAAAAGAGGGGTTGAAACCCACAAGATCCAATCCCACACAATGCAAGATTGGATTCTAAATGAGTTTCAAGGGTTAAGACAGCAAGGCTACCCTCTTTTGTAAAGAATATGGATAGAATGATCAAGCTAGGAATGCATAGAAAGTGAGAAATATTCGCTTATAAACAGAGATAGGGATATAGGATGAAGCTGTGGACCTGGAATTAGCAGTAAAATGTCGAGACAACACTGTCCTGCAAATTTGAGCGAAAGTTGACGGGACGATGGCACTCAGCGTGCACACGGTCCTCCGAAAAATCCACAAAATGAAGGGGGATATGTTCGTCTCTGCACAAGGATTCTAGATCTTCAATTACAGCCGTGTACCTACAACCTACACACAGAAAAGAGAAGACAATTGGGGGGTTAGGGATGAGGGGTTTTCCCTTAGGTCAAACCCCGGTTTTGGAATTAACCAAGAAATGAGAAATGTTGTAAATGTAAATGATTGTAATGTAAAACAAGTACTAGTACCTTGTTGTAAGAATATTTGTATTCTTACATGCAAAGGTGTAGATGTTGTTGTATGTTGTATGTTGTATGTGATCTCCTCTTCAATGGTTGAATCCTTGTCTTGAATGCAACACTTAGCCTTGAATGGAGACTTAGAATGATCAATTGCTTGAAGGAATGCTTGAATGCTTGAATGCTTGAATGTTTGAATATCACTTTCACCTTTTTTCCATCTCCTTTGAAATGGGAGAGGAAATGTAGTTTATATACTTGTCAATTAGGGTTGATAGACTGCTTTTTTTGACCTTAGGCCGACCAGGAAAGATTATTTTCCAATTTGCAAACATAAAGACCCAAGACCCAAAAGAGACCGGGCCCAAAAATAGGGCTAGGGACCAGGGCACTGGGCGCCATGGTCCTGGGAGACCAGGGCACTGGGCGCCATGGTCCCACCTCTAGGGATAGCGGGGTGCAAGGAGGATCAGGCCAGGGTGCTGAAAAATGCAGTTTTTGATGTCGTGGACAAGTTTCGGGGTCTCCATTCAGGTTTCGTGTTGCGTCACCATCATGAAGACCCAAATGCAGTCGAAATTGCAAGTGTCACAATTTTAGGATGCTACATTTAGCCCCCACTTTAGCGGGAGTATAAGCGTACGCTCATACTTCCGGTAAAGTACAAGGAAACAACATTGAAAGACTTTCACCACGTCAAGGAGGCAAGACACACCAAGGCCCTAGTGGACTAAAGATCTTACAACTTTGATTGACAAAGTAAAAGGGAAGATCATGAGGGAGAACCATGATTGTCAGTAGTAAGGTTCCCTCACTATGAGTCATGCAAGAGAAATACCAAAGATTTTCAAGGCAAAGCTAAGTTCGCCAAGAAATTTTCAAGTATCCTGAAGGGATAGACAGGGTGTATGCCCCCCTATGTTAAAGCGATCGCACACACCTCAATGGGGGTGATTGCTTTAAGGTAGTGATACACATAAGAAATGAGAAAGGAAAGGAGCACGTTATCACAAAGATTTAGCCCCCAAGTGTGAGATAAACCCAAGGATAATAGACACAAAACACAAAGCACGAGGTGACTTCGCTTTCCTCGGGGTCAGTATGCTGTATGATAATTCATGTATATCATATGTATGTATGCATAATTGTTCTTCATTCCCCAATCAAGGAAGGTCACCTAGAAGAAGGGAACACATGTGTCTTTTGAGTCAACATGAGAGAGACCAAAAGAGATCTCAATGCTTTGCATCATCCTCAAGTAGACAACACTAAGGACAACAAATAGAAGAATGAGAATAATACATAGAAGAAGTAACAAAAGAGAGGAGGAGAGAATCTGCTATGCTAATGAAACTAGTCTAGCACGTCATCTACTCCCCGATCTTCCTGATCAATGTTTCGGGAAGGCAGGGAACATGCTAGAGGAGGAACATCCAACACAGCAGATGGAGCTATCACAAGATCCAAACAAGGGCTATGTTCATGTCCCAAGCCACATTGTTCTTGTTTAGGAGCTAGGATAAGTGCTTTAGAAAATTCGTTAGATAAATGGTTATCAATATCAACAAGTTCATATTCACTATCAGAAGCAAGAGAAGTAACATTTTCATCATGAATAACATTTTCATCTATATCATCATCAAGATTTATAAAAATAGGGTCTTTAACTCGCACAGAATCAAGACCATTATGCATCTTATGTTTAGGAGATTTTGGAGAAAATGGAATAATGCTTGTTGAAGGTGTTTTTGGAGATTGCAAAGTTTGAGAAGCAACTACTTGAGCCCTAAGATGACGCTTTCGTCAGCGTTCACGTGCAGAACGATTTTGTCTAGTCTTAGTAGGAAGTTGAGAAGATTGAGGAGGAGGAATGTTCTCATCCTTATCACTTGGGTGTTTAGGTTGTGGTCTCTTAGGCTGGATAATAGGAGAAGAGGAAGGTCTCTTCTCTCCATAAAAAGAAGGAGGAGGAATATTTGGTTTAGGAAGGAGACCAAGTCCATCATGACGAGGAGGTATAGGTCTACTTTTAGAAAGTTTATTAGGTGTAGAAATAGTCACATCCATAGGAATGGGTTGGGAATCTTCTTGAGGAAAGACATTAGTTTTATCTTTCAAAGGAAGAACTTCCTTCTCAAGAATGATAGGAATGTCAAGTTTGGGTGTTCTAGGTTCACTTAGAGATAGGATCATATCTGTTTTCCACTTTTGATAAGATTTGAAAAGATGATCACTTCACGGAGGAAGAGATTGGATTTGTTTAGGCCAAAAATAATCAATAGGAACGCTAGAAGTTCTTTCAACTGGTTTAAAGAGACTATGATTGACAGTAACAACTTCACCATTATGGGGAAATTTCAAACATTTATGAATAGGAGAAGCAATAGCTTTCATGGAAGATAGCCAAGGATAGCCAAGCTTCACACAAAATTGTTTGGAAGATGGAATAATAGCAAAGTTCACATCAAGGGATTTGTTATGGACCTCAATAGGTAATGTAATAGAACCAATTGTAGGAGAAGAAAATGCATCAAATAGTTTCACAATCACATCTGTTTTGTCATAGATCACTTGATTCAATTGCAAAGTAAAGAGAAATTCTTCAGTAATAACATTAACCATGCACGAAGGATCAATAAGCACTCCACGGCAAGGTGTATTCTTGACTTTTGCAACTATGTATAAAGGACCATCAGGTGCCTTGATAGTTTCACTAGAATCAAATGTGATGGAAGGTTCTTTAGGGTTTTCTTGCTGCTCTACAAAGTTAATCACATTCGGAGTCATAGACCCAAGACCATCAGATGAGAAAGAGGAATCATTAGTCTCAATCACATTAGAGGTATGAGAAGGTAATGGATCAGTAAAAATCTAAAGATTTTGGTTAGGAGGAGCTACAGATGTATTGCCTTTATCATTCACTCTAGAAACAGAGATAGTATTATTATCAATCAAATCTTGAATTTTACCCTTTAAAGCAAAACATTTTTCAGTATCATGCCCAGGTTGACGATGAAATTGACAAAAAGAATTGTTATCAAAATAGGGTGAATTAATCTTTGCAAGATCTATTTGCTTTATAGGAGGGAGAGTAAGCACATTTTGTTCCAATAACTTATTCATAATACTATGCAATGATTCATTCAAAGGAGTAAACTTTCTTTCTTTCTTGAAAAACTTAGAAATAGGAGGCACACCTGATGCTGCATTCACATTGTTGTTGATGATGTTTTCATTGAATTTAATGGACTCTCTATTCAGTTTAAACTTCCCAAATGGTTGTTGACTACTATCACCCTTATCACTCGGAGCCATAGGATTTGCTTGTTCCATTTGACTCACAGTCAGTTGATAATTGTGAAGAGTTGCACACAACTGTTGGAAAGAAGTAAACTCAGAAAATAGGAGTTTGTCTCGAATATCTTTTTGTAAATTAGAAATAAAGATTCTTTGAATATCATTGTTAGGCACTGGAAAAGAAATTTGAGCATACAAATGCTTATATCTACCAATGAAATCAGTCACTTTTTCTTTAACACCTTGTTTACAATGCATTAAATCAATCAAAGTGACTTTAGGACTTATATTGTTTTGAAATTGTTGAATAAAAGCATTTGCAAGTTGTTCAAAAGAAGTAATAGAATAAGAAGGCAACAAGCAATACCATTGTAGGGCTTTATCTCTTAATGTCCTAGTAAACAGTTTTGCAAGCAAACTTTGGTCATAAGCAAAATCGGTACATATTGTTTGAAAGGTCTTAACATGTGTTAGAGGATCACCTTTACCATTATAAAGTTCCAAATGCGGGATTTCAACATGTTTAGGAGGGATAGCTCGAACAATGTCAAGAGAAAGTGGGCTCGCAACATCAAATGTGGGCACACTAAACTTAGATTGATTCATAGAGGCAATTTGTTGCTGTAAAGAAGAGACAGTTTGTGCAAGATTGTTAATGGTCGATTCAGTCGAAGAATTCATATTAGATGTGTTAGATTGAGATGGAGGTGTTATGTTATTGAAAGAAGGTAAAGAGTAAGGTGGCGGGACACTATGATAATTAGTCATAGGAGAGGATTGGAAAGGAGGAACACTACAAGGAGGAATGGAATGATTGAATGAATTGCCCCCTTGCGTCATGTTCATTTGTGGAGATGTAATAGGAACACTCATTGAAGGAATGAATGAAGAAGTCGGATTGAATGAAGGAAGAGGATTAATTGAAGAGGAAGGATTGTCCCCATGACTGGTAATCATAGGGGGAGTGTCTTGTATAGAAGTAGACATTATGTTTGATGTAAAGGTAGGTATGCTAGCAATAGAAGTTGTCAATGGAATAGAATGATTGACTTGAGTAGGAGGTTGTGTATAACCCAAAGTTTCAGCACAACTCTTCATAGGCATCACATTCGAATCCACAATGTGTGCAATACCATGCAAAATATCAATTCCATTCTTATCACTTTGAACCATACGTTTTAGACCCTCAATTAATGAAAGAGCTTGACTATCGGGATACTCTTGAGACATCCATTGCCGAAAATCGTCAAATTGGTTATTCAATTTCGAAAGTTGTTCTATAGAAACCTCATGGAGAGCTTCTTCATCATTAGGAGGATTAGAGGAATTACCCATGTCCTCGTTAAAAAGGCTATTCAAATTAGGTTCCATCTCCTCGGTAATTAAACCTCAGAAAGACTTAATTCTAAGGCTTCATCTAACGGGAATAGTGTAAGTAGGGCTTATTGTTGTAAAACTCATGCACTAGAGAGGGAGAGAAGATTTTGAATTTAGAGTTAGCAAATTTTTGTAAAATCAGCCAATCTCCTAGATTTAAGCTATTAAATGTAATCACAACAATCTCCCAAAATTTTGAAAAAAATGTCAGGGACCGTGGCGCTCGGAGTGCACACGGTCCTCGCAACTTTTTTCGAAATTTTCAGGGATGAAAGTTATGATGATTTTAAAGCTAATCTGAAAAAATTGAGTGATTTTACGATCTGTAGATAGGCCAAATTAAAGTTGCAATCTCAAAATTGAACCCTACCCAGATTGTTGAAAAATGCAAAATTTGAATTTTGAAAAAGAGAGGGAAACTGAAATTTTGAATTTTATGATTTTAGAGGGAATGTTAAGAGCAATGCAAGTTTTGAATTTTAAAAGTTGACTCAATTTCATGCAAAATTCAATTTTGAAAGCGGAAATCAAAGTTGTTGTAATTAAACACTTAATTTCAAAAGTCACAAATTGCAAGAATTTGAATAAAGCACTGAAATTTTGAATGAATACCAACACACTTTTTAGATTTAGGATAGTAAGAACACAATTTTGACACAAAATTTCAATTTCAACAATTTTTGAATGATTAGAAGCCTTAATCCAAGCAATCACAAGACCAACTTTGACCTTAATTTTGAAAGTGTTAGAATTGATAAAATCAGCCAAAATTTTGGATTTTAGCAGAAAAATACAGTAAGATCTAGCTCCCGAAATTTCAAAAAAAATGTCGGGGACGATGGCGCTCGGGGTGCACATGGTCCTCGCAACTTTTTTCCAAATTTTCAGGGATGAAAGATATTATGATTTTATTGCGGAATCCAAAGTTACAGCTGATTTGGAGATGTTTTAATCAGTGAAATTGTCAGTCAAAGGTTGAATCAAGAGGGTTTTAAAAAATTAGGGTTTTGACACTTAACCACTTAATTTTCAGAATTAAAGCACAAATATGAATTGACAATTTGCAGTAGAAGGGCAGATCTGAAACAAGCACTAACAATTAAACATTTCACAAGATCAATTACTAAAAAGAAAATTTAGGGTTTTTTATGCAATTAACCTCTAAAATTTGCAAAAGATCAAACATGGAAATGTAATCAAGGCATCCAATTTTCAGATCTAACCATGAATAATTAGAAAGGATGTTCACATCGGGTTCACCAAAATGTAAAGCAGAAAATCGCGAGCGAACCCCAAGTGTTCCCCCCACCACTCCGAGGAGAGGGGAAGGAGGTCACTAGGGTTGACGGTTTTCACTTAGGGGAGACTTTACATTCAAAAGAGGGGTTGAAACCCACAAGATCCAATCCCACACAATGTAAGATTGGATTCTAAATGAGTTTCAAGCGTTAAGACAGCAAGGCTACCCTCTTTTGTAAAGAATATGGATAGAATGATCAAGTTAGGAATGCATAGAAAGTGAGAAAGATTCGCTTATAAACAGAGATAGGGATATAGGATGAAGCTGCGGACCTGGAATTAGCAGTAAAATGTCAAGACGATGTTGTCCTACAAATTTGAGTGAAAGTTGATGGGACGATAGCGCTCAACGTGCACACGGTCCTCCGAAAAATCCGCGAAACGAAGGGGGATCTGTTCATCTCTGCACAAGGATTCCAGATCTTCAATTACAGCCGCGTACCTGCAACCTACACACAGAAAAGCGAAGATGATTGGGGGGTTAGGGATGAGGGGTTTGCCCTTAGGTCAAACCCCAGTTTTGGAATTAACCAAGAAATGAGAAATGTTGTAAATGTAAATGATTGTAATGTAAAACAAGTACTAGTACCTTGTTGTAAGAATGTTTGTATTCTTACATGCGAAGGTGTAGATGTTGTTGTATGTTGTATGTTGCATGTGATCTCCTCTTCAATGGTTGAATCCTTGTCTTGAATGCAACACTTAGCCTTGAATGGAGACTTAGAATGATCAATTGCTTGAAGGAATGCTTGAATGCTTGAATGCTTGAATGTTTGAATGTTTGAATATCGCTTTTACCTTTTTTCCATCTCCTTTGAAATGGGAGAGGAAATGTAGTTTATATACTTGTCAATTAGGGTTGATAGACTGATTTTTCTGACCTTAGGCCGACCAGGAAAGATTATTTTCCAATTTGCAAACATAAAGACCCGAGACCCAAAAGAGACCACGCCCAAAAATAGGGCCAGGGACCAGGGCGCTAGGCGCCATGGTCCCACCTCCAGGGACAGCGGGGTGCAAGGAGGATCAGGCCAGGGTGCTGAAAAATGTAGTTTTTGATGTCGTGGACAAGTTTCGGGGTCTCCATTCAGGTTTCATGTTGCGTCGCCATCGTGAAGACCCAAATGCAGTCGAAATTGCAAGTGTCACAATTTTAGGATGCTACAGGAGCAATTCCCATTTTTCCACGTCTCCTTAGCACTTGTAGAAATGAGGTGGTATAAGAAATTAGGAACATTCACTCACCAGCCATGCTGCAGGTGACTAAGTAATTTAAAATGATGTGAATGCAGATTTGAATATCGCCCTTCACATGTAATGTATTTCATAACATACAAAGATACTTGAGGCCAATGTGCTAGTAGAGAAACCCTTCTAGTTCCTTGTCTATCCACCATTAAGGGTTGATCTGTGGGAATTGTGAACTCTGTTCTGGCACTCCTTGCATCTTTCGATTTTGGAAAGATTTCTCCTTCTTATGGCAACCCCGTTACTTTTGCTATTCGCTACTCCATAGCAATAACCCTCAAACCTTTAACTATAGCTTCTCCTTCATTAAAGGAATGCATAAATTCTGCAGCAATTTCTTTGTTGTAATCCCTGATTTTCAAGAAGTAATCCAACTAGCCATGGTTTCTAAAATAATGCTCACAAAGAGCATCCTATAGCAACCCTTCATGAACCATTGGCTCATGATGAATTAGATCACCACCCATCTTTTACTCTACTATTTTTCTCCCTGCAGCTGAACCAAAATATCTGACAGTCTTGATAATATTGAAATTTCCTTACATATCTCAATTCTGGCAGCATAATTTATTATTCACTTGCGTGAAATAATAACATAATAAGTAATGATGGGGAGAAAATGATAATTAATCACTTAGGAAACTGAACCATAAAGCACCCCCCCCTAACTTAACCTAGCACGTGTCCACACAAGCTGACAAGATTTTGGGTAGTGGAGCAGATTTAAACATGATATAATCACAATGAACTAATAAATGCATAATTAAAATAAAACACAATATACATGTACTTGAAATTATATGAAAATGAAGGCGAAATGAAATGAAATGACAGGTAAGAACGTGGGATGGAATGTCATGGATGGAATTTTATGTATGGAGAAGAATATTCCCATATAATATGGAAATATTTTATTACGAAGCCACAAATATGTTCACTACAGAGGCTATAGGAACTTTACCTTTATTACCTTGCTCAATTGCAACAGGAAGCTCATGAGTTGCTACAGGCTCATTGCTAGTTGTTACAGAAACCTTGTCAGTTGTTGCAGGAACCTCTATGTCACTTTGTGGAGCAAATTGCTACAGGAACTCTTCTCTAGTAGTTGGCTTATGATATAGACATAGTCGATGTCCATTTACTAAGAGTTTAAATCGAACAAGATTAATTGTGGACAAATGAACTGCTCCATTCTGGAAAACTTCTTCTATCTCATACAGATCTAACCACCTGGTTTGAAGCTTTCCCATAACATCTTTATATTCGGAATCATACAGTAGTGCCCAGTCACCAACTGTAAATTTCTTTTCTCTGATATATTTATCATGTCATTTTTCTCTTTGATTTTGAATCAATTATGTTTGTTGAACAACTATCTTTCTCCATTCATCTAGAGTATTTAATTGTTGAATGTGTTCTTTATGTGCTTTAGACAATGTCATATTTAATTGCAAAGCTATCCTTAGAGTTTTATGCTCAAATTCAATAGGCATCATTGTTTTTTTGCCATAAACCATCTCAAAAGGTGTGAAACCAATTGGTGTTTTCCAAGTTGTTCTATATGCCCAAATTGCTTCTGAAAGCCGGTGAGATCAATCTTTCTTGTGAACAGACACTATTTTTGTAAGAATAGCCTCAAGCTCTATATTTGTAACTTCTACTTGTCCATTAGATTGTGGATGATATGAAGTTGATTTCCTATGCCTTATATTGTATTCATTGACTAAAGCATTTATCAATGTTGAAGTAAATTAATGTCCTTGCTCTGAGACAATCTCCCTTGGTACTCCATATCTTGTAAATATCTCTTCATAAAGAAACTCAGCTACCTTATTATCTCTTGCATGTGTCATGGCACGAGCTTCTACCCATTTTGTTACATAGTCTGTACATACCAAGATATAAGATTTTCTATTCAGTGGATCAATTGGGCCAACAAAATCTAATCCCCACTTGTCAAATGGTGCAACTGATATTTGAGGATATAGTGGCATCTCATCAGATTTTGTAGGTCTTCCCATGCATTGACATCTATCATATTTCCGTGTGTACTGAGCTGCATCCTTATGTAATGTGGGCCAATAGTATCCTATATTGAGTATTTTCAATGTCGTTCTTTTGGTAGCAAAATGACCTCCACATGGCTCATCATGCAATACATGCAAGATGTCATATGTTTCATATTCTCTGACACATCTTTACATAACTTGGTTAGGTCTAGTATAAAATAGACAATCAGTAATCCATGAGAAGTTAAAACTTTTTTCAACTAGTAACTTTCTTTCCTTAGGAGAGAAATAAATTGGCATCTTAGCTGCAGCTAAATAGCTGGCAATATCAGCATACCAAGGAGTGTGAGTTTGAATGAGAAACAAATATTCATCTAGAAAAGTGTCATATATTATTGTATAATATTCTTGCAATTGAAGACGTGAAAGATAATCTGCAACCAAATTAGACTTCCCTGGTTTATCAACAACTGTGATATCAAATTCTTGCATCAACAATAACCAGCGAGCTAATCTACCAGTGATTGATGGCTTATTCATGAGATATCTAATTGCAGTATGATTTGTATGCACAAATATGGGATACCATGTGATATAGTGTCTAAATTTGTTAAGTGCATATATGATAGCTAGCATTTCCTTTTCAGTAACTATGTAATTCAATTCAGGTCCCTGCAAATTCTTGCTAATATAATATATTGCATTTTCCAATTTGTCAATTCTCTATCCTAACACTACTCCTATTGTATAATTAGATGCATCTGTATGGATTTGGAATGGTAGAGACCAATTTGGCCCTTTAAGAACTGATGCTTGAGTCAAAGCATGCTTAAGCTTTAAGAAAGCTTCATTGCATGCTTGGGTCCATTTAAATTATGCATCTTTAGTAAGCAGTAAATATAAGAGACTTGAAATTTTACTGAAATCTTTGATAAATCTTTTGTAGTATCCAGCATGACCAAGAAAACTTCTCACATCTTTTTGCTTCACAGGGTCATTAATATGCTGAATGACCTCAATCTTTGTTGGATCCACTTGGATGCCTTGTACAGATATATGATGACCAAGGACTATTCCTTCTTCCATCATGATGAAACACTTCTCACTGTTTAAAGACAAATTGTAGTCTTCACATCATTGCAAAACTTTCTTCAGATTACTCAATGCTTTATCAAATTCAGAACCATAAGTTGTAGTCTTCCATGTAAATTTCCATAACATCTTGAGAAATATCAAAAAAAATACTGATCACTGATCTTTGAAAAGTGTTTGGAGAATTACATAACACAAAAGGAAGAACAAAATATGAATACATGCCCCATGGGCAAGTAAATGTTGTCTTCTCTTGATCCTCGGGGGCTATCTAGATCTGATTATAGCCACTAAATCCATAGAGGAATGAAAAATATCTCTTACCAGCTAGAGAATCCAATACCTGATCCACAAATGGCAATGGAAAATGATCTTTTCTGGTTGCTAAGTTCAGAGCTCTATAATCAACACATACCCTCCATTTTCCTCCTTTTATAGGGACTATCACCAGAGGTGATACCCATTGACTGTCAAAGATAGGATAGATAAACCAAGCTTTCAACAATTTCTGTAATTCTTCTTTAACTATCTCCTTCAAGGTAGGATTGACCCTTCTTTGAGGTTGTCTGAGAGGGCAACACTCATCCTTTATGTAAATACGGTGGGTACAAACTGCTAGATCAATCTCATTCATATCCCTGTAATCCCATGCAAAATCATTTTTATGAAGTTTCAGCAAGTCCACAAGGCCCTCTTTTTGAGTATCTGATAGATCTCTATTGATATTCAAATATTTATTCAATTCCACCTCTATCTTAGTAGTAAGATCAATCTGGTTTATATCAGAAAAATGAGAAAAAGATAATTCCTACAGCAACAGAGTATGCAATATATCAGTGGCTGCAGGAAAGTCCAAACCTGCAATATTCAGAACCAATTCTTGCAATTTTTGCTCTTCTATAAATTCATTTATCAGGATTTTATAAAGAATTGATTCCTCATCATATAACTGCATGAGTGGTCCTTGATTAATCATCATAAGGTGATTAATAGAGTCAATTTCTTCAGATTCTTCTCCCAAGATAGGCCAAACGACTTGTTTCTGTTCAAGCTGGGGTTGTGCTGGAGAATACAAGGCTAATATTTTTGTAGAACTCCCATCTGAAATAGTCATATCCCCTGATCTACACCCAATATATGCATTAGCTGTGGCCAGCCAAGGTCTACCCAAAATGACTGGATATCCTCCCAATGTTGCCTTTGGAGATAAAATCATAAAGTCTGTGGGATATTCCTAGGAATCTAGAATCACTACTACATCCTCTATGATACCATCAAGTCTCACTGTAGAGCCATCAACAAGTTGTAGAACTATGGGTGTAGCCCTTAAACTATTGATCTCAAGATGTTTCATTACTTCCCTTGTCATTACATTAATGGCTGCCCCTAAATCAATCAAAACATTTTTTATTTGACTGTCATTAATGACTATACTCACAACAAGACTACCTGGATCAGAATACTTTGGAATGGCAATTTTACCTAACATAATTTTAGCCAATTGAACCATAACATGCACTATTTGTGGATCCTTTTTCTTCCTGCCAGGTTTCTTTAGACATGCTTCCCTCAATGCCTTACCATATATGGGAACATCCTTTATTGTTTGCAACAATGTAATTTTAACACAAATGTGCTTCAGTTGATCAATAATATCAAAGCTTTGTTGTTGTTCAGTGGGAACTTCTTTTTCTTGTAATCTATGGGGAAATGGTGGCAATATTTGATTTAGGGGTATTGTATCTATTGGATTAGAGATTTCTTGCTCCTCCTATACCTCAGTGATAACTGGATGAGAGGGATTAGGTACAGTTGTTATAGATCAGAGGTGAATGTCATCTAGTGATAAAGAATAGGTTGGGTGCTAATTAACATCAGCTGAATAAGCTTGTTGTTGTTGCTGAGATTTGATATTCAGATTTGGCAACGGTTGAGTAGGCAACTATGTTGGTTTAGGTAGTGCAGCAGTAGTTGCAAGAGGAGGCATCAAAGAAGGAGGTTGTGGCTGTTGAATAGGCGGCTGATAACCAAAAGATTGGGCTAGCCATGATTGGTTTCCCCTCCATTGAGAAGTAGGTTGCCAATTCCCTTGAAACTGGTTTCCTTGGCCCTAAGGTGGATACCAGTTCCCCTGTGGCTGCTACTACTGTGGCATTTGATTAGCAAAATACTGCCCTTGGCCTTGTGAACCATACCAATGTGGATAGTTACCAAGATTTTGAGAATATTGTGGTTACCATTAGTTATTTGGTGCATAAGGATTACCACTATAACCAGAAAAAGAAAGTGGATCAGGTGGCATACCTTGTCTTTGAAAATTTGGTCTTCTTTGAGCAACATAGAAGACTTGCTCATCCTCACCTTGAATTGGCTTGAAGTCAGGTACCTCCACATTTGCAACCATCTTACATCTGCAATCTTTCTTTCGCTGTTTACAATGAGGACAAAATTCTGCAAGGAATGCATCAGCTTCCTCATGCTTCTTCTTAGCTGCCTATGTATCCAACTAGGTAGCCATATTGTTTATAATGACCTCCTTGAAGTCCTTTAATAGATGACTAAGTTCCAATCTAAGAAATCTAGTTCTAGATACTGATAATGGTGCCCCTGGTTTAGATCTCCTATTCTTCTTAGAAGTAGATCTGGAATACTTCTTGCAAATTTTTCCTATTTCGGCCCAAGTGGATTGTGTAATGTCACCTCCTCCCATAAGATCTAAGGAATGAGTGCATTCATCACTGATACCCCTGAAAAATATCAATTTGAGGGAATCTTCATTGAGAGTGCTATGCTTGGAATTTTTGACGCTACACAAAAACCTTTCCAAGTAATCTTCAAGACTCTCATCTTTAGTTTGTGTCATTCTAAAGATAGCATCCCCATGACGATTAGTACCTGTACAATAATCTTTGTATTTTGCAAGAAACAACCATTTCATCGAATCCTATGTATTGATTGTGCTACTACCCAATCTCATAAACCATCTCAAGGATGACTCCTTCAAAGTGGTAGGAAAAATTTTGAGTCTATGGGCATCTGTAGTATAGTCAAAACTCCTACAGAGAACATCAAACTCAAATAGAAATGTATCTAGATCCTCCATCACCAATCCATAGAATTTAGGGAGTGAAGATGTTGGAATGTTCTTGAGATTAGTGTTATCATGTTGATCAAAGATGGGAAACTCAAATGTTGGACTTGGTGGCAGTGGTGGATTATTCCCACCAGGAGGAGGGTTCCCTTGCATTAGACTTATGGGGGTTGTTACTATAGGAAATTATTCTTCTTGAAGACCAAAAAGGAACTGAAGAATATCTTCCAGAAATTCAGATTCAGGGTGATTCAAATTCTGTGGGGCTTGGTAAAGTTCAACAAAAGGATTTATATCTGGAAAATTATATTTTGCATGATTAGGATGAGTGGGCAGAAATCTACCTTTGGGCTCTCTTCTTTTGCCATGCATGCAGATTCATGAAATTTTCAAACAATTAGGAATCTCAAAAACAATTAACTAGAAACAATAATAACCATGAAAGGTTCTTAGTTTGACACTGTATATGGTGAAAATCAATATTGAAAGACTAAATGAATTCAACCACAAAAACCCTAGCCTAACAACAACAAAGATCCACCATAACATATGAAGATTACCTAAGACAATGCAAATCAAATGAAATCACAAAGATTATACCATCACATGTCCAATAGGGTTTTGATCTCCATTCTTCCTATCTCCATTGATCTTGCTTGATATATTTGCTCTCAGATTTTATAAGATTTTATATGTGTAAAAGAGGTTGGCTATGATTAGAGGGTAGGTAGAGAAAATAAGAAAATAATGAGAGGGGTAGGTAGTGTAGGAATTAAGAGATGAATGACATGTGTTATGGGTGGAAAAAGATAATGAATTAATTAAATAAATAAATGTATTTATTTAAATGAGAAATAAGGCTAGAAGAGGATGAATTAATTAATTAAATAAATCAATTAAATAAATAAAGATTTATTTAATTAATAGAAGAATTAGACTTAAAATAATTAAATAAATAAAATATTTATTTAATTAGACATGACAATTTTAGGTGTCTACAGACACCATCCCCGGCAACGATGCCAAAAATGTCTACTCCAACTATAATAATAATAACTCTAATTGAAATCTCAACCTGAAATTTGGACATTCATCTAGTAAAGTTACTATTTTCATGGCTAGTGTTCATTTAGTTATCAACCCAGGGACGTAAAACTTGAAATGGGTCTGCACTATATATGCACTAAGCTCCTTCAATGGTTATTTTGCATTACTGTAGTAACGAACATTATTCGGAAAGGAAAGGAAAGAATGGAAATCGTATAAGGTTACAGGAAAAATTATAAAAACAATGTTGGAATGATCTAATACAAATAACAGAAATCACTCTATTCTGGCTTGGCTGCAAGAATAGTCAGTGGATCTATTTCCAGTGGCTGCATGAACAGTCAAGGCACAAACTTCTACTATAACTAAAGAAGAACTAATTTCAATAAGAATAAACATAGAATCACTCACCAAGTGGGCCCCCTTGGATGAGTGATATCAAGCTTCCAAAAAAATACTTTTAACAGATCAGAACAACATATCTTTCATTCATTGCTTCCTGAAAATGATTAAATGTTCTAGATGAAAAAATCCAGAATGCTTATCAAAATTCTCTTCTCTATTCCTTTCTATTATGTCTAACCTCAAAGAAAAAGGAAGAGCTTATTATAAAACAAAGATAAACTACAATGGACAACTCAAATCACGCCTAGAAGAAGAGGTAGACGATTGACTAATGAAGGAGATAAACTAGAGCTTGGTTGCAGGAAACGTGGATCTAAACCAAACCATAGTCTTTGCATGCCGTAGCGATATTTTGTGAATTCAATTCCCACTAGAGTTAAACTCTCATAGTGCTTCCTGGATGCTCCGGTTATGCCATACCTTGCACTCACTTGGCTCCTCTTCAGTTTGATCTCCAATTATTTCTTACGTGATTCTTCCTTCTTCAGGTGCAAAAGGAGAATATCCACTGCGACATCATTTATTATCTGCACTACAACAAAAATGATATACAAGGACATGCATACATGTTTTATTGAATTAATACCTTCTTTAATTCACATATGACATTACCCTAAATAATCTGCTTAGCAACAAGAACAAATCACTTGGCTACAGGAATAAATGGTATGGCTGCAGGAATAGACTGACAAAGTTCAAACATGATTTCATAAGTTCAGGTTTAACACATGGAATACATATAGTCAATTTACAATACTTCACTACTATTATGCAAACCAAAAGATGTCAAAAACCTAAGAGTTTTGATGATAAAAACATGACAAAGTCTCAACTTATATATGAACACCATAACACAGAGATTTATACGTGGAAAAGCTCAAAGAGAAACCATGATGGGATTTGTGACCCACAATATCTATGAATTGGCTAGTTGAATAAATATTACATGAAAGGGGCCCGCACATGTAGGAAGGCACACTGCTCATCACTAAGAAGCCTCATTGACTACAGATACAAAATACTGAATTATAATAAAAAATATGAACTTTGAGTGTCCATCTAATATGCTAGATAATTTTTGGTTTAAGCACAGACTGTACTAGTGAATACTAAAACCTTCCTTACCGGTGTATCAATTTGCTTCCCAACCCTTTATGCAAACATTCAAGGCCAATTATAGAATATAATATTTCAATATTATCAATCAAGAGCTCGCTCATTACATTAGCATACAATTGCATATGTCTATATCCCAAAATGACCTAATAGACTTGTAGTGTCATAAAATTGTGACCCTTACAATTTTTTACCACATTAGGGTCTTCACATTGGCTAAATGAATCCCCAAGCCTAATCGGAGAGCCGAGACTTTCTCATCCCTAAAAACTGCCCTTTTTCTGCCCCCCGCATTTGCTTGAGCTTGCTTATTGTCCTAAGTTAAGGGTAGGACAAGGGCATGGTGCCCATGTTCCTGCCTTATCTTGGGCCCCTTCATTCAAACAGTGCCTTGAACTTTGTGATTAAAGTGGGAAAAATTCCCCTATGTCGGCCTATGATGAAAAATTAGTCTATTAACCCTAATTGATGAATATATAAGTCACATTTGCCCTCCCAATTGCATAAGTGGGAATTCAATTGATCAAGAATCCAAGCATTCAAGAATTCAAGAGCATTAGAGCATTCAAGCATTGAGCATTCTCAAGTCTCCCTTCAAGGCTAAGTGTTGCATTCAAGTCAAGGATTCAACCATTGAAGGGGAGATCCCTTTCAACATTCAATTTCATAGAATAAATTCTATCTACAACCTCCCTTGAGGTGAACTACATTTCAGTCTTTCATTTACATTTACTTGCAAGTACTTTCTTTCAACATTTGGTTAATTCCAAAATTTGGTCAATTTTTTGGAGGACCATGTGCACTTTAAACACAGTCCCAACAAATTTTCCTCAAATTCATAGGGAAGCTTCATCTCGATATATTATAACCAAATCCATGTGCACAGCTTCATCCCATGCTTCTATCTCGAGTTATAATTAGTTCTTTGTTTCTTTTACACATGGTCTCAAAACACATATAATTCAATCATTTTCCATTCTAAAATAGGGGTTAGCTTGTCATTCCTGCCTCATTATCAATTTATTTAGTATTCAATCTCTTTTCTCAAAGATTGGATCTAGTGAATTCCCCACCCCCCCTCTTTTAAATGTGATGTGGATAAGTTGATTGAAGGGAAATTCACAGTGAAAGTTTTGTCACTCTTTGGACGGAAGAAAATATTTCCTCTTGATCTCCCCATCATTCACTTTTCCCCAGACCACAAGACTGACTTATATACCCTTACATATATGAATGTCTTATGTTGGATTACAATCATATTACAAAAGATAAATACATGTCAGCCCAAAACAAAATATAAACTTAAATATTCATGATCATTTCCACTTTAACCTTTGTTGGATCAATCTCCTATGTCAACCTCCAAATACCAATTCCAAGTTTGTCGGTTTACTTCACTTGATGGTTTCCTTTCCATATGTCAGTTACCTGAATGTCGAATACCACACCTTGATTACCAGATCCATAATTATGTGTGTTGCCATCAATGAGAACACCATGAACCCAAATAAGTGTCAACTACCAACACTGAGTCTCTCTCTCACTCCCTCCCTCCCTTAAGACCCCACATAACACCACATGACCCTTTAGGAGCATATGATGTCCTAAGGGGTCAAGATGGAAAGATGGCATTACGGTGTCGTAAGGTGGCAAGATGAACCATTATTTCAATATAAAAAATAGTACCAATACTTCTTACAAGAATAACAAACCAACATGCTCCCCCTCTCTCCCTTCCTCCATACCCCATCCCTCTCTCTCTCTCTCCCTCTCTCCCTTAGGACCCCACATAATACCTAATGACATCATGTGACCCTTAGCACAGCACATGACCCTTTAGGAGCATATGATGTCCTAAGGGGTCATTAGGTGTCCTAAGGTGGCAAGATGAACCATTATTACAATATAAAAAGAAGTACCAATACTACTTACAAAAATAACAAACCAACATGCTCCCCCTCTCTTGCTTCCTCCATACTCCATCCATACACAAATTCAACTTGGTAAACAACTTCTTTATCATAAAATTGGCTACAAGCCTTGCAAGTTGTTTATAATTGGAAAAAAAATCATTATCACCCACTTTTCTTGTGTAGAGAAAATTCAGAAACACTTTCAAGCTTTCTCCTCCTACCTCCTCCACTATCACTTCTACTCTTCTATTCTCAATGAAACCTGCAACCTAAAACACAATACTTTCTCCTCCCACCTCTTTCATCACTATATTATGTTTACCCATCTTGTTATATACCACTTGGAACATTAAAATATTATCTCCCACCTCCTTTATCACAATCACTCCTTTCTTTTGAAACATCGGATCCTCTTCAAACATGGTCTGGAAAATATCTAACTTGTTCACCTACTAATATATTATAAAATAAACAACAATGGAATGTCCTTAATCTGAGCTTCTCTCTCTCTCTCCCTCTCCCTCCCTCCCTTTTCTATCCTCTCTCTCCCCTCTCTCTCTCTCTCCCCCTCTCTCTCCCTCTCTCTCTCTCTCACTCTCTCTCTCCCTCCCTCTATCTCCCTCTCTCTCTCTCTCTCCCCCCTTTATCTCCCTCTCCCTCCCTCTCCCTCTCTCTCCCTCCCTTTTCCATCCTCTCTCTCTCCCTCCCTTTTCCATCCTCTCTCTCTCTCTCTCTCCCGCACCTCTCTCTCTCTCTCTCTCACCCCTCTCTCTCCCTCTCCCTCTATCTCCCCCTCTCTCTCCCCCTCTATGCTCAATTTTATGGTTATTTGATTGTTTAAGAAATTTTGTTTATATATATATATGTAATATGATTCTATTTAGGACAACTGGTATTAATGGTGGGAAAGAGCAAGTGAGGAATGGTGGAATGACGAGAGGCTAAAAAGGAAAGACAAAGACAACGTATGAAGAAATTGTGTGACATAAGAACAATGGGACAAGAAGGTACATCATCATCAACATCTTAATTCGATTTACCAAATGAACATAATGCAATTGAAGAAGAGATCATATTGACTAATCAAACAAATGATGAAGATGCACCAACAACATTTTATTTACCATATGAACCTAATGCAATTAATGTACCTAATGCACACAATGATTAATATACACCAGCTCTATTTGATGTGAAGAATGTACCTAATGCATGCAATGCACTGATGTTAACACCTCCTAGAATAATTCGTAAGAAACCAAAGTATCTAATTGATATCGATGAGAATATTTTGAAGCCAATACCCGATAAAATGAATGAAAGAACTTGTAGGAGAATGGTTAAAAGAATATGGCAAAAATATTTTGAAAACTTAAATAAAACTACAAGATGCCAATTAATTGTTGAAATTATTTAAAATTTGAATTTTAGAGAGACAATGAAAATTCTAGGCCTAAGATCATCTGAAAGTAATAGCAAAAGAACTATTGTGAGAAATCTATTTTATGCATATCAATCTATTGGTTCAAAATCATGTACTAAATATTCTAAGGTGTTACTCGACGTGTTACTACATCAACCATAATGAGAAAGAAAATTAAAAAAGGTTGTTTGATAAGCAAAACAAGTAAGTCATTAACATAAGTAGAAAAACATTATGTAAAGCATTAGATAGGAAAGAGAAAATAGAGGATCTTAACAATAATTCTCTTTGGGCATTCTCAGGTAGACTACCACGCAAAGATAAGGTTGTTGTTGATGCACCAAGAACATTAATTGAAACTTTTTGGCACAACAACACAAGGGTTTCACCTAATCAAAGAGATGTTGTTAGAAGGCGAATTATATCTAGAAATCATGATCCACATGCCAAACACTATTTGGATAGGACTCAAACAAAATTTTATGAAAGATTCCTTCAAAATTTTCCTCAAATAAGTATTAGTCAAAGATTTTTTGAAATAGAAAAACCTTTTTATGTTAAGATTAATCATGTACGCACCACATGTTGTAGGATACATATTGAATTTTCCATGCACTATGATATTTATCATCATATATGTTGTACTTTTCACACTAACAATGTTTTGTAGGAATGAAATATACAACCACCACCCAAGTCACCAAGAGAATTTATTTCAAGTGTGTTATGTAAAAGAGATTATGGTTGCATTTATTATAAGATGATGTGTTTGAAAGGTTCTTGTGCTACATGTGATGGTTTGCAACATTTTCCAAGATGTAGATACATTTGGATAGCACACATGAAATTGGTAAGAAACTAGTATTTTTTGGAAAGTGAAAGATAGTAACATATGGGGTTAAAGATGGAAAAGAATTGAAGAGATGTGAGTTAGTGAAAATGATATGTGTGTATCTATTTTTATGAGAACGTTTAAAGAGAAACTAGTTTATGAGTACATAATGCATACACATAGAGCTCAGTGGTTACATGAGCAATTCAAGTTATACAAGGACACATTTCCTCTTGGTAAAATTTTCTCTATAGTTGATTTTTCTGAAAATTATACACTACAACCTCAAAATGAAGTGCAATCTATGTATTACCATTCTACACAAGTTTATATTTTTGTACACATAACATTCATGCACGCAAATGATAGCACATAGGAGGATAGAAAGGTTGTAAGAGAGTATCACTTCTGCATAAGTCACAATCATACACATTCATCAAAGTTTGTGCAAGGATTCTTTAAAGTTTTCTATGATCTAGTTTAAGGGAAAGTAACATACAATACAAGCAACACATAATATGGTCAGATAATTGCACCTCGCAATTCCAATCTGCAAGGATGTTCTATTGGTTGAGTAGGATGCATGTGACAAGTGGTGTACAATATATTTGGAATTTCACTGAGGCTTGATATGGAAAGGGAGAGCATGATGGTGCGAGAGCATGCGTAAAAAGAGCCCTATCTAGAGAAGAATTGAAGTACAAAGGTGATGTTGAGTTGACAGATGCAACAACAATTGTGCGATGGTGTAACTCTACAATGGGACCAAGTAATGCATGTATGTCAATGGCTCATAGATATTTTTGGTTGACCACTGATCTGATATTGAAAACTATCAAGATTGTTGTACGGTTGGAGGATCTAGTGACTTGCACTTATTTTGAAGTTCAAATCCAAGTTCATCGGTAATTTATACTAGATAGATTGTATGTTTTTTATCTTCATGTATGTAATTTTTGTGGGAAGAATGTGAATCACAAGAGTGGGTTGACAAATGGTCTTGTAGACCATTTCTTCCCATTAATACCTATCAAAAACCTAGAGCACTATAGTTGAACTAGATGGAAGCATAAGTTGATTTTGATCATGTATCCGACCTAATGGAACCAGATGATTCTTTGGCTAACTTTTATTGTAGGAAATTTTTTGGCTCATTTTGTTACATAAAACATTATTTTTGGTATTAATTATCATTCTATAATATGCAGGTCATGTGTACATAGTTGTTGCAGAAGAGAACAATGAAGAAGGAACAAATTAATTTTTGTGTCGTTGTATTGACCCTAAAAGAAAATTGACAACCACAATCATTGATGGAGAGGGTATTGAGTACCCAATAGGGTCTGTTGTCATCAAAAGAACATGGATTAGGAGATACCCTATCAAGAATTTGGATGTTTGGTTGTTCGAAGACTTTGAAACACACAGACATATTCTTCATTTCTCCAACCTTGTTGTGGCAACAAATATTCAATTTATTAAGTATCATGGTAGACCTCATAACAAGAATTTATGGAAAGTTCATGAATCTAACCACGAGGCAATACTTGACACAATACGGGTTAGAGACGATCCAAAAGGGTCACTTGATTGATTCTATGGTTTAGGGTAGAATGATTTTGATAATTTTGTACATATCATCGGCGAATTGTTCTATATTCAATTTTTGTATGTATAAATTCCCATGAGCTCATTTGTACATATTTAGGGGCATAATTTTGTATATTTAAATGGCCATGAGCTGATTTGTACATATTTAGATGCCAAATTTTGTATATTTAAATGGTGATGAGCTGATTCACACATATTTAAATGTCAAATTTTGCATAAAATCCCATGAGATGATTTGTAAAACATTTTTTGAATATATGTGACTATGTTTTGTGACTATTTTTTGAATATATGTAAATATATGTGACTATGTTTTGAATATCTTAAGGGTTTTGAGTTTATCTGATGTGATAAGCCAAGTTGGTTTTGGCAGTGTGATAAGCCACATTTAGAAGTTGGAGTTTAGGCTTTTCCTGTGGTGGGTTTGCAGTTAGAGAGCTTGGCAAGGAAGACTTTTAGAGGTGTACGAACCACAACTTTGGAATTAGCCCTAAAAATTGTCAATGCACATTAGTTGCTGACACCATTTGCATGAATTTCTCCTATTGGGGATTTAGGGAGGAGAGAAAAATTAGGCATTTGGATTGTTTGAAGTAGGCCAGAAGAGAAAAAGGCCTATTTTTGGCTCGGACGAGAGAAAACACCATTTGGAGAGACAGATTGAGAATGGAGGAGAGCTAGCAATTTGTTTCTTTCCTTCTCCCTCTTTCTCTATGTTCCATTTCTCCCTCATATTAGAATAGGTTGTTAGGAATGGGCTTGTAGAGGGCACCATGATAGTAGTAGATTAGAAAGGGCTGACAAGCATTTTGGGATGACCAAGAAGATAATCAAGATAGGCCATTATAGATGAGCCTCACATGACCCTATAGGTTCAAATGGATCAATCATATGCATCCTATATTGCGAGAAATGGTTTGTTAAAGTTTGACAATTTTTTGGACTCGAGCACTTGAGAGATCACACCAATAGGGTATGGCTCTCTACGTTCCAGTGTATTGGGAGGCACAACAGGAGAATGCCTAGCATAAACCTATCTACCTAGATGTGATCGCTATGTTGGCTTGTGACCATGATGAATGGAATTAAGTCTATCCTATCTTGCAACTTTGCATTGCATGCAACTGATAGTTTTTGCAACGGGTGAAAAAACACTACCATTTGAAAATGGCTCTGCATCATCAGAAACCAAGATAGGTCATTGTAGACAAGCCTCACATGACCCTATAGGTTTAAACAAATCAATCATATGCATCCTAGATTGCGAGAAACTATTCATCAAATTTTGATAATTTTTTGGAGTTAGGTCACTTGAGAGATAGCGTTGGTATGTAATGCAATTACTGGTAAGGAGGAACCTCAAAGAAATTAGTCCTAACCAGTCAACAAGAGTACACATAATGGAAACACAAGGATGTGATGGAGAAAATGTAGAACCAACCGGTAACTACCAGGTTACATAAGCCAGCTCACAAGCCTGCTAGAACATGCTCAAAGTACAAAACAGGTCACAACCGAGACCTCAAAAAACTATAGATTTATCTTCTATGTTCTACCTTCAACCTTAGATACCTTCAAATTCTCAATTAAAATTATTTATATGATGCAACGGGATTTGGTTGGACCAAAAGGGAACAAAACTCGAAGAACAAGACCTAACATGTAAAACCAACAAGGTCGGCCTTCGCCAAAGAAGTCCTTCTAAAAAATCCAAGGGATGAAGAGTAGATCATGAGAAAAGGTTGGCCACATGCCATGGAACATCAGAATCAATTCTTAGTGTACCACAAGCTATGGAAGGGTTCTGGTAGATCACCAATGCAAATAGGTCCAGGCAACTAGTAACTGGAAACCGTAAACCAGTAATAGGAAACTATCTCAAAAACTGGTAGCGATATCTTGCCAAAAAATGATCCAAATGCTTCGTAGTTTGGAAATAAGGTAGATGGTCAATTCTTCAAGAAAAATCTAGCTCCATAGATTTTGGTGAGCTAAATCCATGAAATACATAAATAAATGCTAAAACTACGAACAAAAAGTAAAACAGGAAGAAATGTTTTTTGGTTGATGCCAAGAACCAGGGATTCTCCTGCATCAGTATGGTATGGCTCTCAATGTTCTAGTGCATTCAGAGGCACAATAGGAGAATTCCTAGCATAAAACTACCCACCTAGACATGCTCATGATGTTGGTTTGTTCCCACGATGAATGGAATGTAATTTAGCCTATCTTGCAACTTTGCATTGCATGCCACTAACAGTTTTTACAACAGGTGAAAAAATGCTACCATTTGAAAATGGCTCTAAGTCATCAAAAACCAAGATAGGTAATTGTAGAAGAGCCTCACATGACCCTATAGGTTCAAATATATTGATCATATGCATCCTAGATTGTGAGAAACTATTCATCAAAGTTTGACAATTTTTTGGACTCAGGGCACTTGAGAGATCGTGTCGGTAGGGTATGGCTGTCGACATTTTGGGGCATTGGGAGGCACAAAAGGAGAATTCCTAGTTTAAAACTACCCAATCTAATGTTCTCATGATTTTTGTTTGTTCCCACAATGAATGGAATCAAATCTAGCCTATCTTGCAAATTTGCATTGCATGCCATTAACGGTTTTTGCACCAGGTGAAAAAATGCTACCATTTGAAAATGGCTTCGCATCATCAAAAACTGAGATAGGTCATTGTTGATGAGTCTCACATGATCCTATAGGTTCAAATGGATTGATTATATGCATCCTGGATTGCAAGAAAGTATTTGTCAAAGTTTGAAAAAATTTTGGACTCAGGGCACTTGAGAGATTGTGCTGGTAGGGTCTCAACGTTTCGACACATTGGGAGGCACAATAGGGGCATTCCTAGAAAAAAAATTCCTACTAAAATACACTCATGATGTTTTTTTGTGCCCATGATGAACATAATCAAATCTAGCCTATCTTGCAACTTTGCATTGCATGCCATTGACGATTTTTGCAGTAGGTAAAAAAATGCTACCATTTGAAAATGGCTCTAAGTCATCAGAAAATAAGATAGGTCAATGTAGAAAAGCCTCACATGACCCTATAGGTTCAAATGGATCGATCATATGTATCCTGGACTATGACAAACTATCAATCAAAGTTTGACAATTTTTTGAACTTACAACACTTGAGAGATTGCACTGGTAGGGTATGGCTCTTTATGTTTCAGCACATTGGGAGCCACAATAGGAGCATGTAAGGTGTAGACCTTCCCACTCAGATGTGCTCGTTATGTTGGTTTGTGCCCACGACGAAACTTTGACAACAACTAAGCAACTTTTACATCTTCTATCCAAATGACCCCAAACTTTCACAAATGACTTTAAATGATCATTAATGATCCCAAATTACCTTATTTAGATAAAAGAAATTGGAAACAAGACAAAAATCAAAATTTGATGAAAGGAATCAAAAGAATCTAGTGATCATTACCACATATCAAATCTGACCATTACCATTGAATTTCATTTTGATTGAGACAAGGAGTTTTGTAGGGTTAATTCAATATTTTAGAAAGCTCATCAAATGATATTCCACAATTCAAATGCTTTATATAATATATTTTTGTTGTTTATATTCATATTATTTATTACATAGGCAAATATTCATTTAAATTTATAAAAGGGTAGGCACCAAATGCATCGAATAGTTTGAGCAAAAATTACTGTATCAATTATAAATAATTATTTGTATATATATAAATGCACAATAATCAACACAATGAACAAATTTTGTATGTATCAAATATTCCTATAAATATCAATAAAATGCACAATAATGAACATAATACAAATTTATTGGATTGAATATCAACATTTATATATATCAAAAAAGGCATATATGCCAAGTCAATACAAGTTTTACAAAAATGTGGAATATGCCATGTCCAAATCAATATAAAATAAAAATATATAATATATCTACATGTATTGGTCATTCAATGACCACAACTAACACTATATGATCCTATACTTATGGTGGATCATCAAAATCGAGCCTCTTTGATGCAGTACACGTCTTTGTAGATGGTTGTACAACCACAATTCAAAAGCCAAGTTATAATCCTTTTGTAGAAAATAGTTCACAATTATCAACATAACTATGCATTTAACCATAATTTCTTTGCAATTGAAATGTAGATTACCTCATTTGTTGATCTAGGATCTACTGTCTTCTTTGTCTTCTTTTTGTCAATCTTAGGAGTTTTCTTGAACACAAACTTCAAAGGATCCAAGTTATGGTTGAACCGTGAAGGGACCTATTGTAGATCAAATACAATTAATACAATGTACTAACATATATAGATCAAAAACACTAAAAATATACAATATAGAGAACAAAAGTGTACTAAAGCCTCAGATGCTTCTCTAGTAGTCTGAGGAGTGCTCGCCATTGATGGAGCATTTGTGTCTACTATACGAAAAAATGATTAAAGATTAAATACAATAATATAATGATAAGTATTTTAGGTTAAATACAACTAATGCAATATATAAAACAAAGTGTACCAGAGCTTGAGATGCTTCTCCAATATATGGAGGAGGGCTTGCCATTGATGGAATGGCTATGGATATTTCCTGTATGAAAAATGATAAGATTATAATTTATTACAAGTTCACATGTACAAGTGCAAATAATCATCAAATCAATAAAATAAAGTAGAGATACATACCTCTACCCTCTCTCAATCCTTGGGCATATCAGGTGTATTCAACAATTCTCCAAACCCCAATGGTTGTTGTTTATAAAATAGAAAAAAAAAACACTAATCAATCTACAAATTCAATCTAAGACTATTTCAACCTTTTCAAACAATTGTACAATTAAAAATGTGTTCAATTACCTTCTTCCCACTTTTAGGCATCATCAAGGATTTAAACACAAAATTAACACAAGAGATATTAGTAGATAATATTAAACACAATTTAACAAATCTAAAATTAAATGACTTTCATATTCCATATAAAGAATACATAAAATTAGGTGTACAACATACGATACCGAATAGCTTTGTAGGCCAAAACTGATCGCTAAGAGAATGACATCATCAATGTGGGACATTTGGTCTGATGGTATGATGAATCAATAAAGATCCGAACAACTACTGAGAGGGGGGGGGTGAATCACTAGATCGAAAATTGACCAAACTTTCACCAAACTCCAAAACAATCTCATAAGACAAACTTAGAATTAACTGGTTCAAACACTGAAATACAAATTGCAATATCACTATCAAGTATACCGATTTCTTGTCATAATAGAATAGAAATATAACAGCTCTGAAAATCTCAAAACCTTTTAACAAAAACATTCAAATACTTTACTAACAATAGTAAAAGCACATTTCATATTACTATCTATCATCTTATCATATCTAAGTGGATTTAGCAGGTAAGCAAATTAACCATAGAAAACATAACCACAAAACCATTCACCACTTGATACAATGATTTTGATGTGGAAACCCAAATGGTAAAAACCATGGTGGGGATGAATACCCACAAGTATTCTAAACTCTTCTGAAGATCCCCTTGTTAGGAGCCAATCCTGTTAAAGCTTTACAAAAAGTCATGTTAGGAACAGATCCTGTTAGGGACCACCCATTTAAGTGATTGACTATAATGCCCTATTAGAAGCAATACCCTGTTAGGAGTAACCTCGGTAGAGGATTTAAAATCCAAGCTAATGGATCACCTGGTTAGAGGATTTAGATAGCACTAAGCCTGTTAGAGCTTACTTTGTTAAGGGATTTGACTGTCGTAATTATTAGAGAACAATAGGGTTTTGTTGATATGGTAAATAGCACTACTCTTCTTCATCAAATCTTTTTCATGATCCTATCTTCCTTCACACATACTACAGATACACCTTTTGGTTTGGCAACCAATCACACTTACACTTAACCAAAATTGCCAACACTACAACAAAATAACTCATTGACCTTATAAGCAAAACAATAGGTCGGTAACACATCATAAATCTCAGATCTCATAGAGATTACAAACAAATCGGTTCAAGCATGACTGCTGGATTACATAGAAATCATTGCACATGATTCAACACAACCTCGAATGCTCCTTGATCACTGCTTCATTGGTTCTAGTAACTCATCAAGCCATTTCCATTGTATGCAATGTGCTTGCTCATTCCAAGATAAAACAATTATCTCTACGCTCCAAAAAAAATTTGAAACTCTTCACATACAACATGCATATGTGGCATAATCATTATCGTTCATCATTTGATCATAAAACAATACAACAGATTCACCAAGCTCCATCAGTTATGGTTTAGCATATCAACGGGTAGGGTTACTGATTGATCTCACTGCTTCTCAAGTAATATCGGTTTCCTTCACTAGATCACCTACCGGTTGCAAAACAACATCATAACAAAATCATTACCGGTTATAATTGATATCAATGACAACATAATAGTTTATCAATGCAATCTTTATACAAATTCCAACAATCTCTCTCTTTGGCATTGATGGAAATACAACTATCAATACCCTTGATTGTGATGATTGTGTATAGGAATCCTGGTTTACATTTTACCATGTGCTCTCCTTCAACTGCATCATCATGTCTTTAGCTAGAACTAGCTATAGATCTTTTCTCTATCAATCATACAATTCTTCTCCCCATATAGTTCTTCTCCCCCTTTGACAATAATGCCAAAGTTAAAGTAAAATGTGTAGTGTCATACTTCATTGTTCTGCATCAACAATTTGCAACTTGATGCTCCCCCTGTGGATTAACTCCACTCTACACCAATCCTACTTCAAGATTCTACAATTAGCTCTGAGACTGATGTATTCCACATCTGCTCAATTGACCTCTGTTGCCATTTTGATAATGTTTGTACTTAGTTGTGATTGTCATTGATGGACACACACTTATTGAGTTATTCTCAACTGGTAGTGTGTGATGTATTGTTCAAACTGGTATTATATGCCAATGTATGCATATTCCTTGTTTGTAGAACATTGTCAGTGTTTACAGAAGGAGCTTAGTGGTCAAAGCATGACCGAGGACCTCAAGCGGTACGAGGACCTCAAGTAGTACGAGGATCCCAAGAGGCACCCAATCTTTTTAAGATCGGAACACTATATTCCAGTTTACCAATCTTTGTTTGTAAACCGGTAATTGTTATACTTTGTTTTGTTAACAAAAAGACTTGTAAAGTGTGATGAGTTATCATCCACCGACACCGATGTGGTGATTTTGTGTCATGTTACAATTGTGTCCATAGCAATCTAATCTCATTGGACCAACATGAAATTAGATTCCTATATGAGGACATCATGTCTAGGGTTTTGAGTGTGTTGTGTAAGATTGGGTCTTTGCAAAAAGTCTCTTGCGACAGAGATTGAATGTGCGAAGGACAGAAGACTAAAGTAATGTTGCAATGCATTAACAGAGAGCAATCAAGGATCTAACTAAGCATTTTGTGCTACTTTGTAGATCACTTACTTGTTGATTACTAATCTCTTTAACAAGTCAGAATTCCTTAACCAGGTAGGCTCAGTTAAGCCTTTTCTAAATCCTCTAACAAGGTGGTTCACAGTTGTGGATCTAAAATCCTTTAATAGGGTAGTCTTTAACAGGACTTATCTCCTAACAAAGATCAAGATTTATAACTCGATTTTGTTCTAGTGAGGAACATTGTAAGGCCTTAACTGGTCTAACCTTAACTAGTCTGGTTGCTATTCTGTAGATAGTAGACTTGTGAGTTTTACCTACCGTGGTTTTTCCCATTTGGGTTTCCACATCAAAATATCTTGTGTTATGGTGATTATGTTATTGTGGGTGAATGCTTTATTTTCTATTTGGTTTGTTTGTGTATTAACCGGTTTTCTATTTAAAGGGCTATACTGGTCTGTTGTAAAATTGCTTAAGTGTTTGGTAAGGTTGTTGGGTATACTAATTCACCCCCCTCTTAGTATTCATCAATTGGTATCAGAGCCAGCCTTTCTTTAAGTCTAACCGCTTGAAACGAGATATGGGGGAATATAGCATGAGGGAACTCACTCACCGTCTGGCTGAATTTGAGAGAGCTTATGATGAACTTAAGGTCAAGTATAAAGCCTCTTTATCCAAAAGAAGAGAACTTGTTGAGAAAATGCTAGAAATTATTGAAAATAGCTCTTCTGATGAAGCAAACATAGATGCCCTAGTCGAAGAAGTGGAGAAACTGAATGAGTCCAAAACTAACCTGAGGAGGGAGCTAGAAGCATTGACCATTAGGATGAGTCGGGAACTATTAAAACAAAGAAAAGATGAGGATCTAGTGAAGGACAAGGAGCACGATATCTTTAAGTTGAATCAAGAAATTGGTACCATTACCGCTTATCTACAAGAGGGTAATGGAGAGAAAGAATAAATGCAAGTAGAACTCAATGCAGCCATTTCTTAGAAGGAAACCCTAATGAAGACCAATGAATCTCTTTCCAAAGAACTTGTTGAGATGAAGGAGATACTTGCAAAGTTCAACTAGAGTGCTACAAAATTGGACCAAAAGATGGAATCAATGAAGCCATCAAGGGATACCACTAGACTTGGTTTCTCTACATATGAGGAAGGTGAATCCTCTAGAACCAATACTAATGCACCAAAAGAGAAACAGGTACCTAAGAACAACAACAAAAGAAAAGGTAAGTCAAAGTTTAAACCTGTATGCTTTAATTATCGTAAGGAAGGACATACTGTCAATGTATGTAGGAGCAAGACTTATAATAATTTACCTTACATGCAAAACAATGTGTATGATCACAAGGCTAGAATAGGTAGATTTAATGGTCATTGTTATGCATGCAACAAGTTTGGGCATAGATATTTTGAGTGCAGATCGGTTATGAACAACTCTGGAGGTTATGCACTGAGATCAAAAGGAGTTGTCCAAGAACCTCTTATGAACTGGAACCCAAACTGATATAGAACCTATGACCACTGGTCAAATGGTTATGGAGCAAAAAATGGTTGGAGTGCAACCTTTGTGATGTGTCATGGCAGTGGTCACACTACTGCAACATGTAGGAGAAAGAATGGAAATGTGAACACCGGACCATGGAGAACACCTGGTATGGTATGATATCATTGTCACAAACCGGGACATCTTGCTAGATCATGCAAACTAAGATAGAATCCATTGAAAGATGGACTAGTCGACCTAGAAGGTAAAGGAAAGGTCGATATTGAAATCGCTCAGGAAGATATGAATAAAATTTGGAAAAAGAAATTTGAAGAGAAGCCACAAGATGTACTAGTTTTCGCACCCAGTGTGGAGACCCCTAAATCCACAAATTGAGCTTTTATTGGTATTGGTTACTCGTCAACCAACAAAAGAAATGAAGTGGTAAAAGGAAAAATTAGGGTTTGTACCCTATCGGTGATGCATTTATTATGGTAGGTAGGAGCATGTATAAAGGCAACTCTTGTAGTCATTTTTACTTACCTATTTTTGAAGAAGCATTTTTCTAACTTGAGTAGCACAACAAAAGTGATCAATCTTGCATTTGAATAAATCCAGAAAGAAATTTTGTGCAAGACCCAACAATCATTTCAAGCTATCCAGAGTCGAGGTCAGAGTGGTAAAGCAAGCCTTTGCAGAAGTATATTGTGCTCAACATTGACGAACCCTAGTTTGGAGTGAGAAGGTATTTTTCATCAAATCTCTCTTACCATTCAAAATTATTTAGACATGTCTTCTAGATCCAAAGTCTCTTCTAGTTCTTCCACACCTAAGGAGTCATCCAAATCTCTTAGGAAGAAGTTGAATTACAATTCCCTATCTCAAATTCCTGCCAAAGTCATTGTCAAAGGGGATGTTTCTAGTTACATTTATTGTGGACTGGAAGACCTAGGGTCTCTAGTGATTCACTCCCAATTGAGTTTGTTCTATGGAGAACATAAGAAGATTAAAATAGAGTATAGCATGATCGAGAAGAAGAATTTCCACAATGTCGTATATTTTCTTGAGGAATTCACAAAAAATCATATAAGAATTATTCTTAGTAAGGTTCATGGTGATAAGATGTATCTTGAGCAAACCCATGATATCACACTAGAGGCAATCCATGTCGTGATTGGTTTCTACAATATTGGAGAAGTCTTTGTTCTTCATAAGATCACAAAAGCCAAAGTGGAAGTGCTCACTAGTTCTATGAGTGACAAGCAGGCAATGATTGTCAATACCATAAGAGATGACAATGAAGTATGTGTGCATGGTGATTGGGTATAGAGTATTCTATACTAGTAGGATAAATTTTGTTCCTATAGCTACGGTGCATGCCACTTATCAAATGATCAAAGAAGATGTGGAGTACAACTTGTGTACCTGCATGCAAAAACAACTCATGGAGAATTTGAAATCCATAAAAAAAGACAAGGCACTAAGGTTCAAGTTCAATCAATTACTTGTCAGGTTGTTTTTCTACTTTCAAGGGTATTTTCTAGGAATTGGTGATGTTCAATGGTCAAGTGACCTACCAGTTACAAGACAAATCAAGGAGAGTCTACAAGCAGTGGGATCTACTTATCTGGAGACTCTAAACAGGTATTTTGATGAGTTCAAATTGAATATGAACTAGAGAACAAGGCTATCAGGTGACCTAGTTAAGAAGTATGAAGATTATATTTGTTTCATGATCAAAGTGGATCATTGCATAATGGAAGTGGTTGAGCCAAGAAAAGAGGAAGTTGAGCCTATAGGCTATGAAGTGGTGAACGATATACTCATTGGGTATGCCTCTAGCCTACTTCCTTCACCGCTTGATCCAAAGACAAAGAGGACTAATACCTACTCTAAGAGGGTTAATCCTACCGAAGTACTGAAGTAGAAGAAGAGGAAAGGTGTGCCATCAGCATCAGCACTGGTTACATCTACTGCCAGTCCAAAAGTGACCAAGAGGTCACAAGCCAAGAAGAAACCGGAGGCTATTATGCCAAAGGTATTTGAGAGGAAGAGGAAAACCAAGAACGAAGCACAGGATTTAGAAGATATTGAATCGGAAGCTAAAATATCAGGTAAGAAGACCAAGCTACCCGGTAATGTACCTATAACCCTTGCACCAGAAAATATACACATTGCTTCTTACAAGCCTATGACACATTATCAAAGGACTATAAAGAATATTAGAAGGAAAATTCATGATGATCTAAAAGATTATTTTGATAATCTTAACGATACTGAAAAATGAGAGGTAGAGAAAGAACTCACTAAGTATTTATGTTATAATGATCAGTCTCCAACCGATATTAAACTTATAGTTTCTAAATCTTTGTATGATTCTTTGAACAATAAATGGTGCATTGTCATTGAAAAGGAGCAAGCAATTAGGGAGCAAATTTTTGCTCAATATTTCCAAGATGCATCCAATTCTCAATTATTTGAGATTCTTGATCGGTACAAAGGCATATTTTTCATGAGGAAGAGAAGACTTCAATTACTTGGAGATAAAACCTTTGAAGTAGAAAGGATACTCATCTGTAGGCTCAAGAAGTTGTCAAGATGCAAAAAGCATCTGAAGCAAATCTACAGGCTTGTCAAGTGATTGACCTATCAAAATCAAAATGAGATGAAGCCTTCAATGACCAGGGAGAAAGATCAGCTGAGCAAAATGATCCTATCAATGTGGATTGATGTAGAGGTCTTCTGCCTAGCTCTCCAATTCACCCTTACTCACCCTAACTCCTTAACTCACCTTTCTACTCAAGCTCCTCCAAGGTAACTTGTTAGGGTACACTCTTTATCCCTCCAAGGCATAAAATCTACTAGATTTCCTCCTAGGTATAGCCACTTGAGTTTTCTTGTTGGTTTTGACCCAAATCTCTAATTTTGAGATGGTCTCCTACTAGGTTCCCAAAGCTCCAACTAGGCTCCAAAGACCTCCACCAAGGATATTCACTCTAAAATAATCTTCAAAGGTTGTGGTAATGTTGTGCAGGTATGTTCAAGGTCATTTTATACATTGACAAGGTCTTCACCTTCCTCCCAAGCCCTAGGCTTTCAACTTGCTTCTATCGGCTGCTATTAGGCCTAATTGACTAGCCCTTCTTTGACTATTTTTTGGTCTTCTTCCCCAAACTTTCCTAACAACCCCCAAATATTTTTATAGATTCAGATACCCATTTGGAAGTTAAACCATATCACTTAATTTCCCATCTCAGTTTGTTGTACAACTAGGGTTACTGAAAAAAAAAACTATTTTTAAGGGGTTTAGGGTTTCCAAGTAGTTTTGGAAGATATGCTCCAAACTCTTCGCCAGTCACAATCACCAACCAAAAAAAAATTTGATTATTTTAGTACACTCATAGACCTTTCCAAAATAGTATGGGTTGTTGGGGTGTCACTTCTCCATGGCTTTGAAAATGAGCAATCTCTGATGCCCTCACACACTAGCTACAAGCTTGTGTGTTATTCATCTCACCCATTCTCCTCCCCGTGGCCTGAAAAAACACAAAACACCTTCTCTAAAACTATTTACAGATCCTACCCAAGCCATCCACTAGATTTCAACTTGTGCCATTCATGGATTCTCAGGTAAAATGCATTTTTACAATCAAAACCCCAAGTTTCTAGGATTTGTGAGCAACGTTTACAAAAATAGTGATAACTTTTGATCCAAGGCACTTCAAGCCTTCATATTATACTTTTTGGAAAGATAAAACAAATTTCTAACTTCCTCTACTATTATGAGCAACGTACCAAATTGTAGAGGTTGTACAAAAGTAGAAAATCAAAACAAAAATAGTCCAAATGTGAGGAAAAGCATAGGAAATCCTTGGCAAAATGAATTGAATGCAAACCAAAAGTTGATTAACTTGTTATTTGAGATTATTAGAAGGTTTTATACACCATTTTACATTGGTTCCAACCAACTTCCAACACCATGTCCTTCATGGACAACTTTTGCCTAAAGATGCAAAAGTTGGCATGACCAATTTTTGACAACTTTTACCTATGAGTGCCAAAAGACACTCCAAGGCTCTCAAGGCATGAAAAATTACTCAAATGACACCCAACAATGTATTTAAACCATTTCCAAACATTCTAGCAAGTTTCCAGGCATCCACCTGGTACAAACCAAAAATTGACATTTTGACAACATTTCAGGATAATAACAATTTAGGATCTTGAGCACAACAAAAGTGTGGACAACCAAACTATGGCTTCAAAAAGCATAATAGGATTTCTTCCACCTTTTTACAACATAAAATAACTTGAAATCACACAAAAAATCTAAAATGCAAGAAAAGACAACTTTGAGCTAGGTGCTCTGGAACCATACTCCCCTGGGGCAAGGAACTCAAGTCCCTTGAGTTATCGAGTCTACTAGTTGCACTTCATGATGAAGTATGTTATATTTTGACATCCACATAGTCTTTGAATTAGGTAGACCTTCTCACTTCATAAGATAATGTTTGTAGATTCCCTTTCTTGTCTTCTTGATCACCTTGGTATCCAAGATGCTTTCCAACTGAACTAGTTGACTAACTGGTATATCCTTCACCCAATCCTCTTCAAATTGCAATTTGGTATCCACCTATGAGGTCTAAGATTCTTCTTTATAGTAATACAAGTCACAAATATTGAAAATATGAGATATGGTGAAGGAAGGAGGTAGTTCAACCTCATAGGCATTTTGGCAAAACTTATGCACAATCTTGAGTGGCCCAATCTTCTTCATCATCAACTTGGTTGGTTGTCCTTTTGGAAGTCTTTCCTTTCTAAGATAAGACAAAACTAAGTCTCCAACCTTAAATTGTAAGTTCCTTCTTAATTGATCAGCTTGTTCTTTATATTTTTTTGATTTTTGTTGCAAGGATTGTCGTACTTTGTCATGAATTTCCTTAATACCTTTAGAAAAACTCTCTCATTGAGCACTCTTATGGGTCATTATAATGATATCACTAAGTTCTAAGACACCTCTAGGATTCATTCCATAAACAATTTCAAAAGGACTTTTACCTGTGCTCCAGTTGACTAAATCACTATATGCATACTCTGCTTAGTTGGTCACCAAGTCCCAAGTCTGACCATGCTGCTTAGTGAGACACCTTAGGAGATTACCCAAGGAGATATTGACCACCTCAGTTTGACCATCTGATTGTGGATGGTAGGTAGATGAAAATGAGATTCTAGTACCCAAATTCTTCCATAAGGTTCTCCAAAAGTGACTCAAAAACTTGACATCCCTATCACTCACAATGCTAACTAGAAGTCCATGGATTCTTACTATTTCTTTGAAGAAAAGACTTGCAATATAGGTGGCATCATTGGTACTCTTACACGGGATGAAGTGAGCCATTTTTCTAAACCTATCATTTCTTTGTCTGTTTTGAGGGAATTTCTTTATCATGCAATCCAGGTCCCTACGAAATATATCCAAGGATATGAATGAAAAAAGGGTCATTGCGGAAAAGATAATTAATATTGCACATGAAAAGAGAGGAACTCTAATCTGCCTGCTATGTTTGTAAAATGCTCAATGATGAAAATTAAGCTTTTCAAATTCAGTGACTAGGTTTCAGTTGCATCTCTTTTTACATCTCATCTTGTATTTCATTCTACATCTCATGAATTTAGAGTGATTTAAGTATGGTACCACTGATTTATTTATCTTCTGTATGAGAAGTTGGAAGCATCATCATTTCTCAGCTAAGTGGTCTCGTCTTCATCATTTCTTCGATCGAGTACTTGTGTATTGAGATGTTAGTTGCATACATGAGCATCTTATATAGATCCATATATTTCATTTTATACTTATTTGCATTTATCTTATTCCATTGAAAAATGAAAAATTTGCATTACTAGACACTCATTTTCATTCATTTTATTTACATATGAAAAGAAACAAAAACAAACATCCATATTCATTTGCATTACATACATCCATACTGAAAAGATATGCATACATATAAAATAAAACATATAGAACAACATCTCATAATCAATCAACACAAGTACGATGAAATCAAATCAAGAGCTCGTAAATCGGCTATCCTAAGTCCATTTTCAGGATCGAAATCGAAATTTGACATCAATTCTCTCATCGATATTTCACAACATTGACCACTTAGCGCTTTCATCAATTGCTCATTCTCTTCTTCAATATATGCTCAATTTCTCATTAATCAATGCTAAATCTCAATTTAATTCTCACATTAACTTTGATTTTAATCTTCAACATTAATCTTTGTGCTCAAATAATTTATCATCGCTACAAAAAAAATTTGCCTACAATCACTATGCAACCCTTGCTATCTTTTGATTTCACTCCCGAGGGGGCATACTCATGACCTCAAAGTCAAGAATTTATTTCAAAAATCTTTGTTGCAAGTCAAGCAACTAATCTTTTCTAAACATCAAACAAGACCTCATCACTAGGGGCATCTCAACTTCATCGCTTTATATAAAGTTGAGATTTCTCAACCATCTGAATCAAATCAATCTCTAGGGGCATATCAGTTTTATCGCTTCATATCAAGTTGGCATTGTCTTTGTCTGAATTAGTCTCTTAACGTTAATCAGTTTCATCACTTTTCATCAAGCTGATTATTCATTTAAACTCAATCAAGGGTTTAAAGAGTATCTTTGATCACACTCAATCTAAGAAGGTGTTCAATTTCATTGCATCAAATCAAGGTGGATAGTTTATCTTCGCTCATTGTGTCTTGATCCATCAAGTTCAAGATCAATTTTATCTTTGTTCATTGTATCTAGTTCAATCAAGTTCTAGATCAATAAGATCTGCTTCTTGATCAATCAAGTTCAAGTTTGGTATCTTTGCTCTCTATCGGTCCTAGTTCAATCAAGTTTGGGATTGGTTTCACTTTAATCATCTCTATTCAGTTTCATCACTTCAAAATAGGCTGAATACCTCGCTCTTCATCTGGTTCATGATCAATCAAGTTCAGAACTGGTATCTCCTAGACATCAAATTTTCTTTGAACCAACGCGCTGCTCGCACATTAATTCAAAGAGGGGCAAATGTAATACCCTAAAAATGGTCATCTAAACCATGGGCCCCTAATCTTGACAATGTCACCAAGGTCCTAACCAAAGGCAATTAAATAAATCTTGAGCACACAATTAATTTCTAAAATCATCAATGTCACATGGCAAAATTAATCGCTCAATATTAATTAAATATTTAATTAATTAATTAATCATTCCAAGTAAACCATTTTTTTATTTTGATCAGTAAGAGGCCAAGGCCAAGAGTTTTATTAATCATTTTTGAAATTATACAATACTCCACTCGTGCAGGCACCGGTAGGAAAGAGTGGAGGTGAGAAAACCTTCGGCCTTTCCTGGGACCATAGTCTAGCAAATTTTATATAATAGTTTTAGAATTAATACATCATCACCCTGAGCCAGGGTGATCAAGTGGGAGGGTGTTTCTATTTTTCCCTTCCCTTACAAGCCCAAAATTACAATTTTCAATAATCATTTAATCATTTTTCCTCAACTTCCAGTGAGTTGGCTTTGAAGTTGTTCTTTGGTTGTGTATAGTAACCCCTTAAATTCCTGAGATATACCTTTTTGGCCTACATAGTTAGTTTCTCAAACACTTGGCAGATATGTTAGTATCATCCAGTAAATTATTTCAAGTGAAATTTATCTGTAAAGCAAGAAAGTTACCACAATACATTCTCCTGTAAAACCTATCCTCACAGAACATGAAATAAAGAGGTTAAGAAATAGAATTGGGTTTCCAATTACAATTAGGCCCAAACATGATTGACCAGTGACCCGACCAAACAAACAAATAATCTCTAGTTTACCAACTCTTGTTTATGCTCCTGGATGTTGTCCTTTATACAGGATAAGATCCAGGCTACAATAACAAGATTAGATAAAGGAGATTCAGTCATCCCGACCTCCCTTACCCTATAGATTTATAGCATACAAGAAGACGGAGTAAATGATTATTCGCAGCTGGATATAGCCTCTGTCCAGGCCCTAAATTTTCCATGTTAGCCACATGTAATCCGCAGTCTTAAGATATGACAGGGGAATATCAAAAAATAGTAATCTTCAGCAAATGGCACTTGAGTGCTATAGCCATTATTTAATATTTCAAAATAAATCAAAATAACCCATTCTGATATGATCACCACCAATTTGAATAAATACCAATAAATGCATGCATCAAATGCTTGTAAATATCTAGAGTATCTATTCAAATTGCTAGGTATTCAAAACAGAATGCTAATATATGTCTATATAATTATATATTCCATCTTGCCTATTAAGTCTCAGTAATTCTTTGAATTAATATCAAACTGATTTTAGTGTCCTGTAAGTCACTTAAGTTTATTTTTTAGATTCGATACTAGTTACTGACTATGCTTCGATCTCTATTAACTAACGATTTAACCCTGTTTATCTTATCACCCATGTAATCCGATTCTTAAGTTACAATATTCTCCCATGCAAAATAACTTTGTTTTACTTTCAAAAATGGTCCCATGCCTACCCAGAAGGTCAAGCCAACTCACTTTGACCTAAAAGATGAGGTCGAAGCATTCTCATCGTCTAGAACCAGGCCCTCGGGTTTGAGGAAGTCCTCAAACCAAGTTGGTTTTGGAGGGTGTCGCACATGAAATAAGTAGAGCAGAAAGTTGACATTTCTATTGATTACCTCAAGCGTTTCCCTGATGAAAGGCAGACCATCCGTGGACATGATAGGGTATCGAGGAACCGACTGATTATTTTGATTGAAAATATCATAATTTTGCGGCCAAGGAATAGTCCATTCATTGTCAATATTGACTAAAACCTGCTCCAGATCACCCAGGATAGAGGCAGTGAAGACCTCTCTACACAAAGTGCTTGTATCCTCGCGATTTTTGGTAGAAGTAATAGTCACAGCAAGGAACATGGTGGCCACATCTGTGTTGGCCCTAGTTCTATCCGAATTAGTAAGAAAGTCCAGGCCCAGGATATTCTCAACCGCATCAATCACTAAGGTATGGGGAAGACGTATGATGTGCTTGAGGTGGTCTCTAGTAATGGCCCCTTCAAAAGCCATTTGCCTCTTTGTACTGCAAATTTTAATCGGGGTATCCATCACCTGTTTATCCTCAATTCTAGGTCTTTGTAGTATTACAGAGCTTATTCAATTAAATCTGGAGCTTGGTTAAATGTTGAATGAGTAAATGATGTGAAAAAGCTAATTTTGCTCATTCTTACTAAAAACATACATGCCATAACCCACTTTGGATGAATCTTATTGGTTACAAGATAGTGCATATCCTTGAATGATGTGTTGTTTGTGATAAAATCGTGTTGAGGAGCCATAATTAATTTTGGCGGATGATCAAGCGAGTACGCCTCACACCGAAGCCTTGACATGTCATTATTATCAGGATTTCATGGGGATCATACCTATTTTGATGATCAAGTGCTTCTATCTATGGGTTTATTAATCCATAATTGCTTTGTTTTAGATGTGAGTACCATCGCCTGCTAAGTTAATGATCGACCTCTGTTATGTGAGTTAAAGAACATATAAGCCTCTAGGTATAGTGCTTATGATTGAGTGCTATTCCTTCATTTTTATGAAAATTTAATTAAATCAAGTTTAAGCTAAAATGTTCTATAGTTAAGTTTTGGTTGTGATAGTATAAACTTTAAATATGATAATGTTTACTAATTGATGATATTGATTTCGGTTTATAAAAATGAGTTAATATATATATATATATCTAAGTCTGTTACTGTCTATATATATGAGTGTTTATATAAATATGTATATAAATATATGATTTTGAAGTTTATATGAATATGTATATATGTGTCTAAAGTATTAATATGTATAAAATTTGATTTGTTTTTTATATAAATGTTAGTTTCGGATAATTTCCATGAGAAATATCTCTGTATTGGTCTAAATCTTGGAATTTATATAAATTTGTATTATCAGATTAATATTTGTATATATATATATATATATATATATCCATAAACTATCCATATGTATACATACATACATACATACATATATATATATATATATATATATATATATATCCATAAACTATCCATATGTATACATACATTCATATATATATATATATATATTTTAAATGTGATATATAACCACATTTAGATAAAATATATGTTTATATATATATATATCTGTAGATATAAAATATATGATTATAAAATTATATATATATATATATATATGTGTGTGTGTGTGTGTGTGTGTGTGTGTGTGTGTGTGTGTGTGTGTGTGTGTGTGTGTGTGTGTGTGTGTGTGTGTATATGTATGTATGTATAAAAATATAGATGCATGATTTAGATGAAGAATATATATAAATATGAATATATATGAGTTTATATATATGTCTATATATATTTGTGTTTATATATATATATATTTAAAAAGTGAATATGTTTATTTGTCTGGTACATAACTAGAGGATTATGTGTATGAGAAGGTTTTGATAAAATTGTAAAGTGAGTTAGTCGATTCCTATGAAGCCTTAGATGATTATAATCAGGGGATTTTGAGGAAAAGGTTTGGCTCCCACTGAGTGTGAGCCTCTTATGTGACAACTTAACATGTATAATGAAGACTATTTATGTTTTTTGTGATTAGTTGTAACTATTGTTTTAAGGGCTGATGTTGGGAACTACATGAATTATTGTCTTGCCAGCAGCTCCCATGTTAGTGAGGGAATCGACTCTTTTGTTGCCTTCCCTGTAAATATGATTAAAGATGACCCTGTCAAATGTTTTAATGTTTGTCATTATTTTGGCCAGGGAGGCATTTAGTTTCCAGTTAGGCATAGCCCCTTTTCTAAGGGCATTGATGATAATGGCCGAGTCTCCTTCAATGACGATCCTCTTAATATTGAGTAAAATGCCTAGACTTATTCCTACAGCAAGTGCTTGCATTTCTGCTACATTATTTGTACACATGCCGCAGGGTAGAGCCATATAGGCCACCTCAACCCCATTTGAATTATGAAGGCTATAGCCAAGACCCGCTCTCCCAAGGTTACCCCTCAAGGCTCCATCAAAGTTTAGTTTAAACCATCCACTAATAGGAGGGAGCCACTTACATTCCTTATGTGACATCCAGTTTGATGAGGGGCTTTTACCAATGAAGGGGGTTATCTTTAGACCTTTCCATCATAGTTTCATTTTTTCATCCCAATGGGTAATGTTAACATCTCTTTGATAATTTGAGGTTTGGTTATTTATTATTTCAGCTATGGTGGCTTCAATTTTATTGGTCAATTGATACCATTGCATTTTGTTGTCTTTAAAAATCCTCATGTTTCTTTCCTTCCAGATTTCCTAGATCATAATGGAGGGGGCAATGATCCACAAGTTTTCAAACATGCTTCCTATATTCCAAATTGGCCAAGCATGGAATAGATCACAAATATTATTAGAAATAGGGGTATACCAGATCAACTAATTTCTTAACCATCCCCAGCACTTATGAGCATAATCATAGGTTACCAGGAGATGGTTGGAATTTTCTTCTTCCTTCTCACATAATGGGCACCTACTCGGTCCTTCATATCCAAGTTTCCTAAAGGTGTCATTAGTGAGGATTCAGTTTTGAATAGCCAGCCATGCAAACAGACCTTCTTTCAGAAGGCACCTTTTATCCCAACACAGAATTAAGGGAAGATTGGAGCGAGGATTATGATTTTTATTTAGCAAATGTTTATAACCTTCCTTTGTTTCATATATTCCCTTTTTGGAGCCCTCCCATATCAATTTATCTATTTAAAGAGATAGGGCAACATTTCTTGAGGCTAGGATCTTAGATAGGAGGGATCTCTCCTGGGCCAGAATGTTAAGATGATCCATTGATTTCCATTGCCATTTTTTAAGACACCCAATGCTAAATTCTTCCATATAATCTTTTACATGAACACCCCAGAGTTTTTCAAGGGTGGGTATGATTTTATTGAAATTATGAAGAATGTTGAGGGGAGGATGAGCTCCCTAGGAGTCTCTCCAAAAAAGGGCATCCTACCCATTGCTAATGCACCATGTTAGCTTGTCTGTTATGATGCTTCTACAATCTTGCATAAAGTTCCAGATTCTAGAGCCCTTAGGGGTGAGCAATCCTGAATATACTTATAGGATCTAGGTTATGTAGATATTTGTTATATAGGGTGTGTGCCCATTTACCATTGGGGTTAGTATACATACGCCAAACTAACTTAGCTCCCAATGCTTTGCTTTGGATATAAAGGTCTTTGATGCCCAAGCCACCCATTTCCTTAGGTAAGCATATCCTATCCCAAGCGATCAATGGAAGTCTAAATTTGTCTTCAGAACCTTGCCAGAAAAAAGTTCTTGTGTGTTTAGTAATCTCCTTTCTCTTAGATACAGGGAGATCCATACATGAGAGTTGGTAAATAGGCATAGCCGAGAGAACCGCCTTGATCATAGTGGCCTTGCCTACAGAGGATAGCCATTTTCCTTTCCATAAGGATATTTTGTTTATAATTTTAGAGGCAACCTAATTCTAGAGATTGGAAGTGTTACTACATATCAAGTTGCCATTAGTTTTTATATTCAAAGTCATACTATATACTCTAGTCAGTTAACACTACCGAATCATGCAGTCGGTATACATAGAGAAGTTAGTATGCACAATCTAGTCGGTTACAGAGGAAAGCAGTCATAGAATGCAATATACACCAAGTTGTCTACCGAGTATCTTCTTATGTCTACCTAGTAGCAAAGATGACACACTGAGTTGATATACACAAAGTGTAACATGTTACCATATACATTGAACCTAAACATGCATATGAAAATGTGTTACAAGATCGAGGCATATCTAACCATTATCACATTGGAAATTGCACTAGAAGATTGTGTATGATTCTGAGATGAATCTAAACAATGAAATATTTTGTATAGTTATTCATTCAAGGAATCTTGTTTGTAAGATCGAAGCAATGAATTGGATCACCATCTTAAGAGATCTGTTTATACAGCATGAGTTAAGGGTGTATGTATGTATGAAAAAGAAGACTGTTATAGAGACACAGAGGTCACCAAGAAGGTTTTCATAGAATAGTCAAAGAACAGAGTAAACAGAAGGGTTTACTGAGTTACTATATGGGTTACCGAGGTATGCTATAAGCAAGGTAATCTATTCTGAGCACATAGAATCTGCTATAACATTTCAGATGTAAAGTTGCAGATATTTGTAATGATTTTATTGTAATATTGTGAAGTTGAAAGAGAAGCCTTTAACAGGGTAAAAGACTCTAATCAAGTCTATAAATTGTAAAGCCTCTAACTAGGTGCAGCATTCAGATTAAATGTTGTAAAATCCTTTAGCAAGGTAGATCTAATAGATCTTGTTACTCCTAATAGGGTAAGTTATCAGAAATAGCTAGTATGTAGCTCTAACCGAGCACTCTTTATTATTGTAGTAGTGAAGTTGTGGGTGTCATCCCCACCATAGTTTTTCTCTCTAACCAAGAGTTTCTGCGTAACCAAAATATATGTGTTGTGGAGTGAATCATGTAAGATTGTTATCTATTTGTTTTAACTTTATTTTATGTTACTGCACTATTCTATTTATGCATAATAGTAAAGTTATTATTCAAGAAAAGTTTTGGAGTACTGATTCACCCCTCCCCTCTCAGTACATTAGCTTTCCATATTGGGCCTAACAATTGGTATCAGAGCTTGAATCTTGGAAAAGGGTTTAACTACCTAAAGAGAAAGATATTATCAATGGAAGGCTACAAACAATCTCGGAGGATTGTATATCTGTAAGAAGAGTTGGATCATGCTAATCAAGTGATTGCAGACATGCAAAGGCAAATGCAAAAATTTTTGAAAGTAAGAAGAAGATTTTCTGATGATTTGCAGGACTCTCAAGAATTAGTGGAGCAAATTGAGATATCATCTGAGAACAATATATTTGAAGAGATTGAAGAAATGATTGTAGTATTGAAAGAAAAGAACAAAGCACTGGTTGTTCAACTAAAAGCAATCAAAAGAGAACATGAACATTTCAACACACAAATGACTAAAAATCTAGATGTATTAAGGATAGCTGAGGATAAAACAAGAGATCTAGAAAGAGAAACAACAACTTGAAGTCTTAGTATCTGATAAAAATGATGAAATCATAAGGTTGACTGGGATTCAATAAAATATGACAGATCAACTAGGTTATGCACATCATGAAGCAATTCTAAAGAATGATGAGAATCAAGCATTGAAACTTGAAGTATCAAGGTTGGCCAATGAACTTGAAATAGAGAAGAAATCCAAAGAAACACTGAAGAAGAGTGATGAAGCATCAAAGATGTTGGACGAGCAATTGAATACAAGAAGACCCAACACAGATGCAAGACTCGGTTACAAAGGAAAAGACTCTACCAAGAAAGGAATTCATACTACTGAGAGAGGAGAGTCATCAAAGCAAGCTGGAAAAAGGAATAGAATCAAAAGAAAGAAGCCTATTTGCTACTACTATGGAAATCAAGGTCACACTGCCAACATATGCCAAATCAGAAAAGTTAAGCAACCGAATGTCACTAAGTCCAATGGTTATTGTTACAATTGCAATAAATATGGTCACACATCTAATCAATGTAGGACAAAGTCTGTTAACAACTATCAAAAGGCAAAATTCAAAGGGTTTTATAGAAACTGCAATAGATATGGACATAGTACTAAGAAGTGCTGGGATAAGCAAAATAACTACATGTGGTCTACATACCGAGCAAACACTAGAGGTTACCGAACTTACACAGAACCTTACCAACAATATGCAGCAGTACCATGGGATTACAATACAAGGATATGGTGTGAATGTTGTTGAAGATATGGACATATTAGTGCCGACTGTTTTATAAGGTTTGGAATGAACAATCAAAGATCATGGAGAAATCCTTGTATGGCATGTTTTCATTGTCACAAAGTTGGACACTTGGCTAGAGATTGCAGAGATCAACCTAAAGGAGACACTGGAGAAATAAAAGAAAAATTAAAGATGATTTGGAAAAAGAAGGAAATTGTGTCAAATGAAGAAAGCACTTTACCTACTGAGTTAGGTGCACCTATTCCAAATTAATCAGTAAAGGTATGAAGGGACTGCATTCTCTAAAGGTTAAAATCATAACAGTTCCTATTCTATTATGTACTAAATTCAAAATCTGCATAGTTAAGATGCATCAGTAAGTTTGAAATTCTATCAAAATTACTTTACAAGAAACTTGTCAAGTCGGTGAATACAGGAAGCCTATCAAGTCGGTAAATGAAGGAAATTTGGTTACTCGGTCAAAACAATAAAAGAGAGTAAATTGGTTAAGGTGAACCCAGTGCATTTAATGTTTTTGACCTAACCCACACGGAGCCTGATAAGGTATTTTGTGTACTTAAAAGTATTTTCATGGTCATTTACACTTACAAAATTTTTGAAAGAGCAGAGCAAAGCGATTCCAAGGTGATAAAACAATATTCAAAGTGAATCCAAGGCATTTACGTGAAATCTCATTGCATTGTTAAGTTGGTTTATCGATCTTATCAAATTGTTATTATGTGCTGAGTGTGATGTGTTTGTCATTTGTAAACTGTCAAACCCTAAGGATAGTTTGCTTAGTTTTACCTGAAATCTACAATGGCACCCAAGATCCAAGATCCCATAGTTGTCAAGAATGTAGAGAAGCCCTCACTAAAATACACTTTGACTCCTAAAGTCACCTCTGAACCGGATGACAAAACTGCCTTTTCACTCATCCCGGATCGAGTCTTGTTAGTCGAAGATGTGAGATTATTCACCAAATGTCGTGTTGAAGAACTCGGTCATGTTGAGATAAGAGACACCTATGATGAACTATGTACCGATGGTGTATTAAACAACAAGTATGAACACATCAAAATCAAAGGATTGACTGAAGCCCTAACCTACCCTTGTGTGTTCAAGCCCCAATGGGTCAAGTTTTTTTTAATCAGAGTTCATGATGATTACATGTGGCTAGAAGAGCAACCATTGAAAATCACCAAGGAAATCATTCATGTGATCACCAGTTATCCTATCTATGATCATGCACGAGCTCAAAAGATGATATCACAAAAGGAATTAATCAGTTTAACCGGAGTTGAATCTGATTACAGAGGACTAAAATTGAACAATGTCACTAATGCAAAACTTAAGTTTTCCATTAGAGTAATTGGTTACTGTTTCTTCCAATCTGCAAGGGAAAATAGTGTACCATGTGCCGCAGTTGACATAGATTATAAAATTGTGAAAAAGGGAATGAAAGTTGACTTATGTGAAGTGTTACTGAAGAACCTATTTGAGAATTTGAACACAATAAGGAAGACGAAGAAGAACAACTTGACAAATACACTAAAGTTTGGTTCACTTCTTGTATGCATGTTTTTCTACTTTGAAAAATTCTTTCCATCAGTCGGTCAGTAGTTTGGGAGCTACACTGACCAATCACCCATCAGATTAATGACTTTATCAAGAAGCTAGGTGATAATTTCAATGACATAATGGATGATTATTTCAATAAATTTCAAGAGAAAATGCACAACAGGTACCAGATTCCACCCCAGCTAGTGGAGAAATATAAAGATGACATATGCTTTGAGGTAGACACTGATTACTATTATGTGAATGTTGTGGAACCAAGAACTCAATCTTTACCACCTATAGGTTATGAGATTGATGCATATCTTTCATTACCAAGGCATGCTACTGAGCTGAGGTATGGAACCTATGAAGAGGTGAAGGGAAAAGTAAAAATGAGCATTGTAGTACCCAAAGCTACAAGGAAAGCAACAAAGATGATAAAGGTTTTAATAGAGAAATTCGGAGAAGATTCTTCTTCCACACTTGTCAAAGGCACTCTTGCCATCACTGAAGAGGAATCAGAAGCTCAAGAGGCAGCAATAACATTGAGCAACGAACTACCTAAGGGTAAAGTGTTAAAAAGAAAGAAATAGGACACTTCAAAGGCCCTACCGACTCCTCCAACAAAGAGACCTAACACTAGAACATCAGCTGCATCACCAAGTAAGAAACAAAAGAGTGTTACTGCTCCCAAGATAACCAAGACCTACAAGAAATCTACTCGGAGACTCATTTTGGCAAAAGAGTCTAGTGATACAGAATCTAAAGATGCAAACAAATTCCAGATTGTCAAGAGCAAGAAGGTAAATATACATAGTGTTGAAAACTTCTATGCCAATCTGAAAGAATATGGCGGATTTGGTTCTTTTAGATATGTCAAGTATGAAACTAGAAATAATGATGAGAAGAGACAAATTGAAGAAGCTATCATCTGTACACTTCTAAAGTTTTGGCTAGCTCCATTGGAACTAGTAAAGTCACTTCCAAATGAACTTTACTTGCATATTGATAATAGGTGGAAATATGCAATGGACTCAGAGAAACAAATCAGAGAAAGAAGTCTAGTCCATCTATTTCCTAATCTCTATAGTAGAAATAAAGGAACATTTGACAACCTACAATTCAAAATTTCTTGTCAAATAGAGAGCCTTAAAACTGATGAATGGGCTATATATTGATGTAGAAAATGAGACAAAAGAAAAATGGCAGGAAATCTTCAAAATCAAAGATGCCAGTGAACAATCTACAGTTGAAATCATTGATGTCACTAAGCAAGGTCTTGATACTACCGAGCAAGACCCAGCTAACACTATTCAAATTGATGAAGATGTCATGGATATAGAGGAATGGGAGCGAGAAATGATAGAAGGCACTACATATGCAAAACTTGTATCTAGTGAATCCATTTTAGAACAAATTTAGCCTTATCCATTGATCAATCAACCTGTCTCTACCGAAGCTCCTTAGGATACGACACAAGGCACCGAAGGTCACAAGTCTACAATAGGATAATATACTACTCTAGAACAGACCTCTCAAGCACCTTCAAGCACTGAAAATGTAGCAGCTGAGACACCCAGTACCAAGACACTGAAAGACACCATAGTGGCTACAGGAACCAACCAAAGTGTTGCCTCTACTAAGCAACCTACCGAGGGTCAGCAAACCTTTCAAACTATTGTCTTGGTCCAACCGACCAAAGGTAAAGAGAAGAAGGTGAAAAAGCATAGTTTCAAAGTTGATTTATCTAAACCAATAGTGTTGCCCAATGTGGATATATCAAAATTAAAGGGGCAAGTACTCATTGATTTTGGTGACCTGGAGAAGACACTGCTATCAGATATGCTACCTATAGATACAGTGTCAACTGATGCAGCCATCCACATTCAACCAGATGAAATCCTTAATCAAATAGAAACATCTGGAGTTGATGCATCTGAGTATTTGAGCAAGATAAAAGACAAGGAGTTTACTGCAAAAATGATAGAAGAGGTACAAAAAGCTCTAGCTATTGGCAAAGTCAAACTTGTCAAATTCATTGCTAAGTTGTCCCCTCAACTCAGGCATATTCTTTATTTATTTCAAAAACTTTGTACATTTTCTATATTCATTAAAGATATCAAGAATAAAACTGATGCAATTGAGAAAGAGATCACCGATCTCTCAAATAAGTTGACCCCAGAGCCCAATTCCATTCAAAAATTTTATACCAAGCTTCAACAGCTCATGGCTCAATAATTGGAACTAAGAAATGAAGAACATAAGATCAGGATGGATATAATGACACTTCAGACATTATTCCTTCCTCATCTTTCATCAATTCAAGAATAGATTAATCGAGCCACACGCCTATCTACTACACAAGAGGGAAGCACTCTTGATGGCTTAATATCACTATTGGCTGATATTCAAGCACAAAATTCTTTAATGGAAAGTGTAAAAGATGCACTCTTTGTTCCTCTCACCGATGCTCGGATGAAGTATAAATCTATTTTTGACCAGTTACCACCCCCGGATGGAAATTAAGTTTTTGATGTTTGTCAAGAAGGGGGAGTGATACTATATTTGTGGAGTAATGTAATATATTTGGGCATAATACAGTTTTGGTGATACAGTTTTGATATAAGTATTCAGAGTATTGTATACAAGGGGAGTATACCGAGCAAAGTATGTAGAGTATCCAAGGATAGTAAGCAGAGCACACAAGCACAAAATCGAGCATGCAAAATCAGAGTTATGTCCAGTATAATGATAAGGGGAGTATATTTGAATATACTATTTCATTGACTATTGTATATATTGTCAAGTATAGTCATTTTGCAAAGTATATAGATTTTTAAGTTATGACTTTGAAAGTAGTTTTTATCAAACATCTCAACTAATGTCAAAAGGGGAGATTGTTACTACTTGTCAAGTTGCCATTAGTTTTTATATTCAAAGTCATACTATATACTCTAATAGATTAACACTACCAAATCATGCAGTCGGTATACACAGAGAAGTCGGTATGCATAGTCTAGTCAGTTAAAAAGGAAAGCAGTCACAGAACACAATATACACCGAGCTATCTACCGAGTAGCAAAGATGACACACCGAGTTAATATACACTGAGTGTAACGTGTTACCAGATACATTGAACCTGGACATGCATATGAAAATGTGTTACAAGATCGAGGCACATCTAACCATTATCACATTGGAAATTTCACTAGAAGATTGTGTATGATTCTAAGATCAATCTAACCAATGAAATATTTTGTATAGTTATTCATTTGAGGAGTCTTGTTTGTAAGATCGAAGCAATGAATTGGATCACCATCTTAAGAGATCTATTTATATAGCATGAGGTAAGGGTGTATGTATGTATGAAAAAGAAGATTGTTACAGAGACACAGAAGTCACTGAGAAGGTTTTCAGAGAACAGTCAAAAAATAGAGTAAATAGAAGGGTTTACCGAGTTACTATATGGGTTACCGAGGTATGCTATAAGCAAGGTAATCTATTCTAAGCACATAGAATCTGCTATAACATTTCAAATGTAAAGTTGTAGATATTTGTAATGATTTTATTGTAATATTATGAAGTTGAAAGAGAAACCTTTAACAGGGTAAAAGACTCTAATCAAGTCTATAAATTGTAAAGCCTCTAACCAGGTGCAACATTCAGATTAAATGTTGTAAAATCCTTTAGCAAGGTAGATCTAATAGATCTTGTTACTCCTAACAGAGTAAGCTATTAGAAATAGCTAATATGTAGCTCTAATCGAGCACTCTTTATTGTTGTAGTAGTGAAGCTGTGGGTGCCATCCCCACCGTAGTTTTTCTCTCTAACCAAGAGTTTTTGCATAACCAAAATATATGTGTTATGGAGTGAATCATGTATGATTGTTATCTATTTGTTTTAACTTTATTTTATGTTACTGCACTATTCTGTTTATGCATAATAGTAAAGTTATTATTCAAGAAAAGTTTTGGAGTACTGATTTACCCCTCCCCTCTCAGTACATCAGCTTTCCATATTGGGCCTAATAGGAAGATCTAATACCTTTGTCAATGAGGAGCCCCAAGTATTTGCACAGTAGTTCTCCTACTTTATATTGAAGGATTTTAAGAATTCTCCTCTGTAGTTATTTATTTGTGTTAAAGAAGATTATATTAGACTTCATAGTGTTAATTTCTTGACCAGAGATACTGGTGTAGCTATTCAAGATTTTTTTAATTGTCTTTGCCTCTAAAGGACTGATCGATCCAAAAAACATGGTGTCATCAACAAATTGTTGATGGGTAATGGGCTCCAAGTTAGAGGTGATTTTAATACCAGTTAGCTGTTCCTTTTCTCTAGCCCAATTGATCATTCTTCCCAGTGATTCTACCATTATAATGAAAAGAAAGGGGGAAAGGGGATCCCCTTGTTTGAGGCCTCCACAAATTTCAAAGAAGCCTTTTGAGGCCCCATTGACTAGTATTGAAACCCTAGGTGTAGCAATATATTCAAAGACCAAATTAATCCATTGCTTATTAAATCCAAAAGATTCCAAACATTTGCAAAGAAAGTGTCATTCTACTTTATCATATGCTTTTTTAATATCCAATTTAATCAACATACTTGGTGCTTTATTGTTTTGTATTGAATGGATAGCTTCCTGAGCAATAATTAAACCATCATAAATGGATCTATTAGGCACAAAACCTGTCTGTTCCTCACTAATTATTATGGGGAGAAGGGTGAGTAATTTGTTTGCCATTGTTTTTATGAGTAATTTATAAAGGGTGTTACATAAGGCTATTGGGCGATAGTCCTCAAAACTGTGAACAATCTCCTTCTTTGGGATTAAAGCTATGAATGTATTGTTAAGTTCTTTGAGAATTTTCCCTGAATTTATCATCCCTTCTAAGGCCTCAGTGATTTCCTTGCCCATGAAGCTCCAACATTTTTGAAAAAAATGAGTTGGGAACCCATCAGGACAAGGAGCCTTATCTAGACCCATTTGGAACAAAGCTGATTCTACTTCTTCCAAAGTTAGTTTTTTGTTAAGCATTAGGTTGTGTTCTTTAGATATTAGTTTTGGGATGTTTTTAAAAAAGTCACTCTCCTTAGTCCATTTGGAGCCCTCCCTATTGTTGAGGATAGTCTCAAAATACTCAATTGCGGCCCTGGCAATTAGCTCAGGATTTTCACTAAAGTCCCCTGATACCAATTTGATCTTGTTGATTCTATTTACAGTTCTGTGATGTTTTGTGCTATTATGAAAGAAGCTTGTGTTTCTATCACCAGCCTCAAGCTAGTGGTCCCTTGATTTCTATTTCCAATAAATTTCTTCATGAGCTAAGATTTCTTCATACCGAGCCAAATTGATTTTTTCCCTTTGATATAGGATGTTATTCATCCCATACTTGATCACCTCTTCATTAATAATCTCCATCTCCTTCTCGATCTCTATTTTTTGTGAGACGATATTGCCAAAGTGTTCTTTATTCCACATTGTTAATTTTTGCTTGATCTTTTTAAGTTTGGTTACTACTTTGAAAGTCTTGGAGCCTATGACTTCAGTTTCATTCCACCAATTTTCAATAAGTTGTAATAGATTTTCATCTCATAGCCACATCTTTTCAAAATGAAAGGGAGTTTTTGTCAGTTTTAGTTCTTCTACTATAATTAATTGGATGGGGAAATGGTCTGATCCTGAGAATGGGAGGACAAAGGATACAAAAGACTATGTCAGATTTCCACATAGGAAGAATCTATCAAGTTTTTCTCCAATGTTGTAGAAGCCTTGTCTTCTATTATTCCAGGTGAATGCTTCATTTCTGGCTTTTAATTCCAACAAGTTACATTTATGCGTCCAGATCCTGAAATCTAAACATGATTGAGTCATTTTATTATTGCCGCTTCATTTTTCCTTGGGGTCCAAAATTGCATTGAAATCCCCACCAATTAGGTATATTTCTTCATTATCGCTTAGAAGGAAATTCTCAATTTCATCCCAGACTTGTTTCTTTGCTTGTGCTTGGATGGGGCCATAAACATTAATTATAATGAAGTTTAAGTTACTTTTGATGCTTGAAACCCTTCCACACATCCAATTCGGGTTCCTCCTTATAAGTTTGAAGGAAATTTGCCTAGGATCCCAAATGATGGCTAGATCACCAGATGCTCCATAGGCAGTCTGACCCTCAAGCTCTCTGATACCTAATTTTTTCTTTAATTTTATTAGTTCGTTGTTATTTAGTTTGGTCTCCTGTATTAAGAATAATTCTGGGTTGTATTTGGCAATGCATCATTTTAAGATACATTGCTTGTTAGGGGCATTCATACCCCTAACATTCCATGTGAGGAGTTTCATAGTTCATTGGGAAGGATCTTCCCCTTCCCTGCCTCAAAAAGGCTTGTGATTTTAGTCTGACCCACAGCACATCCAACTCTGGTAAGTAATTCAAAAATGGATTTCCTCCCCCACTTTTTAAGGTTAGTGGCAAAGTCTGGGGGGGAACAATTCTCCATGGTGTTAGCAATCCCCAGGAATTCCAGTTTTTCATTTGCAACATCAATAAAGGGGGTGTTTACCAAATCATCAATGTCGGGTTTGCATAATTCTCTGGCTAACAAAGTTTTTTGTAATGCTAGTTCTTCCTCATCCGCTATCTCATCAATAAATAACTCAATGAGGTCATTTGTGATAGAGTTTCCCACATACTCAATTATACATTTATCTTCTAGTTCTTTTCTCGCATCCACACCCATATCCTCAATGTTGTTATCTTTGTTTTTATTTTTTCCCTTTTTGTTCTTTCTTTTTTTGTTTTTTCCTTTTCTTTTTTTGTTCTTATTCTTTTTCTTTTTCTTTTTGACCTTTAACCCTATCTTCCTTGTCTGAAGAAAGGTTGCTTAGTGTTATATCCTCCTCCACTAGGATCTTATTTTGAGCTGATAAAGCCTCTTGGTCCATGGGGTTGGTCTCCAAAATCAGGGGACAATTAGTTACACCTTTATCACTTAATTTTGTGGGTGCCATGTCTATTGATGGTATAGTATTCTGTGAGTTACTTTGTTTATTTACACTATCTATCCTCCATTGTTCCTCTACTGGTTCCTTAAGTGGGATTTCATTATTAATGTTTTTTCTTTCACTTTCTATTTTTCTATGTGTGTTTTTTGATTCCTTAGCCCAAAGATTTTGCTTGTTAAACATAAAACTACCCATAGGGTTGAATTTTATGTTCAACTCCACACCCTTCAATGCCTTTTGGCATGTTTTCTCTAACACCTGAAAAGGGGGGATTATATTCCTTGGACTGAAGCCTTCCACAAGGATCTCTGGTTTGACTTCATATATTGAGTGGTTTGTGATAATTTTGATGGGATCAAATGTTCATTTTCCTATCTCAAAATTGACTAGAATTCTAATATCAGAGGATTCCAGATAATTATCCTCCAAACCCTCAAAACCTCCTAGAAAATCTCCTAATTTTTTAAGGACCTAACTATGGATTAATTCTATCGGCATATTAGGAAATCAAAGCCACTTTGGAACCCTAAGTTTCTCAACGTCTGTAGGAGAGAAATTGGGTTTCCAATTAAAAAATTTGAAATAATAACCCTTAAAATATCTATGATTATTTTTAAGTAAATTGTTTTTGAGATCCACAGTATTGCATTTGATAAATAAAAAATCATTATCTAAGCTCGTGATACTTATCTGATTTTCTGTGAAGGACTTCAGCCATTACAGGATCTCAGATGATGAAGCACCATAACTAAACCATTTACCAAAGAGCCCTCGAGCATTGTAACATTCCCACAATGCATTAGTATGTTTGTCACTTATAATTAGAATATTATCTGTATTGAAGCTGGATGGCTTTTGGATGTTTAAAGGACATTGCTTAGGGTAAGAACCCTCCCTTCTCTTGGTGGACAGATTTGAGATAAATGAGAAGGGATTTCTAACCCCCATTTTGGTTCTATTTGCTCCAGAAGCCACATCATCATGGTTCCGAGAGAGAGTCTCTGCCCGTGAGAGAGGAGATCTTCTTTTGTTAAGGCATCCAGATTTTAATATAACCCTTGAGTTATTGTGGAGAATCTATGTCTTCTTGGAGAAAGTGTTTTCTTGAATGTTACAAGGAGACCTTACCATTCTCAGAGTATGCTTCCAGACATTTTTTGTCGAAGAAGAGGAGGAACCTTCTGATTGTTTTAGGTCAGGGAGTCTACCCTTCGAAGCCCCCAAAGCCCTTTTGCTAATTTCATTGAGCTTGAGAGTTGTTAAATTATCCCCTGTAGCTTTTGAGATTAGGGCATTGAAACTGTTCTCCAAGCAGATAGCATTTTTTTGGTCCTCTAGAGGAGAAAAACTATTCTGCCATTGCTCGAGATACCTTCCCCGCCCGCAAAGATGTTGCAAGGGTTTTGCAGAAAGGCTTCTACTTTTCACATTCGCATTCGCATTCATTTTTTTTTTATAGGATTATATAATTTTTCCAACTAAATCATTTTAAACAATTATCTTATTTATTTTGATTGAATATCTTTTGCATATTTAATTAAATAAACCAATTTTCCATTAAATCATCTAAAAGAGGAATTAATTTGAAAAATAAATAAAAATTGTCATAAATCTTCAAAAAATGAAACAAATCAAGAAAGAGGAATTGGAAATTATGAGCACAAATCTTCAAAAAAGGAAACAAATAAAAAAAGGAATTAATTGACAAAAAAGAAGAATTAAAAATTGAGAAAAGAAATCAATTGGAGATAATCTTTAAAAACAAATTAAAAATTGATAAATAATCTCAAAGAAAGCAATTAAAACAATTAAATATTAAAATTGAATGAAATAGAGAATAAATCAGTTTTTTCTTGATTTTATCTTAATTTTAGTTCAATTTCCTTTAAAACTGAGAAAATCATCCAATCACATCAATTCACCTGGATTGTGCTTCCTCTTGGAAATTCTTGACCGCTCATCATCATTTGATCTCAGTCGTTAGTTTCTTTCTGAATTTTCTATAAATTCAGGCTCTCATCTCCTATTCAAGGATCCTTGAGAATATATTGTTATTATGTTGTTTTTGCTCTAGGTTCATTGATAATTTGCATTCAGATATTGCATATTAGTTATTTCATATTGCTTAAATCATGTTAGATTAATCTTGTATATCTAGCTTAAATCTTGCATCCATTTAGCTCATATTCATGCTCATATAGATTAAAAATCCTTTACTTAGGTGTTGTCTAGTCACTGGATATCTTAGCAATCTGAGAGCAATCTAAACTCACATCTACTAGAAGGAAATGGGTCGCTTTGTAATGGTTTATAATTGATTACTGATTTACTAACCATGCATCTAATGACTTAATTAAAGTGTTGTGTATCCTAGATACAAATACAGGTCCACTTTTCACACACACACTTCTAATTGCAACTTGGGCCAATAGTAGAACCAAATAACCTACTCCATTATGTTATCATTGCCAAAATGACCTCCTAAACCCCCTTGATGTTTCTCTTGAATGATGTTTTGTCTCATAGAGAATTGGGGTATACAAAGGAGATGTCCTTTAAACAACAAACCTTTTTTGTATCATGTACTCTAAGTAGGAAACATGAGAAGTGTTAGAAAAATTAGAACATGTAGCATATATATCAGCAAAATATTTGTCTTCTTTGTAGAGGTCTCTCAACTCCTCCAACCCCACATTGTGAAATTTAACCTCTTGTATGGTCATGACTCTCCTACTGAGTGCATCAGAAATTTTATTTGAGGTGTCCTTCTTATGCTTGATAGTGAAGGTATAAGATTGTAGGTATTCTACCCACTTGAGGTGCTTCTGATTCAACTTCTCTTGTCCATTGAGAAAACTAAGGGCATGGTTGTCAATATAGACCACAAACTCTTTGGGTAGCAATTAATGATGCCACTTCTTCAAGGCTTGCACCATGGCATACAACTCCAAGTCATACACAAAGTACTATTATTTTGCTTCATTCAACTTTTTAGATAAAAAGGCTATGGGAAGACCCTCTTGACTCAAAACAACCCCTATTGCTCTTAGACTAGCATCACACTCAACTATAAATAACTAATTGAAATTAGGTAACCTAAGGGTAGGCAACTTAGTTATCTTATTTTTCAACAACTCAAATCCTTTTTGGTCCTCTTTTGTCCACCTAAAATGACACTTGACTCCCCCTTTGATAGTATTGAGCACAAGAGCACACACATGACTAAAGTTTCTTACAAAATTCCTATAAAATGATGCTAACCCATGAAAGCTCCTAACATCACTGATATTCTTAGGTGTAGGCCAACTAAGGATTTCCTCAACCTTACTAGGATCCATTTTTAGACAACCTTGTGAAATGACAAAACCAAGATATACAAGTTCAGTCTTGAGAAACTCACCCTTTTCAAGGTTGATTTTGAGTTGTGCCTTTTTCAGCTTCTTCAAGACCATCTCCACATGCTTGAGATTTTCTTCTTTGGATCTGCTAAAGATTAGAATGTCATCAAGATATACAATCACAAATTTACCTATGAACTCAACCAAGACTTTATTCATGAGCCTTTGAAAGGTGTTAGGTGCATTGGTAAGGCCAAATGGCATGACCAACCACTCATAGAGGCCAGTATTGGTCCTAAAGGCTTTCTTCCATTCATCCCTTGGTCTAATTCTTATCTAATGATAACCTGATTTTAAATCCACCTTGGTGAAATAGCTTGCACCACCAAGATTGTCCAATAGGTCTTCTATCCTTGGCATAGGGAACTAGTACCTTATAGTGATCTTATTGATTGCTCTGGAATCAGAACACATTCTCCATTTTCCCCCTTTCTTGGGTGCTAAGATAGTAGGTACAACACATGGACTCAAACCCTTTTTGATGAATCCTTTTTCCAATAGCTCCTACACTTGTTTGACAATTTCTTCATTTTGACTAGGTGTCATTTTGTAAGCAACCTTGTTAGGCAAACTTGCCTCTAGAATTAGGTCTATTTGGTGATTTACATCCCCCATTGGTGGCAAAGAATTAGGTAGATCTTCACCTATTAATTCTACATATTTTTTGAGTAGACCCTTCACCTCTAGTGGCACTTCTTCCATTGGATTTGCCTTACCTTCTTCACTAGGTTTGAGCACAATAGCATACCCTTGATCTCCTTCTTGTTTCATCACCTTAAGAAACTTTTTCCCACTCATCATCATCACACTTGATCCCACTTTTTTTTCCTCTTTTGGATTAGGTAATGGATCCATTTGATACCTCTTACCATTCTTGATAATGACATAGCTATTCTTCTCTCCATCATGTTGATCCTTTACATCAAATTGTCATGGACATCCCAGCAATAAATGGAAAGCATCCATAGGCAATATATCACATAAAATCTTGTCCTTATACTCACCAATCTCATAGTCTACCCATGTTGCTCATCAACTAAGACATGTTGGCCCCGGTTGAGCCATGACACCTTGTAGGGAGTGAGATGTGGCAGCCTCTTTAACTTGAGTTTATCCACCATTTGAGTTGAAACTATATTCCTAGTTGAACCTAAGTCTGCAATCACTTTGCAAATCTTGCCTTGAGACTTACAAGTTGTTCTAATCAAACTCTTCCTTTGTGGTGGCTCTTGAGCTTGAGGAATCTTCAACAAATACCTTCTTAGCATTAGACTTTCACCATCTATCACTAGGCCTTCCTTACTAAGAGGGTAAGACACATTTTTTTTGTCTTCTTCATGCACTAATTGTGTTCTTCTCTCACCCATGTATGAGTGTGAAGAGTTTCTTTCCTTCTCCGGACACCTACCCATTATGTGCCCAACTTGATTACAATTGTAACATCTATTGGCATATGGACACTCCAATGAGACATTGTATGTGATTGAAGGTTTTGTCATTGATGGCAACCTTGCAATCCTATGGCACCGGCAAGACATCATACTAGTAAAGCATTGCATAGGCAAGACAGTGCACCGGCATCAACAGATCACTCTACACCGGCACCGGCACCGACATAGAAGAAAACATGTATACTGGCATAGAGGCCTACAAGATTTTTGTTATGTAATATTTTGTTTATTACTGTAAGTCGACTTGGTAAATTGTAAAATGACTCTTGTATATAAAGGAGATCATTGTAGACATTTAAACAGGTAATGTAGCAAGCATAAAGAAAATTATTAGGCAGACCTAATATGCAAATTATAGGTCAAGGGTATATGTAAAGAACAGAGCAAGAACCGGTACTAAATCTGGCATTGGAGATGCTATTGTAAAGTAGTACAAGTCATTGGATTAGTATAATCCTTGTTGTAAGTCAATATGACTTCCCATTGAGCAGTGAGCTCTAGGCAGTTGGCCTTCCTACATGTGCAGGCCCCTATTGTAAGTAATATTCTCTTATTGGCCAGTGAGTGAATATTGTGGGTCACAAATCCCACCGAGGTTTTTCCCACACTAGGTTTCCTCATTAAACATCTTGTGTTATGGTGTGCTTTTCATGTGGATATTTCTAATTCTATTTATTGCATTAATTCTTGCATACCGATACATTGTTATTTTATGTTCTGCATGTTTTAACTTAAGAAATTCTTATTACCAGTTAGATACTGATTCACCCCCCTCCCCCCGTCAGTATCTATGGGAATCCTAACAATTGGTATTAGAGCTTAGTCCTCTATTTTTAGAAGCTTAACAACTTGAGGAAGATCTTAACACCGGTAAAAATGGAAAATCTGATGAAGCAACTTGAAGGAGCTCTTGGAGCTCTTACAGACTATGATGCAGAGAAGTTGAAAAATATCAAATTAGAAGATGATTTAAGAGCAGCTCAGGATATCATTTAGGCACTTCAAGAAAATCTTACTGTTGCAAGAAATAAGAGAAGAGAACTTTGTGAAAAATTGCAAAATGAGAATGATGAAAAGGAATTGCTTAATGATTAGATAAGAAAGCTGAAACAAGAGAACATGACAACAAAAAATGAAATGCAGGATATGACTATGAGATTTTGCAAAGAGATTGAGGATAGAAAGAAGAATAAAGAAGAATTGACCAAAAGACTAAGTGATGTAGCAAATGAGAACACAAGACTTAGCTATGAAAATGACATGTTGAAGACAAATCTGATGCATACTCAAAATGACTCAAATGAACTAATGAGACAAAAAGAAATCTTGGAAAGGGAACTAGAAACTAAAAATCAACATAAAGAAAAATTCAAGAAAAGCTCAGAGGAACTTGGCACCTTGCTGAAAAATCAAAAACCTAAAGGTGACACTTCTGGAATTGGCTTTGAAGTTGGCGAAAGCTCTGGTACTGCAAATACTCAGGATCACAGCAAACCGGTAAGACAACCTAATACTTATAAATTCAATGGAAGATGCTTTAATTGTAATAAGTATGGTCATAGAGCAAATGAATGTAGATCTAAGAATTATTAGAATATCAATACACCCACTAGTCAATGTTCAAAATGCAACAAAGTTGGTCACAACTCTGAAAACTGTAGAATGAATGTGAGATGTTATGTTTGTGGAAGATTTGGACATTTATCAAATCAATGCAGAACACAAACTGACATAAGTTATGGGAAAGCTATTCAACAAAATAATGTAACTTGTTATGCATGTAACAAGATTGGGCATATTACTAAATTTTGTAGAAGTAAAGGTACACCAATAGACAACAAAAGTGGTAGCTTGAAAGGTAAAGAAAAGGTTGAAGAGGTTATGCAAGAATTCTCAAAGCAATGGATTAGAAAAGCTGATCTAAATATTGGGAATACTCCTCCACCGGTAGAACCAACAAATGCTTCATGGGTAGGATAGAGTGATGCTTCACCGATAGGATAGAGCAGTGCTCCACCAACAGGAAGTTCTTCATCTAATTGAAGAAAATTTCCTTGAGGGTTTGGCAATCTAATGACACATGTGCTATTATTCCCTCGATAAGAGATAAGAAGTTGAAAATTACTTATTACCAGAAAACAATGTTAAGTGAATACTTAACCGACATACAATTAATGTGGTAGATGGTGAAATGACATTATAAAAGTAAGGGTTTGGCACCATTTCATTTCACCATGATTTCAAACTTTCAGAGAGTGTGAAGATTCTGAGCTAAGGCATTTCGAGCAAGAAGCAAGCACACTCCAAGCATTCATCCATCCAAGATAGAAAAAGGTATTTAATCATTGCATCCACCTCTACAGTTGAATACATAGTGAACCCTACTATTGTTGAAGTAATTAAGAGACCTAGGCCTATATTTTAGTTAGTCCCTGAGATAGCAAAGAAGGATGATACCTTAGGTGCATTTTCTCAAATTCCTAAAGGTGTTGTATATGCTGAGGACCCTAGAATGTACATCCACTGCAACATTGAAGAGTTAGGAGATGAGAAAATCAAAACCATGTATAAAACGGAGATATGTGATGATACTGACAATGTTAAAGCTGAACACAAGGTTATTGAAACCCTAGGATTCACAGAAATCCTTAGCATTCCTGAATTTTCTAAGGATGTGATTAGGATAGTGTTAAGCAGAGTTCATGGAGAATTTTTCTGGTTAGATGAAATTCATAAGATCACCAAGGAAGCTATGAAAGCTATCACAGGGTTACTGGCCACTGGTAAGAGACCAGACAAAAACAAGAAGGTTTCCAATGACCTAGTAATAGACCTAATAGGTGCAACATTCGATAAGAGATCTCTGAGGGTTAATGATGTAAAAGATATCAATGTGAGATTCATAAGTATGATATTACATTACAAAGCCACTCATGCTAATAGACTTAACTCAGTTTCAAGTTTATGCATTAAGAGTGCTTATGATATGGTAATAGACAATGAAAAAATTGACATCTATGAATGGTTAAAGGATGAACTGATAGACAACCTTGGAAAGATAAAGAAGGATAAGAAAGGAACTTTCAGATTTGGAAATCTGTTAGTATGCCTAATGCTTCACATAACAAAACGGGTTCTTGGTATAGGTTATAAAGAACTTGGATATGACATACCGGTAGGAAAGCAATTGACAGAACTATTTAATACCATGGGTGAGAACAAAGAAAACAACATTCATGACTTTTTTCAAGCATTGAAGACAAAAATGAAGAAAAGAATAAGGTTATCTTAGAAAATAGTAGACAAATACAAAGATGATATATGCTTTTTTATTAAGAAAGATGAAATCTGGATGGAATCAGTCATCCCAAGGACAATTTGGGTAACTGAGATGGGCTATGAGATAGATGATCACATAGTGGAAACTTATGCTAAAGCACTTCTGGAAGCCCCCAAAGAACCTAAGGAAGAAGTATTAGGTAGTGCTGAGACCATAGAAAGCCAAATACAATCTAAGAAAAAAGTAAAGAAGGTAGAGGCATTTGTGAGGAAAGGATCCAGACAAGCAAAGGCCATTAAGGAAGATGTGCTAAAGAAAACTGGCATAACAAAAGATCAGTTGGCAGCTCCACAACCTGAAGCTCATCTATCACCGGTAGGTACTTCTTTGGAAGGTGACATGCCAGCAACTTTTAAAAGAGTTGTTAGAAAAAGAGATCCCTCACCAGCAACCACTCCTTCACCTAGAAGGACAAGGTAAAAGCAACAAGTAGTGAGATCTCTGATTAGAAAGGTCACAACCAAGAAGAAGCTAACTCCAAAGAAAAAGAAAAGGACAAATAGTGACTTGGCACCTCTAGATATATTGTTAAATGAAATCACAAAGGAAGGAAAATTGAAAAACATAGAGAAAATTTATGACACTCTATCTACTGATGAGAAAGGGCAAGTTGAGGAAAGTGTAATACTGCATATGGACATGTACAAGAAGTTTTTGATGGAAGTATTCAATGAAATTCCTGATGATTTGTACAGAAGACTTGAGGTCAGAAGGAAAGCAGTGATTGAATTAGATAAGAAAATAAAAATAGAAAAACTACTTGCTGTATATCCAGTAAACTCTCCCAAGGAAATTGATGATTTGATTGCTCAAGCAAACCAGTTAGTATTCTCTACTGCACACCGGCATATTTCACTGATGGTAGGAAGAGTTATTGAAGTAACAGAGGAAACAGAAGATGGTTGGGATATATTCCTAGTTGAAAAGGAAAAACAAGAAGAATAAAGGAACCCTAAGCCTATTAAGGTATATCAGAAGGATAGGGACAAGGGGAAAGGCAAAGTTGGTGGACCACCAAGCATAAAGGTCAAAGACAACCTACCCTCACCTATGAAAATTACAACCACTGAAGACCAACCGGCAGCAGAAAGTATGGATGTAGAGGATAGAAATCCTAATCCTGAAGTCCTATACACTATAAATGTTGATACACAAAAGATCAACATAATAGTTGATAAAGATACAACTGACTAGTCAAATATGGCTAATGAGCCTCCGGTAAGCAGTGAAGCAGGAAAACCAGTGCTAAAAGAAATGCAGACACAAACTAACCTGCTAGAGGTCAATACAAGCATGGTTACTTCCACCGGTACTCAGTTTGTTGTGTCATCATCAACATTCAAGTCAACAAATGTGACTGAGGTATTACTTGATTCTATAAAGAAAATAACTGACTACAATTCATAGGCTTATAAAGCAATAGATGATTCAATACCAATTTTGAAGATAATTGCTCCTAAATGTAATATAGATAATAAAGACTCTTTAGGACAATTGGACACATTATGTAAATATATTTCTGGAAATATTGAGAAAATAAAGGAAGAATCAGTAAAGGAAAAGGTAGAAAAAGAGAAACAGAAATTCTTTGATGAAGAAATAAAGAAGTGTAACAGAGACTTTGACACACTTCTACTGGAACTATGTAGTTTGTTGAAAGAATACAAAAATATGTATAAAGATACATGTAAAACAAACTTCTTGACTGTAGATATTGACAAGAAAATAAGTAAGACATGGGATGAGATAAATAAGCTTGCAGACAATTTTGTCAACTCACTGGATTCATTATCAGTTTTTGAAGACAAGATAGCAAATTTTGAGGAAGAATTGCTCAAACTAGAAAGAGAAAAAGAAAGAATACTAAACAAGACAAAACACTTGAGATCTAAACTGAGTCCAAGATTGGACTATTTAGCATCTCTGCCGAAGGAAATCTTGGAGGCATTAACATAGGGAAGCAAAACACTGGCAGAGCATTTGCAGCATCTCACTGGTACTGTGAAAAGGACTGAAACAACAATAAAAGATAGTAAAAAGTTTATGGATAGTATAAACTTAATTTTGGGTGATCTTTTTCTCATAATAACTAACTAGCTATAGGGTTGAGGATATGGATAGATATAACTACAAACTCTATTGACATCTTGACAACCTTTGTCATTGATGCCAAAGGGGGAGTAGTAGGATGAGAAAGTTCAAAGATAGGAATCATATGCTCAGGGGGAGCCCTCATATTTTTGGTAAACATTTTTGGTAAACTTTTTGGACACTTTTTGAAATTTCTCATGAGTGTTGCCATCAATGCCAAAGGGGGAGATTGTTGGCATATGGACACTCCAATGAGACATTGTATGTGATTGAAGATTTTGTCATTGATGGCAGCCTTTCAATCCTATGGCACCAGCAAGACATCATACCAGCAAAGCATTACACAGGCAAGATAGTGCATCAGCATCAACAGATCACTCTACATCGACACTGGCACCAGCACAGAAGAAAACATGTATACCAGCATAGAGGGCGATAGGATTTTTGTTATGTAATATTTTATTTATTATTGTAAGCCGACTTGGAAAATTGTAAGATGACTCTTGTATATAAAGGAGATCATTGTAGACATTTAAAGAGGTAATGTAGCAAGCATAAAGAAAATTATTCGGTAGACCTAATATGCAAATTATAGGTCAAGGGTATATGTAAAGAACAGAGCAAGAACTGGTACTAAATCTAGCATTGGAGATGCTATTGTAAAGTAGTACAAGTCATTGGATTAGTATAATCCTTGATGTAAGTCAGTGTGACTTCCCATTGAGCAGTGAGCTCTAGGCAGTTGGCCTTCCTGCATGTGCAGGCCCCTATTGTAAGTAATATTCTCTTATTGGCCGGTGAGTGAATATTGTGGGTAACAAATCCCATCGAGGTTTTTCCCACATCGGGTTTCCTTATTAAACATCTTGTGTTATGGTGTGCTTTTCATGTGGATATTTCAAATTCTATTTATTGCATTAATTCTTGCATACCAGTACACTGTTATTTTATGTTTTGCATGTTTTAACTTAAGAAATTCTTATTACTGGTTAAATACTGATTCACCCCCCCCTCTCAATATCTATGGGAATCCTCACAACATCTACCAGTGAAAACTAAATTTCCTCTTCTTGAGCTTCCAAATATGCCCCTAGAATTGTTTCTTCCTCTGAAGGATCCTCTAAATGGCCCCCTTGAATAGTCTACACCACCTTCTTGCCTTGAGTTTTCTTCATTCCTTGATGTTTTCTGTCCTCTACTAAAAGTGTCCCTTCCTCTAAAGGATTTGCCACCTCTAAACTTTTGATTTTGTTCACTCCTCCTCTTGATTTTGTCTTCTACCCTTAATGCTAACAGAAAACACTTATGAATGGTATCAGGAGTAAGGATACTTATTTCATCTTGTATATTTTGTCTCAATCCATTCATGTATCTATGCAATTTCTCCACCTCATTCTCATGCTTCTTAGCTCTGTGGTTTAGTTTATGGAATTCCTTTGTGTAATCATTGACATCTAGGTCTCTTTGTTTCAAGTTTTGTAGTCTCTTGTGGAGTTGTACCTCATAATCCCTAGTAGGAACTGTGCCTTGATCCTAACTTCATTCTTTCCCATGAAGTGATCTTCTTTTTACCTCCTTGCACTCTCTCTTCTTGCATCATGTTCCACCATATCAAGGTGGATCCTCTCAACCTTGATTTTTCCACATTCACCTTTATCTCCTCTATCACCTCCTTGTAATCAAAATGATTGTTCAAAGAATCCACCCAATCACTTAACTCCTCTCCATTGAGATTACCTCCATGGGTAGGTAGCCCATCAAGATTGTCCCTAGAAATGGACTTGACTATATCAAGGAAAAGTCTTTGGTCTTGTGGCATTGCAGTTGTCCTATCTTCCTTTTCTTCCCCTTCTTCTTCTCCCTCAGTCTCATCTCCCCACTCTGTCTTAACCTTCTCTTCAGCCTTCTTCGCATCTAGAGTCTCTACTCCATCTTCATCCTTTGTTTTCAACTCTTCTATCATCTTGGCCACCAAGTCCTTGATGGCCTCTTGAGTCATTGCTTTAGATGGCATTGAACTTTCTTTAGATTCTTTAGGGTCTTACATACACTGACTGATTCTATAGGTTGGCTCTGATACCACTCTGATTTAGAGGTCTTTTGCCTAGCTCTCCAATTCACTTTTACTCACCCCAACTCTTCAACTTGCCCTTCTACTCAAGATCCTCCAAGGTAACTTGTTAGGCTACAATCCTTAGACCTCCAAGGCCTAAAATCTACTATCTTTCCTCCTAGGTATATCCACTTGAGGTTTCTTGTTGGTTTTGACCCAAATATTTGATTTTGATATGGTCTCCTACTAGGTTCCCAAAGCTCCAACTAGGCTCCAAAGACCTCCACCAAGGATCTTCACTCTAAAAGCATGTTCAAAGGTTGTGGTAATGTAGTATAGGTATGTTCAAGGTCATTTTATGCATTGACAAGGTCTACACCTTCCTCCCAAACCCTAGGATTTCAACTTGCTTCTACTGGCTACTATTAGGCCTAATTGACTAGCCCTTCTTTGACTGTTTTTTGGTCTTCTTCCCCAAAAATTCCTAGCAAACCCTAGATATTTTTACATATTCAAATACTCATTTGGAATTTTAACAATACCACTTAATTTCCCATCCGAGTTTTTCGTACAACTAGGGTTACTGAAAAAGAGCTATTTTTAAGGGGTTTAGGGCTTCCAGTCAGTTTTGGAAGATGTGCTCCAAACTCTTCACCAGTCACAATCACCAACCCAAAAAAACTTGGATTATTTTAGTACACTCATAGAAATTTCCAAATCACTATGGGTTTCTTGGGTGTCACTTTTCCATGGCTCTGAAAATGAGCAATCTATGTTGCCCTCACACACTAGCTACAAGCTTGTGTGTTATTCATCTCACCCATTCTCCTCTTTGTGGCCTACAAAAACACAAAAAACCTACTCTAAAACTATTTACAGAGCCTACCCAAGCCATCCACTATATTGAAAATTGTGCCATTCATGGATGCTCAGGTAAAATGCATTTTTACAATCAAAACCCCAAGTTTCTAGGATTTGTCAGCAACTATTACAAAAACAATGATAAATTTTTATCCAGGGCACTTGAAGCCTTCATATTATACTTTTTGGAAAGATAAAACAAATTCCTAACTTCCTCTACTATTATGAGCACCGTACCATATTATACAAGTTGTACAAAAGAAGAAAATCAAAGCAAAAATAGTCCAAATGTGAGGAAAAGCATAGGAAACCCTTGGCAAAATGAATTGAATGCAAACCAAATTTTGATTAACCTATTATTGGAGATTCTTAGAAGGTTTTATACACCATTTTAAGTTGGTTCCAACCAACTTCCAACTCCATTTCCTTCATGGACAACTTTTTCCTAAAGATGCGAAAGTTGTCATGACCAATTTTTGACAACTTTTACCTTTGAGTACAAAAACACACTCCAAGGCTCTCAAGGCATGAAACATCACTCAAATGGAATCCCAAAGTGGATTTAAACCATTTAAAAACATTCTATAAAGTTTCCAAGCATCCACCTAGTACAAACCAAAAATTGACATTTTGACAACATTTCAGGATAATGACAATTTTGGATCCTAAGCACAACAAAAGTGTGGACAACCAAACTATGGTTTCAAAAAGCATCATAGGATTTCTTCCACCTTATTAAAACATAAAATAACTTCAAATCACACAAAAACTCTAAAATTCAAGAAAAAACAACTTTGAGCTAGGTGCTCTGCACCATGGATGCATTGGATGTTGAAGGTACTAAACTGGAGGAAGCGGAGAAGGAGAAAGAAGAGAAAGAGAAAGCAAAGAAGGAGAAAGCAGAGAAAGAGAAAGAAGAGAAGGAGAAAGTAGAGAAAGAGAAAGAAGAGAAGGAGAAAGTAGAGAAAGAGAAAGTGGAGAAGGAGAAAGCAAAGAAAGAGAAAGTGGAGAAGGAGAAAGTTGAGAAGGAGTAAGTGGAGAAGGAGAAAGCTGAGAATGAGAAAGCAGAGAAGGAGAAAGTGGAGAAGGAGAAAGAAGAAAAAGAGGAGAAAGAGAAGGATGAAAAGGAGGCCAAGGTAAAAGAAAATAAGGAGAAGAAGAGACAAGAGGAGATCAGAGCAAAGGAATAACGACAGACTCTTGAGATTCCCAAGGCAACCGGAGATCAAGTTCAAGCTAAACAGGTTGATCCCACCAGTCACAGTGAATTGACTCTTGCATGTCTTACCCAATCTATAGATGAAAAATGAGCTACTTAGAAGCATTCAACTTGCTAAAGAAAGATTGAAGGAACTAAGAAAGAAGAAAGAAAAATATGTTATTCAATTTGTTGTTGATACTCTTTCAAGCTTAGTCCCTGATACTGATCTTTCTGATACCGATTCCTCACTGGCCCAATTGAAGCTTCTATGCACAATAGTGGGTGATCAAGTGCAGTCATTGGAAGATGTTGTCTAGGCTACTGCAAACAAAAATCATGAAAAGGCACTAAAATTTGCATTGGTGAAGAAAATTGATGAAGACAGAGCCAAGCTGACCCATCAAAGAGATGATATCAGTTTGGCAATGGCTGAAGGACATAAACTTTTGAGAAAAAACTGCCAGCCCGATCTATTTTGTGATGATGCTATGAAGAGGAACGATCAACTCCAATTGGAATTAAAGCAGTATATGGAGACCTTCAAAGTTCCATATGATTCCTTCATAGTGTATAGGCAGACTATACAGACTCACAAGCAATAGATTGCCAGGATTGATTCAGAGATTTGCAAGCAGACTCAAGATCTGCAGAAGCTTCAGTTACTTTTGTTACCTAAGTTGCAAATTCTTCAAAAGTGCTTTCTGAAAATGGAAGCCATTATTGTCACTCAGGAAATGAGCATTATGGATGCCATGGAGGAGTAAGCATTCCAGATGAAGACTCAGAGTGAAATTGTTGCCTCACTCCTAGATACTTGGTCTACAGACATGAAGGAATTTTTGAAAGACTTTAAATTCATTTTTGAGAAGTTTTACTCATTATTGTCATAAACATATACTCTGTTTTCATGTTTTGCAATATGATTTTGGTAAATCTTTGTGGCATGTTTGCATTACTTTGTCATTGTTGGAAAAGGGGGAGTGCTATTGTGAAAATTTTATGCAAATGGAAGTAGTACATGCTTGTAATTTTGGCAAAGGGAGTAGTGTATATGCTTAGGGAGAGTAATTTTGATTATGGCATCATTTTTATTTTATAAGAACTTAGATGTCAAAATTTTGTAAGTGTTGCCATCAATGCCAAAGGGTGAGATTGTTGGCATTTTGATGATGTTTGTACTTAGTTGTGATTGTCATTGATGGACACACACTTATTGGGTTATTCTCAACCGGTAGTATGTGATGTATTGTTCAAATCATTATTATATGTCAATGTATGCATAGTCCTTGTTTGTAGAAGACTATCGGTGTTTTCAAAAGGAGCTTATGAGTCAAAGCATGACCAACAACCTCAAGCGGTATGAGGACTTCAAGCAGTACGAGGACCCCAAATAGCAGCCAATCTTTTTAAGATCGGAACACTATGTTCCAGTTTACCAGTCTTTGTTTGTAAACTGGTAATCGGTATACTTTGTTTTGTTAACCAACAAAATTGTAAAGTGTGATGAGTTATCATCCACTGACACCGATGTGGTGATTTTGTGTCATGTTACAATTGTGTCCAAATGCACTATACCTAGGAAATTGAAATCTAATCTCATTGGAGCAACATGAAATCAAATTCCTATATGAGGTCATCATGTCTAGGGTTTTGAGTGTGTTGTGTAAGATTAGGTCTTTGAAAAAAGTATCTTGCCATAGATATTGAACGTGCAAAGGACAAAAGACTAAAGTAATGTTGCAATGCATTAACAAAGAGAAATCAAGGATCTAACTAAGAATTTTGTGCTACTTTGTAGATTACTTACTTGTTGATTACTAATCTCTTTGACAAGTTAGAAACCCTTAATCGGGTAGGCTCAATTAAACCTGTTCTAAATCCTCTAACAAGGTGGTTCATAGTTGTGGATCTGAAAACCTTTAACAGTGTAGTCTTTAAGAGGACTTATCTCCTAACAGAGATCAGGATTCCTAATAGGATTCGCTCTGGTGAAGAACATTGTAAGGCCTTAACCAGTCTGGTTTCTATTCTACAGATAGTAGAGTTATGGGTTTTACTCACCATGGTTTTTCCCATTTGGGTTTCCACGTCAAAATATCTTGTGTTATGGTGATTGTATTATTGTGGGTGAATTCTTTATTTTCTATTTGGTTTGTTTGTGTATTAACTAGTTTTCTATTTAATGGGTTATACCAGTTTGTAGTAAAATTGCTTAAGTGTTTGGTAAGGTTTTTGGGTATACTAATTTACCCCCCTCTTAGGTATATTAATTCCAAAGTTAAAGTAAAACATGTAGTGTCATACTTCACTATTTTGCATCAACAATCTACAACTTGATGCTCCCCCTATGGATTAACTCCACTCTACACAAATCCTGCTCCAAGATTATATAGTTAGCTCTGGGACTGATGTATTCCACATCTACTCAATTGACCTCATGTAGGTTCACAACCCCTAGCTGACCTCTAAGATACTCAAAATTACTCTTAGGCAGAGGTTTAGTAAAAATATCTGCTAGCTGCACCAATAACACATCTTTACTCTTGACTTTCTCTCTCAAGAAATGATATTTCAGCTCAATATGCTTGGTTCTAGCATGCAACATTGTGTTCTTTGAAATATTTATTGAACTAGTGTTGTCACATAAAATATTTACTAGTTCTGTAATCTTTAGCTTGAATCCTTCCAGAATGTGTTTCATCCAGATTTCCTAGGTACAGTGCATATACGCTGCAACATATTCTTCTCCAGTAGTCGACTATGATATACAACTCTACTTCTTGTTGCTCCAAGATACAAGTCTTCCTCCAAGAAATAATGAACCACCGGTTGTTCTCTTCCTATCATCAACATTACCTCCCTAGTATGCATTTGTATAAACCTTCAAATTAAAGTTACTTGCATATGGATACCATAGTCCATAGTCAATAGTACCTTTCAAATATCTGAATATTCTTTTAGTTGCTATCAAGTGTGTCTCCTTTGGGTTCTTCTGAAATCTGGCAACTAATCCAACTGCATGAGCAATATCTGATCTATTGTGAACAACATAATGCAGTTTCCCTATCATTGATTTGTACTCCTTTTCATCAATAGATATGGTATCATCCTCCTTAGATAGTTTACAACTTGTAACACTTGGTGTCTCAACTGGTTTACAGTCACTCATTCCAAATGTCTTCAATAACTCTTTCCAATACTTAGATTGTATGATAAAAATACCACTCTTCATCTGTTGAATTTGTAAACCTATGAAGAATTTTATCTCTCCTACTAGAGACATTTCAAATTCACTTTTCATCTCATTTGCAAAGTCATCACTCATGTCATCATTGCCTCCATATATGATATCATCTACAAACAATTCACTAACTAGTATCTTATCTCCTTCAGATTTGAGATATATATTGTTGTCTTCACTGATTCTCTGAAAACATATCTTCATTAGGTGTGAATTTAGCCTTTCATACCATGATCTTGGTGCTTGTTTCAAACCATATAGTGCCTTGTGTAGTTTACACGCCATATCCTTTGCATCAGTCAAAGCATAACCATCTGGTTGCTCAATGTATACTTCTTCTTCTAGTATGCCTTTTAGAAATGTTGACTTTACATCCATCTGATATACTTTGAATCCCTTATATATTGCAAATGAAAGTAGAGTCCTAACACCTTCCAATCTAGCAACTGGTGAAAATGTCTCACCATAGTCTTCTCCTTCTTCATGTGCATAACCTTTGCATACCAATCTAGCTTTGTTTCTGACTACTACTCCATCTTCATTCAGTTTAATCCTGAATACCCATTTAGTTCCTATCACATTTTTATTCACTGGTCTAGGTACTACGGTCCATTTATTGTTCTTCTCAATCTAGTCAAGATCCTCTTCCATAGCTGTGATCCAGTGATCATCTCCAAATGCTTCCTTAGCAGTTCTAGGCTCAATAGTGGAGATCATGCAAGAATTTTCTCTAATTCTTCTTCTGGTTAATACTCCAACATCTTTATCTCCAATAATCTAGTCAGGATTACGATTAAGTCTCACATACCTTGGAATAACATGATCATTATCTTTAGGTTCTTCTTCCTCACTATCATCATCTTCTTCTACAAAATCTACTTGTTCTGGTTGAACTGGTACTACAACATTCACTTCACCAGCTTCTGGCTTCACCGGTTCTAGTTCCAAAATTAGAATGTAAGGTTCATCTTCCATTTTCTCCTCACTAGTTTCTCTTGAAAGTTCAGGATAATCATCCACTTGGACATCAACACTCTCAATGATTCTCTTTGTCTAGTTGTTGTAATATTCATAGGCCTTACTCTTGGTGGAGTAACTAAGAAATATGCCTTCATTACTTTTAACCTCAAACTTACTAACATAGTCACCTCTCTTGATAAAACATTTACTACCAAACATCTTAAAATAACTGACATTAGGTGATCTACCATATCATTATTCATAAGGATTTTTATCCTTACCTCTCTTTACCAATATTTGATTCATAGTGTAGATAGTTGTGCTGACTACTTCTCTCCAGAAATTTTTTTCTACACCTCCTTGTATTAGCATCATTCTAGCATCTTCAACAACTAACTGGTTGTTCCTCTCTACAATACCATTCTATTGTGGTGTCCCTTGTGTAGAAAGTTGCCTCTTAATTCCATTGTCTTCACAAAATCTATTCCTTTGAAGTAAATTCAACACCTTGATCAGTCCTCAGACACTTTATCTTCTTACCACTTTCCTTTTTAGCTAAGGCCCTGAATGCCTTTAACTTAATAAAGGCTTATGCTTTGTCCTTCAAGAATGTGACCCACATCATTCTTGAGCAATCATCACTGAAGATCATAAAATATCTATCACCTTGAATACTTTTAGTCCCTATTAGTCCACAGAGATCTGTATGAACCAAATCTAACAAATGTTTTGCTGAGAAAGATTTTCTCTTAAAAGTTGAGGATGTCATCTTTCATAACTGACATTCCTTACACAAAGCATTCACTGGTTTGTCCAACTGAGGCAAACCTCTTACTAACTTTGACAATGCTATCAAAATTTATATGATAAAATCTCTGATGCCAAAGCCAACTATCATCTACTTTAGCAATTAAACAGTTGTTTACTTTAGGATTTAGGTGAAACAGGTTACCTTTTGTCTGCTTGCTCATTGCAATTAGTTCACCTTTGTTCCCATAGATTTTGCACATTCCATTCTTAAATTCCAATGGATAACCTCTATCATTGATTTGAGCTACACTCAAAAGATTGTGCTTTAATTCTTTAACCCAGTAGACATCATCTACACTTCTCTTTCCATTAAGAGAAATGGTTCCCTTTCCTTTTACCATACAAGGTAGTCATTTCCAAATCTCACAACTCCTCCATCAAATTCCTTCAAAGTAAGAAATTTACTTTGGTCACCAGTCATGTGGTGTTAACAACCACTATCTATGATTCAATCATCAAAACTATCCATATGAGAAACTAATACCTTCTGATCAGATGTCTCCTTTTTAATGGCAACAAAGACAATGTCTTCATTAGCATCTCCATCAGATTCCTCATTAGTGATACCACCATCAATTGCAATGAGACAATGTCTTTTTCCTTTTCCTTTATACTTCTTGTACTTCTCACGCTTATGCTCATTGTCGCCATTAGGACAGTTAGCTACAATGTGTCCAATTTTTCTACATGCAAAACACTTCAAAGGTAATTTACCTCTATACTTACTGGTACCTCTAGGAAACTGCTTGGCCAACAATGCTTCAAGCTCAATCAAACTATCTTCATCATCAACTTCTCTGCTAGATCTAAACTCATAACTGTGACTAACATCTCTACTTTTCTTCATAGGTGGATTAGAAACTAAAGCTCTAAATGTAGATTCAAATTTCTGAGCACTACCAGCATAACCATTTAATTCAAATGTAGTAAGTTTACCAATGATGGAATCAAAAGTTATCTTAGTTTTATCAATAGACTTTAGCTCCTAAATGGCTGCAACTCGGATAGCGTACATTGGTAGAAGGGTTCTCAACACCTTAATAACCACTATGGTATCCTCCACTTTACCACCGACACTCTTGATCTCACCAACTATCTCCTTGATCCTATGACCATATTGTTGAATATTCTCACCTTCAACCGTCTGCATGTCATCAAATTTACCTCTCAGACTCTCTTCTTTGGCAATCTTCACATTCTCATCGCTGCTATAGATTTCCTCAAGTTTCTTCCACACATCATAAGCAATCTCTAGACCATGGACATCAACATACTTTAAATCAAACAAAGAACTGATAATGGCCTCTCATGCTTGATTATTTTCTTGTTGTTCTTTCTTTTGATCATCAGACATAGTTCCACTAGGTGTAACATATTGAGTAACAACATGTTCCCAGTATTGACTTCCTAGACTCTTGATATACATTTTCATCCTATCACTCCATACTCTATAGTTTTCCTTATTAAACTTTAGACCTTCTTTCTTCATCATGTTCTTCAAGATCTTTCCCTCAAGCTATTAGGCTTAGACACTAGAGGACCTGAAACACTCTGATACCAATTCATGGTATGATGAATTAATAATGATACAGATAACTACTGAGAAGGGGGTTGAATTAGTACATGGAAAGATGACCAAACTTTCACCAAACTCCAAAACAATCTCACAAGACAAACTTAGAACTAACTAGTTCAAACACTGAACTACAAATTGCAATATCACTATCAAGTATACCAATTGACTGTCATAATAGAATAGCAGTATAACAGCTCTGAAACTCTCAAAACCTTTTAACAAAAATATTCAAATACTTTACTAACAATAGTAAAAGTATATTTTAGATTATTGTCAGTCATCTTATCATATCTAAGTGGATTTAGTGATGAATAAATGATGAACAGTCAGTACCAAACCGGCACTGAGAGGGGGGGGTGAATCAGTATAGGAAAAAACCACTTTTACTTAAACCGGTTTGACTGCAAACAGTGCACTTGATTGGCAATCACTAACACTGGTCTAAACCAGATTACTACTAGTTAAGCACAATGAGATGGTGAAGGATCTAACCCATAACACTTAGCTTTCCACACAATCTAACATCTTATTTTTAATTCATCCATATGCATACACTAGTGAAATATCAACAAAAATGTAATGACTTACTAGTTCAACATGCTTTACCACTTGACAGAAAATAGCAAAGCATCACATGAAAAAGACATCACACATAACACAAATTATTTTTCATGTGGAAACCCAACTGGGAAAAACCATGGTGGGGACGAATACTCACAAGCTATTCTTTAAACCCTTCTGAAGTCTACTCTATTAGGAGCCTAGTCCAGTTAGAGACTTTTACAATAGGTTTTGTTAGGAATCGATCCTACTAGGGATCACCTGGTTAAGGGGTGGCTAAAATACCAGGTTAAGGGTTAAACCCTGTTAAAGGTTACCTGATTAGAGGATTTTAAGAACTCAATGATTTTGAGTCACCCTGTTAAAGGATTTTATAGAAAGTTAGTTAAAGCTACCCTGTTAAGGGATTTTCCAATTGTTGAAGTGGTTAGAGGTCAATAGGTATTACAATGATCTGGTAACAACACTTCAATGCCAATGCAGATCCGCTTTAGTTCCTTCCTTCTGCAATCACACACTATAGGTATCTATTCTCTTATCTAGTCTGACAAAAATCGCATATCTCTACACTTAGATACACACACAACATTTGCCAACAACCTCAACATAAAAAACAACATCGACCTTATAGGAAATAGATAGGTTAGTAGCATAAACCCTAAACCCTAAACATTTAGGTTAAGCAATTTAGTCAGTTCAATCCTAACCGTTGAACATGTTGCATTGATTACAATAGTCTTGAATAGATCTCAAGATGTTCTTCATTGTTCATTTTTCACCGCTTCTTGGAAGCTGATAACCCATCACATGTTCTCCACCATTTACAGAGACTTCGCACATTCTAGAGGTAGATAGGATCAATCTCCTTCATGCAAGATCCTTCACGCACACAAGGCTGGCATGGCAACACAATCTATTCTTCATTACAATGCTAACTCATCACATGATGTCATCAGTTGAATCACATAGGTATAGAACACTTCAACCAGAAACCCTGAAGCTAAGACTACCAATAGGTAGTCATAACATATGAAGCCTTGATACAAGGAATTATATATACAGGTTCACATTCCAACATACTGGTTCACTAGGACAAATGTGCTACTTCACTTTTTCACATATACCGGTTCACAACATCATACCGGTTCTTCTTGCATCACATATATCGGTTCTCTTGCAAGTTGCTTACTTCAATATATGGGTTCACTCTTTAGCATATTGACATCAATGACAACATACAATATCATTATGTCATCATACTCTGCACATATGCCAACAATCTTCCCCTTTGGTATTGATGACAATATACAAGATATCTCTCTGCTTCACATCTTCTCCCCCAATATTGTAGATATCTTCTCCACTTCACATATTCTCCCCCTTTGACAACAATGCCAAAGCGAAGGAATATACATCTATGTTCTACTATGCTACTCCCCTTGAGGAGTAGCATCCTTCAACATACCAATACTAAAAATATATATATCAATGTAAGACCTAACTAATGTGGAGCACACTGCTTTAGTTGACCTCTTGAAGGGGCAGCACCCCTAATTCACCTCTCAAATAGGTAAAAGTAGCCTTTGGTAGAGGCTTGGTGAATATGTCTACTAACTGCTCCTTACTAGAATTATGTTCCAATACAACCTCCTTGTTCTGAACCTTTTCCCTAAAGAAGTGATACTTGAGCTCAAAGTGCTTGGTTCTAGCATGTAAAAATGGATTCTTGGAAATGTTAATTGCACTTGTATTGTCACAAAATATACTTACTGGTTTAGATACAAGAACTTTGAAGCCATCTAATACATGCTTCATCCAAATAGTCTGGGTGCAGTTCATAAAAGATGCAACATACTCCGCTTCTGCTATAGACTGAGAGATACAACTCTACTTTTTACTCATCCATGAGACCAGTCTACCACCGAGAAAGAATGCACCACCGGTTGTGCTCTTTTCGTCCTCTACATTACCAGCCCAACCAGCATTTGTAAACACTCTCAAGTTGAAATCATTACTGTATGGATACCATAATCCATTATCAATAGTTCCCTTCAGATATCTAAGAATCCACTTGACTGCAACCAAGTGGGATTCTCTTGGGATTTTCTAGAACCGTGCAGTAATGCACACTGCATGTGCAATGTCTGGTCTATTATGTACTACATAATACAATTTACCAATCATTGATCAGTATTCCTTCTCATTTACCAATGCTGAGTTGTCCTCTTTTGATAATTTACAACTGGTCACCATTGGTGTACTCACAGATTTGCTATCTTGCATGCCAAAGGTCTTCAATACCTCTTTGACATACTTGGACTGAGTGATAAATATTGCATCTTTCATTTGTTGTATTTGTAGTCCAATGAAGAACTTAATCTCCCCTATGAGTGACACCTCAAATTCCTTCTTCATTTCATCAGTAAAGTCATGACTCATCTTGTCATCTCCACCAAATATTTTGTCATCAACAAATACTTCACAGATTAGAATCTGATCTCCTTCTGATTTCAAGTAGATATTGCTATCTTCACTTGTTATTTCAAATCCAATCTTCACAAGATGGGAGTGCAAGCGTTCATACCATGCTCTAGGTGCCTGCTTTAGTCCATACAAGGCTTTATGTAGCCTACACACCATGTCATTGTCTTCTAATAGGGAAAACCCATCTGGTTGCTCTATATACACCTCCTCTTTTAGTATTCCATTCAGGAATACAAAATTTACATCCATTTGATATACTTTGAATCCCTTGAATGCTAAATATGCAAGAAGCATACGAACTCCTTCCAATCTGGCTACTAGAGCAAAGGTTTCTCCATAGTCTTCTCCTTCTTCTTCAGCATATACTTTACACACCAGTCCGGCTTAGTTCTAACCACTGAGCCATCTTCATTAAGCTTATTTCTGAAAACCCATTTGGCGCCACTGACATTTTTATGCTCTGGTCTGGGTACCAAAGACCATGTACCATTCTTTTCTATCACGTCAAGTTCCTTTTCCATTGCCTTGATGCAGTCTTCATCTTTATGTGCCTCTCTGAATGTTTTAGGCTCAAATTCAGAGATCATGCAAGAGTTTTCTTTGACTTTTCTTCTTGTAATAATTCCTAGATCCCTGTCTCCTATGATCTGCTTTGGATCATGATTCAACTTTAAATACCTAGGAACGATCTTAGTTGTTTCCTCTTGCTTTTCTTCTTCATACTCATCTTCATTAGCATCAACATCTACCGGTGTAGGAGCATTATTACTAGTGCTTTGTTGTTTTGCAACCAGTTCCCAGAAGGTTACAACAAGATCATCTCCTACTTGCTCACTTTGAGTTTCCTTAGATCTCTGAGAGGTTTCGTCAACTCTAACATTGATGCTTTCAACAATTCTCTGAGTCTTATTGTTGAAACATTTGAGAGATTTATTCTTTGTGGAATACCCTAGGAATATTAGCTCATCACATTTAGCATCAAACTTGCTTTGATGTTCACTCCTCTTGATATAACATTTACTACCAAACACTCTGAAGTAGCTTACCACTGGTGTCTTACTGGTCCAATACTCATAAGGTGTTTTACCCTTACCCTTTTTGATGTGTACCTAGTTCATTGTGTAAATTGCAGTGCCCACCACTTCTCTCCAAAAGGTGTGAGCAACCTTCCCTTGGATCAACATAGTTCTAGCTACTTCAACCATAGTCTGGTTGTTCCTCTCTGCTGGGCCATTCTGTTGTGGAGTCCAAGGGGCAGACAGTTGTCTATTGATGCCATTCTCTTCACAGTATTTGTTGAATTTACCGGAAGTGAATTCTCCTCCTTGATCAGTTCTTAAGCACTTAATCCTCTTACCACTTTCTCTTTCAACCAGTGCTCTAAAGGCTTTGAACTTTCCAAAAGCTTCAGATTTGTCCTTCAAGAATGTGACCCACATCATCCTTGAGCAATCGTTAGTAAGAATCATAAAATACCTCTCTCCCTGCACACTCCTAGTTCTCATAGCACCACACAAATCAATATGCACAAGATCAAGTAAATTGTCTATAGTGAAAGGTTTACCTTTGAAGGTTGAGGAAGACATTTTCCCTAGTTGACACTCTTTGCACAAAGGATTTTCTAGTTTGCTCAGCATAGGCAATCCTCTAACTACCTTGATCTTACTGGCCTTCACAATATTGTCAAAGTTTACATGGAAGAGTCTCCTATGCCATATCTAGCTATCCTCAAACTTAGCCATTAGACATGTACTGATATTAGCATTTAGCTAAAATAGGTTACCTTTGGTCAGCATACCAGTAGCCATCAGTTCACCATTCTTTCCTTTGATTTTGCACACTCCATTTTTGAATTCTAGAGTGAGTCCATTATCATTCAGTTGAGCAACACTCAAAAGGTTGTGTCTGAGACCTTCTACCCAATACATATTGTTAGCACTGCTTCTTCCATTCAGAGAGATGGACCCTCTAACTTTTACCATACATGGTGCATCATTACCAAAATGAACCACACCACCATCATACTCTTCCAGAGATAGAAACTTACATTGGTCACTAGTCATATGGTGAGAATATCCACTATCAATAAACCACTCATTGGAATTATCAAAGCGGGAGACAAGAGCCTTCTTGTCTAACACATCTTCCTTGACCGCTACAAACACAATCTCTTCATTTTCTTCATCTTCTGATTCCTCATTAGTGACACCTTCATCAACTGCTACAAAATAGTTTCTCTAGTTTCCTCCTTTGAACTTCTTGAACCTCTCTGGTTTGTCCTTATTGTCACCATTAGGGTAGTTTACAGCAATGTGTCCTATCTGGTTACAAGAAAAGAATTTCAAAGGAAGCTTACCTCTATATTTACCGATTCCCTTGGAAAGTCTCTTGGAAAGAAGAGCTTCGAATTCCGTCAGGATCTACTCATCATCCATTTCTATACTTTCTTTTGGTTCAACACTGTTACTAGCTTCTTTGACTTTCTAGATGGTGCAGCAGATGCTCTGAAGGTTGATTTAGTCTTCTAAATACTACCATCATAATTATTTAGCTCATAAGTTGTTAACTTTGCAATGATGGAGTCCAAAGATACCTTTGGCTTGTCTGCAGACCTCAACTCCTGAATAGCAGCAACCCTTATTGCATAGATCGGTAATAAGGATCTCAAAACTTTGCTAACAATGGTGGAATCTTCCATTTTACCACCTGCACTCTTGATATCTCCAACAATAGTTTTGATTCTTATTCCATATTGTTGAATGGTCTCTCCTTCAACCATCCACATGTCTTCAAACTTTCCCCTAAGGCTTTCCTCCTTAGCTTGTTTCACATGCTCATCATCACCATAGATATTCACAAGGGCATCCCATACTTCTTTGGGATTCTCTTTATCTTGACCATCAATAAACTCAATGTCAGATAAGCTGCTGATTAGGGCTTCCATGACTTGCCCATTCTCCTGAATCTCTCTCTTTTGATCATTGGTGAGAGTACCGGTGGGGATAACATAAGCATTCTCAACGTAGCTCCAGTGTTAAGCACCCATGCTTCTGATGTATATCTTCATTCTGTCCTTCCATATTTTAAAGTTGTCTCTGTTAAAATTTGGACCTAGCCTCTTCATCATTAGAGTATGATCTTTACCTCAAGAGGTTAAGCTTTCAACACAAAGGACCTGGAAGATGCTCTGATACCAATTAATGAATAAATGATGAACAGTCAATACCAAATAGGTACTAAGAGAGGGGTGAATTAGTATAGGCAAAAACCACTTTTACTTAAACTGGTTTGACTACAAATAGTGCACTTGACTGGAAATCACTAAAGCTGGTCTAAACTAGATTACTATCGGTTAAACACAGTGAGACGGTGAAGGATCTGAACCGGTAACACTTAGCTTTCCACACAATCTAACATCTCATTTCCACTTCACCCATATGCATACACTAGTGAAATATCAACAGAAATGTAAAGACTTACTAGTTCAACATGCTTTACCACTTGACAGAAAATAGCAAAGCATCACATGAAAAAGGCATCACACATAGCACACATATTTTTTCACATGGAAACCCGACAGGGAAAAACCACGGTGGGGATGAATACCCACAAGCTATTCATTGAACCCTTCTGAAGTCCACTTTGTTAGGAGCCTAGTCCAGTTAGAGACTTTTACAATAGGTTCTATTAGGGACTAGTCCTGCTAAGGATCACCCAGTTAAGGGTTAAACCCTGTTAAAGGTTACCTGATTAGAGGATTTTAAGAACTCAATGATTTTGAGTCACCCTGTTAAAGGATTTTATAGCAAGTTAGTTAAAGCTACCCTGTTAAGGGATTTTCCAACTGTTGAAGTGGTTAGAGGTCAACAGGTATTACAATGATCTGGTAACAACACTTCAATGCCAATGCAGATCCGCTTTAGTTCTTTCCTTCTACAATCACACTTTGCAGGTATCTATTCTCTTATCTGGTTTGGTAAGAATCATGTATCTCTTCACTTAGATACACACACAACATTTGTCAACAACCTGAATATAAAAAACAACATCGACCTTATAGGAAATAGATAGGTCAGTAGCATAAACCCTAAACCCTAAACATTTAGGTTAAGCAACTTAGTCAGTTCAATCCTAACCATTGAACATGTTGCTTTGATTACAATAGTCTTGAACAGATCTCAAGACATTCTCCATTGTTCCTTTTTCACCGCTTCTTGGAAGCTGATAACCCATCACATGTTCTCCACTGTTTACAAATACTTCGCACATTCTAGAGGTAGATAGGATCAATCTCCTTCATGCAAGATCCTTCATGCACACAAGGCTAGCATGGCAACACAATCTATTCTTCATTACAATGCTAACTCATCACATGATGTCATCAGTTGAATCAAATAGGTATAGAACACTTCAACCGAAAACCCTGAAGCTAAGACTACCAACTGGTAGTCATACCATATGAAGCCTTGATACAAAGAATTCCATAAACTGGTTCACATTCCAACATATTGGTTCACTAGGAAAGACGTACTGCTTCACTTTTTCACATATACCAGTTCACAACATCATACTAGTTCTTCTTGCATCACATATACCGGTTCTCTTGCAAGTTGCTTACTTCAATATATGGGTTCACTCTTCAGCATATTCACATCAATGACAACATACAATATCATTATGTCATCATACTCTACACATATGCCAACAATCTTCCCCTTTGGTATTGATGACAATATACAAAGATATCTCTTTGCTTCACATCTTCTCCCCCAATATTGCAGATATCTTCTCCACTTCACATATTCTCCCCCTTTGACAACAATGCAAAAGCAAAGGAATATACATCTATGTTCTACTATGCTACTCCCCTTGAGGAGTAGCATCCTTCAACATACCAATCCTAAAAAAATATATATCAATGTAAGACCTAACTAATGTGGAGCACACTCCTTTAGTTGACCTCTTGAAGCGGAAACACCCCTAATTCACCTCTCAAATAGGTAAAAGTAGCCTTTGGTAGAGGCTTCGTGAATATGTCTACTAACTGCTCCTTACTAGAATTATGTTCCAATACAACCTCCTTGTTCTGAACCTTTTCCCTAAAGAAGTGATACTTGAGCTCAAAGTGCTTGGTTCTGGCATGTAAAACTAGATTCTTGGGAATGTTAATTGCACTTGTATTGTCACAAAATATACTTACCGGTTCAGATACAGGAACTTTGAAGCCATCTAATACATGCTTCATCCAAATAGTCTAGGTGCAGTTCATAAAAGATGCAACATACTCTGCTTTTGCTATAGACTAAGAGATACAACTCTGCTTTTTACTCATCCATGAGACCAGTCTACCACTGAGAAAGAATGCACCATCAGTTGTGCTCTTTTGGTCCTCTACATTACTAGGCCAACCAGCATTTGTAAACACTCTCAAGTTAAAATCATTATTGTATGGATACCATAATCCATTATCAATTGTTCCCTTCAGATATCTAAGAATCCACTTGACTGCAACCAAGTGGGATTCTCTTGGGATTTTCTAGAACCGTGCAGTAATGCCCACTGCATGTGCAATGTGTGGTCTATTATGTACTACATAATATAATTTACCAATCATTGATCAGTATTCCATCTCATTTACCAACGCTGAGTTGTCCTCTTTTGATAATTTACAACTGGTCACCATTGGTGTACTCACAAATTTGCTATCTTCCATGCCAAAGGTCTTCAATACCTCTTTGACATACTTGGACTGAGTGATAAATATTGCATCTTTCATTTGTTGAATCTGTAGTCCAATGAAGAACTTAATCTCCCCTATGAGTGACACCTCAAATTCCTTCTTCATTTCACCAGCAAAGTCATGACTCATCTTGTCATCTCCACCAAATATTTTGTCATCAACAAATACTTCACATATTAGAATCTGATCTCCTTCTGATTTCAAGTAGATATTGCTATCTTCACTTGTTATTTCAAATCCAATCTTCACAAGATGGGAGTGCAAGCATTCATACCATGCTCTAGGTGCCTGCTTTAGTCCATACAAGGCTTTATGTAGCCTACACACCATGTCATTGTCTTCTAATAGGGAAAACCCATCTGGTTGCTCTATATACACCTCCTCTTTCAGTATTCCATTCAAGAATGCAAAATTTACATCCATTTGATATACTTTGAATCCCTTGAATGCTACATATGCAAGAAGCATACAAACTCCTTCCAATCTGGCTACTGGAGCAAAGGTTTCTCTATAGTCTTCTCCTTCTTCTTGAGCATATCCTTTACAAACTAGTCTGGCTTAGTTTCTAACCACTGAGCCATCTTCATTCAGCTTATTTCTGAAAACCCATTTGGTGCCATTAACATTTTTATGCTCTAGTCTGGGTACCAAAGACCATGTACCATTCTTTTCTATCATGTCAAGTTCCTCTTCCATTGCCTTGATGCAGTCTTCATCTTTACGTGCCTCTCTGAATGTTTTAGGCTCAAATTCAGAGATCATGCAAGAGTTTTCTTTGACTTTTCTTCTTGTAATAATTCCTGGATCCTTGTCTCCTATGATCTGCTTTGGATCATGATTCAACTTTAAATACCTAGGAATGATCTTAGTTGTTTCCTCTTGCTTTTCTTCTTCATACTCATCTTCATTAGCATCAACATCTACTGGTGTAGGAGCATTATTACTAGTGCTTGGTTGTTTTGCAACCAGTTCCCAGAAGGTTACAACAAGATCATCTCCTACTTGCTCACTGTGAGTTTCCTCAGATTTCTGAGAGGTTTCATCAACTCTAACATTGATGCTTTCAACAATTCTCTGAGTCTTATTGTTGAAACATTTGAGAGATTTATTCTTTGTGGAATACCCTAGGAATATTAGCTCATCACATTTAGCATCAAACTTGCTTTGATGTTCACTCCTCTTGATATAACATTTACTACCAAACACTCTGAAGTAGCTTACCACTGGTGTCTTACTGGTCCAATACTCATAAGGTGTTTTACCCTTACCCTTTTTGATGAGTACCTAGTTCATTGTGTAAATTGCAGTGCCCACCACTTCTCTCCAAAAGGTGTGAGCAACCTTCCCTTGGATCAACATAGTTCTAGCTGCTTCAACCATAGTCTGGTTGTTCCTCTCTGCTGGGCCATTCTGTTGTGGAGTCCGAGGGGCAGATAGTTGTCTATTAATGCCATTCTCTTCACAGTATTTGTTGAATTCACCGGAAGTGAATTCTCCTCCTTGATCAGTTCTTAAGCACTTAATCCTCTTACCACTTTCTCTTTCAACCAGTGCTCTAAAGGCTTTGAACTTTCCAAAAGCTTCAGATTTGTCCTTCAAGAATGTGACCCACATCATCCTTGAGCAATCGTTAGTAAGAATCATAAAATACCTCTCTCCCTGCACACTCCTAGTTCTCATAGCACCACACAAATCAATATGCACAAGATCAAGTAAATTGTCTATAGTGAAAGGTTTACCTTTGAAGGTTGAGGAAGACATTTTCCCTAGTTGACACTCTTTGCACAAAGGATTTTCTAGTTTGCTCAGCATAGGCAATCCTCTAACTGCCTTGATCTTACTGGCCTTCACAATATTGTCAAAGTTTACATGGCAGAGTCTCCTATGCCATATCTAGCTATCCTCAAACTTAGCCATTAGACATGTACTGATATTAGCATTTAGCTAAAATAATTTACCTTTGGTCTGCATACCGGTAGCCATCAGTTCACCATTCTTTCCTTTGATTTTGCACACTCCATTTTTGAATTCTAGAGTGAGTCCATTATCATTTAGTTGAGCAACACTCAAAAGGTTGTGTCTAAGACCTTCTACCCAATACATATTGTTAGCACTGCTTCTTCCATTCAAAGAGATGGACCCTCTACCTTTTACCATACATGGTGCATCATTACCAAAATTTACCACACCACCATCATACTCTTACAGAGAAAGAAACTTACTTTGGTCACTAGTCATATGGTGAGAATATCCACTATCAATAATCCACTCATTGGAATTATGAAAGCAGGAGACAAGAGCCTTCTTGTCTAACACATCTTCCTTGACCGCTACAAACACAATCTCTTCATTTTCTTCATCTTCTAATTCCTCATTAGTGACACCTTCATCAACTGCTACAAAATATTTTCTTTGGTTTCCTCCTTTGAACTTCTTGAACCTCTCTAGTTCGTCCTTGTTGTCACCATTAGAGTAGTTTACAGCAATGTGTCCTATCTGGTTACAAGAAAATAATTTCAAAGGAAGCTTACCTCTATATTTACCAATTCCCTTGGAAAGTGTCTTGGAAAGAAGAGCTTCGAATTCCATTAGGATCTACTCATCATCCATTTCTCTACTTTATCTTGGTTCAGCACTGGTACTAGCTTCTTTGCCTTTTCTAGATGGTGCAGTAGATGCTCTGAAGGTTGATTCAGTCTTCTAAATACTGCCATCATAATTATTTAGCTCATAAATTGTTAACTTTGCAATGATGGAGTCCAGAGATACTTTGGCTTGTCTACAGACCTCAACTCCTGAATAGCAGCAACCCTTATTGCATAGATCGGTAATAAGGATCTCAAAACTTTGCTAACAATGGTGGAATCTTCCATTTTACCACCTGCACTCTTGATATCTCCAACAATAGTTTTGATTCTTATTCCATATTGTTGAATGGTCTCTCCTTCAACCATCCACATTTCTTCAAACTTTCCCCTAAGGCTTTCTTCCTTAGCTTGTTTCACATGCTCATCATCACCATAGATATTCTCAAGGGCATCCCATACTTCTTTGGGATTCTCTTTATCTTGAAAATCAATAAACTCAATGTCAGATAAGATGTTGATTAGGGCTTCCATAACTTGCCCATTCTCCTGAATCTCTCTCTTTTGATCATTGGTGAGAGTACCAGTGGGGACAACATAAGCATTCTCAACATAGCTCCAGTGTTAAGCACCCATGCTTCTGATGTATATCTTCATTCTGTCCTTCCATATTTTAAAGTTGTCTCTGTTAAACTTTGGACCTAGCCTCTTCATCATTATAGTAGGATCTTTACCTCAAGAGGTTAAGCTTTCAACACAGTGGACCTGGAAGATGCTCTGATACCAATTAATGAATAAATGATGAACAGTCAGTACCAAACTGGTACTGAGAGCGGGGTGAATTAGTATAGGCAAAAACCACTTTTACTTAAATTGGTTTGACTACAAATAGTGCACTTGACTAGAAATCACTAAAACTGGTCTAAACTAGATTACTATCAGTTAAACACAATGAGACAGTGAAGGATCTAAACCGGTAACACTTAGCTTTCCACACAATCTAACATCTCATTTCCACTTCACCCATATGCATACACTAGTGAAATATCAACAGAAATGTAAAGACTTACTAGTTCAACATGCTTTACCGCTTGATAGAAAATAGCAAAGCATCACATGAAAAAGGCATCACACGTAACACACATATTTTTTCACATGGAAACCCAACTAAAAAAAACCATGGTGGGGATGAATACCCACAAGCTATTCTTTGAACCCTTTTGATGTCCGCTTTGTTAGGAGCCTAGTCCAGTTAGAGACTTTTACAATAGGTTCTGTTAGGAACCGGTCCTGCTAAGGATCACCCAGTTAAGGGTTAAACCCTATTAAAGGTTACCTGATTAGAGGATTTTAAGAACTCAATGATTTTGAGTCACCCTGTTAAAGGATTTTATAACAAGTCTATTAAAGCTACCCTGTTAAGGGATTTTCCAACTGTTGAAGTGGTTAGAGGTCAACAAGTATTACAATGATCTGGTAACAACACTTCAATGCCAACGCAGATCCACTTTAGTTCCTTCCTTCTGCAATCACACTTTGCAGGTATCTATTCTCTTATCTGGTCTAGTAAGAATCATGTATCTCTTCACTTAGATACACACACAACATCTGCCAACAACCTCAACTATAAAAACAACATCGACCTTATAGGAAATAGATAGGTTGGTAGCATAAACCCTAAACCCTAAACATTTAGGCTAAGCAATTCAATCGGTTCAATCCTAATTGTTGAACATGTTGCATTGATTACAAAAGTCTTGAATATATCTCAAGACATTCTCCATCATTCATTTTTCACTACTTCTTGGAGGCTGATAAACCATCATGCGTTCTCCACCATTTACAAAGACTTCGCACATTCCTGAGGTAGATAGGATCAATCTCCTTCATGCAAGATCCTTCACGTGCACAAGGCTAACGTGGCAACACAATCTGTTCTTCATTACAATGCTAACTCATCACACAATTTCATTGGTTGCATCACACAGGCATAGAACACTTCAACCAGAAACCCTGAAGCTAAGACTACCAATCGGTAGTCATACCATATGAAGCCTCTATACAAAACATTCCATATACCAGTTCACATTCCAACATACCGATTCACTAGGATAGACATACCGCTTCACTTTTTCACATATACCGGTTCACAACATCATACCGGTTCTTCTTGCATCACATATACCGGTTCTCTTGCACGTTGCTTTCTTTAATATAGTGGTTCACTCTTCAGCATATTGACATCAATGACAACATACAATATCATCATGTCATCATACTCTACACGTATGTCAGCATTTAGCAGTTAAGAAAATTAACCACAAAAACATTCACCACTTGACAGAACTATTTTGACATGGAAACCCAAATGGGAAAAATCACAATGGGGATGAATACCCATAAGTATTTTGAACTCTTCTGAAGTTCACCCTATTAGGAGCCAAGCTTGTTAAAGCTTTACAAAAATTCCTGCTAGGAACAAATCCTATTAGGTACCACCTAGTTAAAGGATTGACTATAATGCCCTATTAGAAGCAATACACTTTTAGGAGTAACCTCGGTAGAAGATTTTAAATCCAAGCTAATGGATCACCTAGTTAGAGGATTTAGATAGCACTAAGCCTATTAGAGCTTACCCTATTAAGGGATTTGACTATTGTAATTGTTAGAGAATAATAAGGGTTTGTTGATCTGGTAAATAGCACTACTCTACTTGATCAGATCTTTTTCATGCTCCTATCTACCTTCACACATACTACAGATACACCTTTTGGTTTGGTAACCAATCACACTTACACTTAACCAAAATTACCAACACTACAACATAACAACTCATTGGCCTCATAAGCAAAACAATAGGTTGGTAACACATCACAAACCTAAGATCTCATAGAGATTACAAACAAATTGGTTCAAGTATGACCATTGGATTACATAGAAATCATTGCACATGATTCAAGACAACCTCGACCACTCCTTGATCACCACTTCATCGGTTCTAGTAACTCATCATGCGATTTACACTTCATGCAATGTACTCACTCATTCCCAAGATAAAATTGTTATCTCTACACGCCAAAAACTATTTGAAACTCTTCACATACAACATACATATGTGGCATAATCATTATCATTTATCATTTGATCATAAACCATTACAATTGATTCACCAAGCTCCATCGGTTAGGGTTTAGCATGTCAATAGGTAGGGTTACTGGTTGTTCTCATTGCTTCTCAAGTAATATCAATTTCCTTCACTAGCTCACCTACTGGCTGCAAAACAACATCATAACAACATCATTACTAGTTATAATTTACATCAATGATAATATAATAGTTCATCAATGCAATCTTCATGCAAATGCCAACATGGTTCCCCTGTCAATGCCTACAAAACAAAAAATTGCTAAGCATTAAAGAGAGATAGTATATCTTATAAATTTTTTGAATTGAAAGTACTATTCTATTTTAACATGTTACCAAATTTATACCTCAAGCATCTAAGTTGTAGCTGCAATAACTGTGGGAGGAATATCAGATGGTGTATTAACACCCATTGCCACATATTGAAATGTATATTGTTTGTATCAATTTAAATTGATCTATAAATGAAAATTAATTTACAATTACAAATTTTAAGTCAATGATAAATAAAATGTTATGAATTCAAATCAACACACCTGTGTCTGCAGCTGACTAGCAAACAACATGTCCATCAATTCATCCATCAGCACCACATCCTCAGTTGTGTGGGTCTGACCTCCACTCTTGTGAATCATGAATAGATGGGATATGGAACCATTTGCACTGGCCTCAACATCCATCCAAGTGCATATGCTTGAGCAAGTGGGACATACATGCTCAATGGGTTGACTAGCGCCAGTTGCCTCAACTAATGGATCATCGTCTGGGCCAAGAGGGTGTGCTAATTGTGTCCCATGTTGGATGATCGCACCAGTCAATGTTGTGGCCACCTGAAGAGTCTCTAGCTCCATCAAATCTTTCAAGGCTACTAGGACCATCGTATGCACCTTGGGTTTGGGTTCTAAGGGATGACGACTCTATGGGTCTAATACCCTATAGGCTCCAGGTCTATCTTGGGTAGAGCCACCACCTATACCATGTAACTCACTCATATCAAACTAATTAAGCAGCTCATTAAGGAAAAACTCACAATATACTTTCCTCAAAAAATATAGTGGAACCTCAAAATTATTACAAGGTGGTTCATCAAAGACCATCGACTGCCTATTCCAAAAAATATTTTTCATATGTTCATTGGTACACCAATCTATGGGAAACCTCTTTGCATTAAGAGGTAAGGACTCACCAGTTCTAGGATCAACAAAAAGATCACATATTTGTGCTTTACTTATGTTTTTTCTTTTCACTGCATCATATGATAACCCATCAGCATAATAAGTATGACACCTATCCCTATAGTTTCCCCATTTTGTAATCTGATTCAAAACTATAGTGGCACCACTAGCCAATGTTTCTAGGCTAGTGGAAAGGGATAAATGATGCTCGAGCTTAGATGTTTTCAATATAGAAATCAACCTAGTTATTTTACCAGTGTTTTGCCCTAACTAATTAAGCAAATCCTCCTATGTAGCTATTGTACGGTCTAAAGGAGGAGCTGGAGGTGTATCGTGAGGGTTTTGTTGTGGATTTTGAGGTACATCTTGTTGTGGTTTAGGATTTTTAGAATCTGAAAACGTAAATAATTTATCAAATGTGCAAATAAAACAAAAGAAATGTGTAGTTGACCTCTTTCCATGGTGTCTAGGTGTCAAAATACATATCTTGTGCACGGTTTGGAAGAAAAAAACCCTTAAAGTTTTTCTCAACCATGGGATAAATTGATATAGTTGAATATGAAAAAAAAAATTATTAGCAGGGACCATGTATGTGGTCCCTTAGGAACTAAAACCATGTATGGGGTCCTAGTTCCTAAAGGACTGCATACGCAATCTTATTTTCTAAAGGACCACATAAGTCATTTTGTCCCTTTAGGTTTAGGCACAATGAACCTAACTGCATACAAGGTTTTTTAAAATTTTAAAACTGCGAACATGGTTGCTGTTTTTTCAACCTTTTTTGGTGTGTGTCCACTTTTTGGCACACCATCTTGGTGCACACACCGACTAGCCACAACAAACTGAAACTACTCCCCCAATAAGGAAAAAGAAGGATTCAAAAACACCAGACACAAACAACATGAAGAAGAAGTATCACATATTTTACCTGTAGCTCCCAAAAATATGGGTTCAACCATTGTTGACCTCTTACCAAACACCTGTGAAAACCTCTAAGGGTAATTAATAGAGATATGTACTGGTTGACCACAAACAAAGTAACTCTTCCACCTAATACTTTGACTCGCTAAAGAAGTACCACCTTGCTGAAAGCTATCCTTAATAAGGTTCTGTTGATAAACTTGAGCTGACTATGGGACATGGAAATGAATAGCACGTTGATTGCTACACTTCTTATCCTTCATTGATCTATGTTTGTGATGCCTATTCTTAACTAAAGGAGGACAATTCCCAACAACTCCTATCATCGACATTTGCACCCCTTTTGCATCTTCTCCTTAAACTAGATCATTCGTCGGTTGCACTCTGAATGAAACTCCTAAAAATTGAACCAACATCTCCTTAGCTGGACATACCTCACTCTGCCTCCAAAAATCTAATAAGAAATGAGCACAAAACTGCTCTATGAACATCTCCCAAGTCACCATCATAACATCAAACTATAGCCTCATCTCTTCCAAGCGCCACCATGAGTATGCCGCACCATGAAGTTGCATGATCGTACATCTAGCCTTGTTATTTTTGTTGCATGAGTACATAGTAAAACACTTCCCTAAATCCAAGAGGCAAGTCTCTGCCTCAATCCTACTGTCTGATCCAACAAAAGTGGGAGGTTGAGTCTTAAGAAGATCTCTCATGTGTCTCGCTGCAACAACATCCTGATTGAATACTACTTCCTCTCTTCGTCCTTGATTCATAATTCCATCCACTGGCCTATCATGATGAAGCTCCTCCTGCCTAGATCCTAATTGCAGAAGAATCTCCTAAAGAGTATTGATTAACTTCAAAACTATATCACCATCTCTCTTCTTCCTCATGCCTAACATGTTTCTTCTCCATAAGGCATGCCTCATCCGCAACCTTGGAATGAGGATTACATTGAGTCCCCAAATGACCACCATATCCATGGCTTCTATCTCCAAGGGACATGTTGTATAGCCAAGATGCAAAGGAAAACTACAAGCTATAGTCTAGAACAAATAAATGCAAGAAAACAACAAGCAAGGTTAAACCGCTAGCTACCCCATAGTAAGTGCGAACAAACACAATGGGCTCATATGTAACCAAAGTACCCAATGTGAGAACATGGGCTCAACTTACTCTTGGAAATTGCAAGAGTTAAGTTGAAAAAACACAAAACTTTCTTAACATAAACAAATTAAAAAATTTCTTTTATTACAATTACCAATAAATCACCTAATCTTTCTCAAATATGGATTCTGCCATCATTAAAGCATATCAATTCAAGCATTTCCTAGTTCAAAATAAGGGAATGACAACAAAATTTTCTTACTATGCTTCATTTTAATCACACCTTGCAAGAAAGATTCATAATTTTTGTCCTTGAGTTATCATCTATAAGAAATCATTCCTACACTTTATTCCATTCATACATAATATCATACAATTAGCATCTAGTCATACACATTTAAATGGGAAGATTTTCTACTTTGGACAACCTTTTACACATAAACACATCCTAAGTTTATTTAAGAAACCATGTCATAAATATTGCAACCAATGCCAATCATTCATTCAAATTATCCAAGGCACTCCTATTCATTTATTACACACAATATGTATATATAATCACTCATTAACGAAAAGGAATTAGCAACTCATTTTCATTCCATAATTTCATATATCACAATTTTCTCCAATACCAATGCACTTCTACTAACATTTTACTAAATCCTTGAGATTAACATTACATTCCATCCCATTAACATATTTATCTAACCAATTAATTTCATCATTATCTATTTGCTTATCAGGTCTAGTGCACATCTCCACGGTGTTCTCCCATGTACACACTATCAGAGGTTCAAAGAGAACATGATAGAGACTATAATATCACAAAATGAGAACCCATAATACTCAACATCAAAAATAGTCACTGAAAACAACAATAAACCAACAAAAGAGAAAGAGAAGAAGGAAATAATCCAAAAAGGAAGATCACCAAACCCAACTTAAATCACAAGATTTTCAGCGAAATCAGCAAGAAATAGGCGTGACAAGTGTCACTATAAAGATCAGAATAGATAAAAGAATAAATTACAAAAATCCAAAAATCGAATGAATCAACACAACATGGCCAATACATCCAAATCTACAACACGAGGTGACCATTATCGGTCACATCAAAGGGAGTGACCGCTACACAACCTCCAAGGGTATAATGCCCCAGATATGCTAGAGAGTGCATATAGACATTTAAGTTCATACACATATTATTATATTTATCCACACACCTAGTTAATCTTAATGTAATTAAATCTTATGAAAGTTTAAGAAAATGGATGAGAGAGCATTTTCTAGGGAGGGGTAGGGCTTTTTATACAAACAATTCAGCTTCTATACTTTTGAAAAAATTAATATATTATTCCAACATAGCAAGTTATTCTTGTAAGTATAACATTAGTTAAGAGGACATTTACTATCCCTATATCCTAATCATTGATACCTTGCTAGTCAAATACAAGAAAAACACACATGTTACATATAAATATGATTTATAGAGAGGGAAAGAGAGAAAGAACACAATGCACAACATCTTAAATCTCCGAGTATAACTCAAGTCAAAAGAAAATTGAAGCACACCACACAAGAATAAGAGTAACAACCTTAACCAGAGATACTAGTGTTTGCAACACCCACTCTGATACCAAATGTAATGCCCACCAAAATACCCTAGAGAAACTAAGCATAACTAACCTTCTAATGGAGATTTATTTTTTAAATTACAAGTAATGTAACACATATCAACAACTATGCAATATAGATTAATCATTCATTAACACTTAATGTTTATGAACATGAAACATATAACATACACTCATAAACCAGTTACGCAAGTGGAATTAAACATAACAAATTATTAATACCATCTCCCTAGGGTATCTCAATGTCACTACTTACTGCCATCATACGCAATAACAATTAACTCATTTCCAAACAACACAGTTTAGTATTTCTTATTCATTAACTATTCACATGCAACTCATTTACTTCTATCCTTCATGGTATGCAATCTACTTATTCATTTAACAAATATGATATGCTACTCTTTTCATTACAATACCAATTTCCTTACATTCATTTTATGCACCAAATCCAAATGTGCTTAAAACACTTATCCATTTTCTATTAACATGATCTCTATTCACCTACAATGATAATGTTTAGACGTAATTCTCCTTGCTTAACCAATACTCCCATATCTACTCATGATTCCATAATCCTAGTATGATCATTTTCCTTAACATGATTCCTAAGTGCATAACGTAATGACCATTATGTCCTTCATTAAACAACTTCATAAATGCTATACATGGTCCCTTGTTTCTTTCTAACACAACCATAAATATAAATGCCATTAACACATAAAAAATATCATTTATCATCTATAATTCCTACACAATAGAAATCCTACTTACATAGGCTCTTTTCAACTTTTAATCTATTAGGTCATCTAACAATCATAACATACATGTAATAATAAATGCATAACAATGGATCCAATTACATTATTTCCAGTAACTATGCAATATTAAAATACTTTGAGATTCACCCATGTCTTATTCTAATACTAGAGTCATAACCTTGTTCCAAATTACGTAAAATAATCTAAATTATTTCCTTAACATTATCTATTCATATTACCAACTACCCATTCATTATTGCAATCTAGAAGTGTTCATTTATCGAGAATATCAACCTTTCAATAAGAACATTCATTCAATATTTGCATATCCACCCATACTCAAAGATCATCTTATTACAATGTAATTATTACAATCCATTATAGCATATAAATATTTCATCTTACTGTGAGTCCTAATACTTATATCCACTAAATGCAAGTTGCATAGCTACAATTACATTATCATCTTAATTACCATATCAAATTTCCTATTCTTTTCTATCTTAAACATGAATCTAAATTCCTATTACATGTCCTTGATATCAAAACTCATGAATCCCTTTACGAACCATTACAAGATAATATACAACATATCTATTAACATGAATTGCAATCCATATCAAAGATAATTACATCTCAATAAACATCTTACAAATTATGTGTCAAGACTTAAGGAAACATCTACAATACAATTATAATTACATGGTCATTTCAACAAGAGAATAGCTCTCCTAATACATAGTCTCATCTACAACTTCTACAATAAGATTACATTACATAACCCATGATATTAATATCATTCATCTGCTATTAAATTCATCCATAAGCTGAAATGAAGAAGAATCCACATCCATGCATAAGAATCCAATGAGAACATCCCAATGGTAGAAAGGCACCAACCAACCGGCCATGTGGAACCAAAGGAGCTACCCCTCATGCTAGGAGATGACACAAGGTCCCAACACACACTCTAGACCTAAGCTAACACCAAACTACCAAAGAGACTCAAAACACAAGTATCACAACCACACAAACACAACAACCAATCACATGGCAACCTCAAAAAGAAACTCTCAAAGGCATAATAGTAATCAAGGCGTAAATGCCAATAAAGAAAAGGACACATGTAGGAGTGGAGTGTCATCACATGCTATCCTCCAAAATATAGAAACACAACCCTTTAAGACAAAACATTGATAGACATGTGGAGCCATCTCAACCTATGAGAGAATAAATGAGAGATTAACTTGCCACCGCAATGGCCTTCCGAAGCTTATCCTAAAACATCCCCCCTATGATCAAGTCTTGGGGCTCGACTATTAATTATCTTGATTAGGTGAGTCCTAATTACCCAGCCCATCTAATTCATTATTAATGTTATCACTTGTTTATAATAAGGAAAACTTCCAATGTGCCCTAGCGATATAGATGGGAGGCTTATCAACTCACTACCTATCTCTCATGATCCTGGTCATCACATGGAAGCCCACTCCCTCTACATGTTCCCAAACCAAAACCACAACAAGAGGCTCCAAACTCAATATTCAAGAATGAAATCCAAAAGCATCATCATGCAGCCATAACACATACATTAACATCCAATGACTACAATAATAGGTAAACCAAAAATGAGCCTCATAGCATAGTAACGCATCATAGTAAGCCAAAAATGAGCCTCATAGCATAGTAACTTACATAGGCTCTTTTCAACTTTTAATCTATTAGGTCATCTAACAATCATAACATACATGTAATAATAAATGCATAACAATGGATCCAATTACATTATTTCCAGTAACTATGCAATATTCAAATATTTGAGATTCACCCATGTCTTATTCTACTACTAGATTCATAACCTTGTTCCAAATTACATAAAATAATCTAAATTATTTCCTTAACATTATCTATTCATATTACCAACTACCCATTCATTATTGCAATCTAGAAGTGTTCATTTATCGAGAATATCAACCTTTCAATAAGAAAATTCATTCAATATTTGCATATCCACCCATACTCAAAGATCATCTTATTACAATGTAATTATTACAATCCATTGTAGCATATAAATATTTCTTCTTACTATGAGTCCTAATACTTATGTCCACTAAATGCAAGTTGCATAGCTACAATTACATTATCATCTTAATTACCATATCAAATTTCCTATTCTTTTCTATCTTAAACATGAATCTAAATTCCTATTACATGTCCTTGATATCAAAACTCATGAATCCCTTTACGAACCATTACAAGATAATATACAACATATCTATTAACATGAATTGTAGTCCATATCAAAGATAATTACATTTCAATAGATCTCAATAAACATCTTACAAATTATGTGTCAAGACTTAAGGCAACATCTACAATACAATTATAATTACATGGTCATTTCAACAAGAGAATAGCTCTCCTAATACATAGTCTCATCTACAACTTCTACAATAAGATTACATTACATAACCCATGATATTAATATCATTCATCTGCTATTAAATTCATCCATAAGCTGAAATGAAGAAGAATCCACATCCACGCATAAGAATCCAATGAGAACATCCCAATGGTAGAAAGGCACCAACCAACCGGCCATGTGGAACCAAAGGAGCTACCCCCCATGCTAGGAGATGACACAAGGTCCCAACACACACTCTACACCTAAGCTAACACCAAACTACCAAAGAGACTCAAAACACAAGTATCACAACCACACAAACACAACAGCCAATCACATGGCAACCTCAAAAAGAAACTCTCAAAGGCATAATAGTAATCAAGGTGTAAATACCAATAAAGAAATGGACACATGTAGGAGTGGAGTGTCATCACATGCTATCCTCCAAAATATAGAAACACAACCCTTTAAGACAAAACATTGATAGACATGTCGAGCCATCTCAACCTATGAGAGAATAAATGAGAGATTAACTTGCCACCGCAATGGCCTTCCCAAGCTTATCCTAAAACATCCTCCCTATGATCAAGTCTTGGGGCTCGACTATTAATTATCTTGATTAGGTGAGTCCTAATTACCCAACCTATCTAATTCATTATTAATGTTATCACTTGTTTATAATAAGGAAAACTTCCAATGTGCCCTGGCGATATAGACGGGAGGCTTATCAACTCACTACCTATCTCTCATGATCCTGGTCATCACATGGAAGCCCACTCCCTCTATATGTTCCCAAACCAAAACCACAACAAGAGGCTCCAAACTCAATATTCAAGAATGAAATCCAAAAGCATCATCATGCAGCCATAACACATACATTAACATCCAATGACTACAATAACAAGTAAACCAAAAATGAGCCTCATAGCATAGTAACGCATCATAGTAAGCCAAAAATGAGCCTCATAGCATAGTAACCTACATAGGCTCTTTTCAACTTTTAATCTATTAGGTCATCTAACAATTATAACATACATGTAATAATAAATGCATAACAATGGATCCAATTACATTATTTCTAGTAACTATGCAATATTCAAATACTTTGAGATTCACCCATGTCTTATTCTACTACTAGATTCATAACCTTGTTCCAAATTACGTAAAATAATCTAAATTATTTCCTTAACATTATATATTCATATTACCAACTACCCATTCATTATTGCAATCTAGAAGTGTTCATTTATCGAGAATATCAACCTTTCAATAAGAAAATTCATTCAATATTTGCATATCCACCCATACTCAAAGATCATCTTATTACAATGTAATTATTACAATCCATTGTAGCATATAAATATTTCATCTTACTATGAGTCCTAATACTTATGTCCACTAAATGCAAGTTGCATAGCTACAATTACATTATCATCTTAATTACCATATTGAATTTCCTATTCTTTTCTATCTTAAACATGAATCTAAATTCCTATTACATGTCCTTGATATCAAAACTCATGAATCCCTTTACGAACCATTACAAGATAATATACAACATATCTATTAACATGAATTGCAGTCCATATCAAAGATAATTAGGTGAGTCCTAATTACCTAACCCATCTAATTCATTATTAATGTTATCACTTGTTTATAATAAGGAAAACTTCCAATGGGGCCTGGCGATATAGACAGGAGGCTTATCAACTCACTACCTATCTCTCATGATCCTGGTCATCACATGGAAGCCCACTCCCTCTATATGTTCCCAAACCAAAACCACAACAAGAGGCTCCAAACTCAATATTCAAGAATGAAATCCAAAAGCATCATCATGCAGCCATAACACATACATTAACATCCAATGACTACAATAACAAGTAAACCAAAAATGAGCCTCATAGCATAGTAATGCATCAAGCCACATAAAGGTAATCAAATCTGTCAATCATATGAAATGAATACTAGCAGCAAGACACATCAACTTTCTGGTTCAAAATCAATAAAGTAATCCTCTCTATCGTGGCTTCTCAACATGAAGAGAGCACAAAATCTCAACAATGAAGCATATCAACATATAGAAGCAAAAATCACATAGAAACATCAAATATGACCAAATGAAAAACTAGAAAGTATCAGTAGACCTCCATAAATGCCTCTAGTATGACATCAAATCTAGAAAATCAAGTCAAACTAAGAAAATTAATCAAAATACCAATTCTGAGCAGTTCAATGCATTTGTCATGTAGTACAGGGCATATACCTAGTGATATAGTGCATATACCAAATACAAAATCACATACACAAATTTAAACAACGCATTCATTAAGAAAGCACATTTGCAGGGTCAGACAATACATGTAAAATACCAAACAATGCATATACATAAAGAAATAGTGCATTCGCTCAAATAGCGCATTTACTCAAAATAAGCCACAGACTTGAAAAATTTATGACACAAAAATAAAATTGCACAAGTTACCAAATCTTTTGAATAAGGGCTTAAAAGAGATGCCCAGTCAATACGAAAGGAAATATATAAACAAAGTATAAGATCATAGACTATAATCAGAGTTTGCACAAAACAAAGCCTCTCGGCTCCCAACCAAAACTTTACTCAAAACACTTCACAAAGAACCTAATGAAGCCAATAGCATCCATAAAATAATCATTGACTAGAAATAGATCAAATACACTCTCAAACAAATCAATATACTTGCACAGGGAAGAGGTAAGAATTGATTACAGAAGGAAAATATGCAGAGCCATGTGTACAGCAAAAACCAAATACCCAAATATATTTTCCCTTTCCCTAAGTTTAAACTATATATGAAAATTCATACAAGGAAATATTTCACTTCAAAGTATAGTATAGCTATATCAAATAATATTTTCCCAAAGTAATCCAACACACAATTATTTCTGCAGACATGGTGAAAACACAAAACCAAAAAATAAAACTTCAAGGAAGAGCCTCCAACCTAGATTAGAAGTGATGGAAGAAGATTAATTAAGCACCCACAAAAATTCTAGCAAGCTCCCCAAAGCCAAAATCCAAGCTTGAAAATAAAATTTGCAGAAAGATCTCAAAGGCAGTAACCCAGCAACATGCTCAAGCAATCGGATAAAAAGAAAACCAAGCCTAAACCCTAGCCTCCAAGCCAAAACCCTATCCTCAAGGTCAACCAATGAAAATATTCCAAAAGGCAATATATCTTACCCACCCCACTTTAGATTATATTTTATTTCTCATTTCAAGTTTAACCAATGAGGATAAAGGGTAGGTGAGGGAAATATATGAACCACATTTATAATTATAAGTGGGATGTGAAGAATTACAATATAAGGTACTTTATTTCCCCAAATATAATTAACAATTAGACTATACAAATAATTATAGGCTAAGATTGATTAAATAAATCAAATGAGTAATTAAAGAGTTAACCCAAAGCCTTATAAAATAAATAAATAAATAACCTATAATAAATATTATTCAATATTAAAATATAAAAATAATGATAAACAATGAATAAATAACTAAGCCACAAATATTAATTAAACAATAAATAAATGAGTAAATAATGAATATTGATTAAACAATAAATACTAAATAAACAATTAATGAACAATAAATAAATGCCTAAACAATAAATTCTAAATAAACAATAAATAAATAAATATTAAATCTCAAATAACCAAAACACTAATAATTCAATAATTAAATTAAACATTAACAACTATTTAATATCACATCAATTAATTAAATAAATCAATGAACAGCTCCATACTCACAAAACCATAGCTCAGTGACTAACATGGCAAATTATGCCAAGACGTTGACAAATCAAGGTAGACATCTTAGACCTAGAGTATGTGAAGGGAACTCATGTCAACTCCGATAACTTGTCATCAGCATTTAGAGACACGCTCAAACCTGTGGAGTCAGTTGGAGTTAGTGTCTAGTACCTGCAAATCTTGCATCCACAAACCAACGATATGACATATATATGTATATAATAATAGGCAAGTGATAGAGAATCACAACAACACATCCCTCTTGCAATGAGTGATGTGACATCATCCCTATCACGAAGAGATACAACAATCAAACACATAATAAGATCAACTCATCATAGTTAACCATGAAATAGGGTCAATACATCTAAACCATCATCGAGTGCATGATCAGTATAATCCATCAATATAGTAAGGCATGTAAAATCCATCAAGCATATGAATACATATAATTTCCATCATCTATATTCATCAAATCACGTGATCAATAATGATAGTACCATGATCCATATAAACCATCAAAATAGCATATATCCACATAACTCATCAAAGTATCATATATCCAAATAATATTTAGCATCATAATGAGTATTTGAAAAGTAAATAGAGACATTATTGTAATCTAAAACATCATAAAATAGCATCTACAATATGAATAGAGTCAAAAGCAATCACCAAAGTATCATCAACATGTCTAAATAAGTCTATCTACGCATAGATCAAAAGATAAACTGAGGAGGGACACTATTGGCATATGGACACTCCAATGAGACATTGTGTGTGATTGAAGGTTTTATCATTGATGGCAACCTTGCAATCCTATGGCACCGGCAAGACATTATACCGGCAAAGCATTACACAGGCAACCTTGCAATCCTATGGCATCGGCAAGACATTATACCGGCAAAGCATTACATAGGCAACCTTGCAATCCTAAGGTACCAACAAGATATTATACTGGCAAAGCATTACTCAAACAAAATAGTGCTCTGGCATCAACAAAATCAATCTACACTGGCACCGACATAGAAGATGTAGACCAGCATAGAAGGAAATATGTATACCAGCACAGAGGCTGACAGGATTTTTGATATGTAATATTTTGTTTATCATTGTAAGCCGACTTGGCAAATTGTAAAATGACTCTTGTATATAAAAGAGATCATGGTAGGCATTTGTAGGATATGGATAGAAAGAAATAAATAAATTATAAGGCAGACCTAATGTGCGAATTGTAGGTCAAGGGTATATGTAAAGAACTAAGCAAGAACTGGTACTGAATCTGGCATTGAAGATGCTATTGTAAAGCAGTACAGAATATTGGATTTGTGTAAATCCTCATTGTAAGTCAGTGTGACTTCTTATTGAGCAGTGAGCTCTAAGCAGTTGGCCTTCTTGCATGTGCAGGCCCCTATTGTAAGTAATATTCTCTTATTGGCCAGTAAGTGAATATTGTGGGTCACAAATCCCACCGAGGTTTTTCCCACATCGGGTTTCCTCGTTAAACATCTTGTGTTATGGTGTTCTTTTCATGTGGATGCTTTTGATTCTGTTATTTGCATTAATTCTTGCATACCGGTATACTATTACTTTATATTCTACATATTCAGTTTTAAGAAAATTTCATTACCGGTCAGATACTGATTCACCCCCCCCTCTCAGTATCTGTGGGAACCCTAACAATTGGTATCAAAGCTTGGTCCTCTATTTTCAGAAGCCTAATAGCTTGAGGAAGATCTTGACACCGGTAAAGATGGAAAATCTAATGAAGCAACTTGAAGGAGCTCTTACTAACTATGATACAGAGAAGTTGAAAAATATCAAATTAGAAGATGATTTAAAAGCAGCTCAGGACATTATTCAGGTACTTCAAGAAAATCTTACTGTTACAAGAAACAAGAGAAGAGAACTTTGTGAAAAATTGCAAAATGAGAATGATGAAAAGGAATCACTAAATGATATGATAAGCAAATTGAAACAAGAGATCATGACAACAAAAACTGAAATGCAGGATATGACTATGAGATTCTGCAAAGAGATTGAGCACAAAAAGAAGAATGAAGAAGAATTGACCAGAAGACTAAGTGATGCAGCAAATGAGAACACAAGACTTAGCTATGAAAATGATATGTTGAAGACAAATCTAATGCATACTCAAAATGACTTGAATGAACTAATGAGACAAAAAGAGATCTTGGAAAGGGAATTGGAAACTACAAATCGACACAAAGAAAAATTCAAGAAAAGCTCAGAAGAACTTGGTACCTTATTGAAGAATCAAAAACCCAAAGGTGACACTTCTGGAGTTGGATTTGAAGTTGGAGAAAGCTCCAATACTGCAAATACCCAAGATCAAAGCAAACCGGTAAGACCCTCTGATACTTACAAATTCAATGGAAAATGCTTTAACTATAATAAATATGGTCATAAGGCAAATGAATGTAGATCTAGGAATTATCAGAACATCAATCCTCCCACCGATCAATGCACCAAATGCAACAAAATTGGTCATAACTTTGAAAATTGCAGAATGAATGTAAGATGTTATGTTTGTGGAAGATTTGGTCATTTATCAAATAAATGCAGAACACAAACCGGCATAGGTTATGGGAAAGGTATTCAGAAAAATAATGTAACTTGCTATGCATGTAATAAGATTGGTCATATTGCTAAATTCTGTAGAAGTAAAGGTACAGAGGTAGATAACAAAAGTACTAGCTTGAAAGGTAAAGGAAAGGTTGATGAGGTTAAGCAAGAACTTTCAAAGAAATGGATTAGAAAAGGTGATCTAAATATTGGGGTTACTCCTCCACTGGTAGAACCAACAAATTCTTCACCGGTAGGACAATATGATGCTCCACCGGTAGGACAAAGCCATTCTCCACCGGCAGGATGTTCTTCATCAAATTGAAGAAAATTATCTTGAGGGTTTGGCAATTTAATGACACGTGCTATTATTCCCTCGGTTAGAGAAAAGAAGTTGAAAATCCTTCATTACCAGCAAATAAAGTTGAGTTAATACATTGCCGGCAAATAATTAATGTGGTAGGTAGTAGAAAAGACTTTATAAAATAAGGTTTTTGGCTCCATTTCATTTCACCATGAATTCAAACTTTTAGAGAGCGCGAAGATTTCCGAGCTAAAGCATTCCGAGCAAAGAGGAAAAGTACTTCAGCAATCAATCCATCCAAAGGCAGAAAAAGGTATTTATCATCATGGCATCCTCCTCTACACTTGAATTCATAGCAAACCCTACAGTAGTCGAAGTTATAAAATGACCTAGGCCTAGGCCCGTGTTTTAGCTAGTTCCCGAGGTAGCTAAGAAAGATGACAACACAGGTGCTTTTTCCTAAATTCCAAAGGGTGTTGTTTATGCAGAAGACCCTAGAATGTATATTCATTGCAACATAGAGGAATTAGGTGATGAAGAAATCAAAAACATGTATAAATCTATTATATGTGACATTACCAGAAATGTGAAACCTGAACATAAAATTATTTAAACCCTAGGATTCACTGAAATCGTTTGCATTCCTGAATTTCCCAAGGAAGTGGTTAGGATAGTTCTTAGCAGGGTACATGGCTCATTCTTTGGCTTGACTCAGTGCATAAAATTACAAAGGTAGCTATGAAAGCAGTAACAGGGTTACCTTCCATCGGTACCAGACCCGACAAAACTGAGAACGTCTCCAATGACCTAGTAATGAAATTAACTGGTGCAACATCCGACAAAAGATCATTAAGGGTTAATGATGTGACTGATACAAATGTGAGATTCATTAGCATGATTCTAGGTTACAAAGCAACTCATGCAAATAGGCTTAATGTTGTTTCCAATTTATGCATAAAGAGTGCTTATGACATGGTTAAGGACAATGTGAAAATTGATATCTGTGAATGGTTAAAAGATGAGTTAATTGACAATTTGGCAAAAATCAAGAAGGATAAGAAAGGAACTTTTAGATTTGGAAATTTACTTGTATGCTTAATGCTATATATAACCAAATAGGCTCCCGGTATAGGCAACAAGGATTTTGGATTTGACATACCGGTAGGAAAACAATTGTCTGACTTATTCAACAACATGGGTGAAAACAAAGAAAAGAACATCAATGAGTATTTTCAAGCACTAAAGGTCAAAATGAATAAGAGGATCAGACTATCACAGGAAATTGTCAACAAATACAAGGATGATATATGCTTTGTAATAGAAAAGGATGAGATCTGGATGGAAGCAGTCATCCCAAGAACAATCTGGGTTACAGAGATGGGGTATGAAACAGATGACCACATAGTGGAAACTTATGCCAAAGCACTTCTGGAAGCCCCCAATGAACCAAAGGAAGAAGTATTTGGTAGTGCTGAGACCATCGAAAGTCAAATTCAATCTAAAAAGAGAGTAAAGAAAGTTGAGGCATCTGTGAGGAAAGGAACCAGGCAAGCAAAAGCCATAAAAGATGATGTATTAAAGAAAACTGGCATAACAGAAGAAGAGTTGGTAGCCCAACAGCCTAAAACTCATCTATCACCAGTAGATACCTCCTCAGAAGGAGATATGCTAGCAACTTTCAAAAGAGTTGTTAGGAAAAGAGACCCCTCACCAGTATCCACTCCTTCACCTAGAAGGACAAGATAGAAGCAACAAGTTGTAAGGTCTCCAGTCAAGAAAGCCACACCTAAGAAAAAGTTGACCCCCAAAAAGAAGAAGAAGACAAACATTGACTTGGCCCCTTTTGACATATTACTGAATGAAATCATAGAGGAAGGTAAATTGAAAAACATAGGGAAAATCTATGACACCCTATCAGATGATGAGAAAGGACAAGTTGAGGAAAGTGTTATATTACACATGGACATGTATAAAAAAATTTTGATGCAAGTCCTAAATGAAATTCCTAATAAATTATTTTAAAGACTTGAGGCCAGAAGGCAAGGAATAGTTGAGTTGGATAAGAAAATTAAAATAGAAAAATTACTTGCAGTATACCTGGTCAACTCACCTAAGGAAATTGATGATTTGATAGCTCAGGCCAACCAGATAGTTTTTTCCACTGCACACCGACAAATATCACTAATGGCAGGTAGAGTTACTAAAGTTTCAAATGAAATAGAAGATGGTTGGGATAAATTCTTGGTTGAAAAAGAAAAACAAGAAGAATATAGGAATCCCAAGCCCATTCTGGTATATAAAAAGGACAAAGGGAAAGGTAAATTTGGTGGACCACCAAGTATCGAGATTAGAGACAACTTACCCCCACCTCCTTTAAATACTCCACCGGTAAAAATAACAACTACAGAAGATCAACCGGTAGCTGAGAGCATGGACATAGAGGATAATAATCCTAATCCTAAAGTCCTATATACTGTGAATGTTGATACTCAAAAAATCAACATAGTGGTAGATAAGGATACCGCAGATAAATCTGATAACAAAGAGCAACTGGCAACAGGAAACAAAGAGCAACCAGCAACAAATTTAGAGAAAAAGATGGAATCTGGAACACAAATAGAGCAACCAATAGAGCTAAAGGCTCCAAAATAGATGCCACCAATAAGAAATGATGCAGGAAAAACTGTGCTTAAAGAGATGGAGACACAAACAGACCTACCAAAAGTCAATACCAGCATGGTCACTTCCACCGGCACTCAGTTTATTGGGTCACCATCAAATGTAACAAAGGTATTGCTCAAATCTATCAAGAAAATAACTGATTATAGCTCACAAGCCCATAAAGCGATAGATGATTCAATTCTAGTTTTGAAATCAATAACTCCCAATTGTAATATAGCCAACAAAGATTCTTTAGGCCAGTTGGATACACTTTGTAAATATATTTCTGAAAATTTTGAGCAAACAAAGGTAGAAACTGTAAAGGAAAGTGTAGAAAAAGAGAAACAAAAATTCTTTGAGGAAGGAATAAAGAAGTGTAACAGGGAATTTGACACACTTCTACCGGAACTGTGCAATTTATTGAAAGAGTACAAAACTATGTACAAAGACACCTGTAAGATAAACTTTTTGACCATGGATGTAGACAAAAAGATGAGCAAGGTACAGGAAGAGATCAATAAAATTGCTGATAATTTTGTTAACTGACATGATACATTATCAGTTTTTGAGGAAAAGATAACAAATTTTGAGGAAGAATTGCTCAAATTAGAAAGAGAAAAAGAGAAAATAATAAACAAGGCAAAATTTTTGAGATCTAAACTAAGTCCAAGATTGGACTATTTAGCATCTCTGCATAAGCAAATCTCAGAGGCACTAACATAGGGTAGCAAAACACTGACAAAGCACTTGCAGCATCTCACCGATATAGTATACAGAACTGAGATAGCAATAAAGGAGAGCAAGAAGTTTATGCATGGTATAAACTTAATTTTGGGAGATATTCTTCAGATAATAACTATCCAACTACAAGGTTGAGGTTATGAATTGGTACAGCTACAAAATCTACTAACCTTTGTCATTGATGCCAAAGGGGGAGTAGTAGATGAGAAAACTCAAAACATAGGGATCACATGCTCAGGGGGAGCTCTCACTTTTTTGGTAACATTTTTTGGTATTCACATTTTTGGATATCCTTTTGAAATTTCTCATGAATGTTGCCATCAATGCCAAAGGGGGAGATTGTTGGCATATGGACACTCCAATGAGACATTGTGTGTGATTGAAGGTTTTGTCATTGATGGCAACCTTGCAATCCTATGGCACCGGCAAGACATTATACCGGTAAAGCATTACACAGGCAACCGTGCAATCCTATGGCACCGGCAAGACATTATACCGGCAAAGCATTACATAGGCTACCTTGCAATCCTATGGCACTGGCAAGACATTATACCGGCAAAGCATTACTCAAACAAAATAGTGCTCCGGCATCAACAAAATCAATCTACACTGGCACTAGCACAGAAGATGTACACTGGCACAAAAGGAAATATGTATACCGGCACAGAGGCCGATAGGATTTTTTATATGTAATATTTTGTTTATCATTGTAAGCTGACTCGGAAAATTGTAAAATGACTCTTGTATATAAAAGAGATCATTGTAGGCATTTGTAGGATATGGATAGAAAGCAATAAATAAATTATAAGGCAGACCTAATGTGCGAATTGTAGGTCAAGGGTATATGTAAAGAACTAAGCAAGAATCGGTACTGAATCTGGCATTGAAGATGCTATTGTAAAGTAGTACAGAATATTAGATTTGTGTAAATCCTCATTGTAAGTCAGTGTGACTTCTTATTGAGTAGTGACCTCTAGGCAGTTGGCCTTCCTGCATGTGCAGGCCCCTATTGTAAGTAATATTCTCTTATTGGCCAGTAAGTGAATATTGTGGGTCACAAATCCCACCGAGGTTTTTCCCACACCAGGTTTCCTCATTAAACATCTTGTGTTATGGTGTTCTTTTCATATGGATGCTTTTGATTCTGTTATTTGCATTAATTCTTGCGTACTAGTATATCGTTACTTTATATTCTACATATTCAGTTTTAAGAAAATTTCATTACCGATCAGATACTGATTCACCCCCCCCTCTCAGTATCTATGGGAACCCTAACAGACACTACATGTTTTAATGTGGGGGAATACACTCCTCTTAATGTTACACTTTATGTACACACCATAACATGTTTTTGATACTCAACTTACTTTGCAAACCATGCCTTTTTCTTTGTAATTTGGTATTTTTCTTTTTCATGACTCATAGTAAAAAAATCTTAACAGGATAGCAATCATGTTATATCTATCTTTCCTCTTCCTTTTTACTTTACCATGAGTATGCTTATTTGCATATTCCTACTAAAGTGGGGGCTAAATGCAATGTCCTAAATTGTACTTTCCTTCAATTTTTTCCTCACATAGTCCTCACTTTGGTATTTGGTCATTCAAAGTCTGATTGCAATATTGATTCTACTCACACCACTCATTTACCTCATATTTTTATCAATTTTATAGCTTAGCATTCAGTTTGGAAGTCTTGATTTACAAGACCAGTACATACCACACTTTGGTCCCAAATCAGGACTATGACATACCATGCCCTGGTCCTGAATCAAGACCAGGGCGTATTCACCCTGGGCCTCTTAATTAGGCCTCAAATCGCCCCCCTGTAATAGTCACCTTTAATTAGCAAGAAATCTAGCCCCGTGTCAACCTATTGCAAAAATTAAATCAATTTTTTGACAAGAAAGTATAAAAGGAGATCTACCCCTCTCATTTTAAAACCTAATGAACCTCATTCAAGATCATAGTCACACTCTAGAGAATTCAAGTGAGCAAACAATCAATCTTTTATCAAGCATTGGAGTAGAAGTGAAGTCAAGATTGCTTCAATAGTTCACTATCTTGCCCTTGCAAAATCACAATCTTCTACTCATATCTAGGTTGGTAGATTTGTATGACATCTACAACTTATTTTTTATGGTAGATTGCTTCAATAGTTCACTTTCTTGCCCTAATCTTCAACAATTCAACTCAAGGAGGGGAAAGCCTTATCCAAGGAACTAGGAATCTTATCAAAATCTTAGTCTTTCAATACTAGATCTATTATATTCCTCCCCTCCTTAATGTAATTGGTTAATTAGGTCATTTTGTGTTTTTATTATCTTATTTTAACCCTAACCCTAATTTTCCACCAGTATAACTATTAATTCCATGTTAATAATGTTGGCATATGCACACTCTAATGAGACATTGTATGTGATTGAATATTTTGTCATTGATGGCAACCTTGCAATCCTATGGCACCAGCAAAGGCATTATACCGGCATCAGCAGATCATACTCTACACTGGCACTTAGGACACTGATACCGGCACAAAGAAAATAAGTATACTGGCATAGAGGTTGATAGTATTTTGTTATATTATATTTTGTTTATTATTGTAAAAACTTTGTAAGCCGACTTGGCAAATTGTAAAATGACTCTTATATATAAAACAGATCATTGTAGACATTTGGTAATGAGTGAGGAACCATTAAGGAAAAATATTAGGCAAACCTATTATGTGAAATATAGGATAAGGGTTTATGTAAGAAGCAAAGCAGCAACCGGTACTAGATCAGGAATTATAGATGCTATTGTAAAGCAGTACAAGATATTGGATTTGTATAATCCTCATTGTAAGTCAGTGAGACTTCCCATTGAGCAGTGAGCTCTAGGCAGTTGGCCTTCCTACATGTGCAGGCCCCTATTATAAGTAATATTATCTTATTGGCCAGTGAGTGAATATTGTGGGTCACAAATTCCATCGAGGTTTTTCCCACACCAGGTTTCCTTGTTAAAACCTTGTGTTATGGTGTACTTTTCATGTGGATGTTCTTGATTCTGTTTATTGCATTATTTCTTGCATATCGGTACACTATTATATTATGTTCTACATGTTTTAATTCAAGAAATATTAAATACCAGTTAGATATTGATTCACCCCTACCTCTCAGTATCTGTGGGATTCCTAACAATTGGTATCAGAGCTTGGTCCTCTATTTTCAGAAGCCTAACAGCTTGAGGAAGATCTTGACACCGGTAAAGATGGAGAATCTGATGAAGCAACTTGAAGGAGCTCTTACAGACTATGATGCAGAGAAATTGAAAAATATCAAACTAGAAGATGATTTAAGGGCAGCTCAGGATATCATTCAAGCACTTCAAGAAAATTTTATTGTTGCAAAAAATAAGAGAAGAGAACTTTGTGAAAAATTGCAAAATGAGAATGATGAAAAGGAATCACTTAATGATATGATAAGCAAGTTGAAACAAGAGAACATGACAACAAAGAATGAGATGCAGGATATGACTATGAGATTTTGCAAAGAGATTGAGGATAGGAAGAAGAATGAAGAAGAATTGACTAGAAGACTAAGTGATGCAGCAAATGAGACCACAAGACTTAGTAATGAAAATGACATGTTGAAGACAAATCTGATGCATACTCAGAATGACTCAAATGAACTGATGAGACAAAAAGAAGTCTTAGAAAGAGAACTAGAAACTACAAATCAACATATAGAAAAATTCAAGAAGAGCTCAAAGGAACTTGGCACCTTGCTGAAGAATCAAAAACTTAAAGGTGACACTTCTGGAATTGGTTTTGAAGTTGGTGAAAGCTCTGGTACTGCAAATACTTAGGATCACAGCGAACCGATAAGACAACCTAATGCTTATAAATTCAATGGAAAATTCTTTAACTGTAATAAGTATGGTCATAGAGCAAATGAATGTAGATCTAGAAATTATTAGAATATCAACACACCCACCGGTCAATATTCTAAATGCAACAAAGTTGGTCATAACTTTGAAAATTGCAGAATGAATGTGAGATGTTTTTTGTTTGTGGAATATTTGGACATTTATCTAATCAATGCAGAACACAAACTGGCATAGGTTATGGGAAAGCTATTCAGAAGAATAATGTAACTTGTTATGCATGTAACAAGATTGGGCATATTGCAAAATTCTCTAGAAGTAAAGGAACACCAGTAGACAACAAAAGTTCTAGCTTGAAAGGTAAAGAAAAAGTTGAAGAGGTTAAGCAAGAATTCTCAAAACAATGGATTAGAGAAGTTGATCTAAATATTGGGAATACTTCTCCACCAGTAGAACAAATCAATGCTTCACCGGAAGGACAGAGTGATGCTTCACTAATAGGACAGAGCAGTGCTCCACCGGTAGGAAGTTCTTCATCTAATTGAAGAAAGTTTCCTTGAGGGTTTGGCAATCTAATGACACATGTGCTATTATTCCCTCAATTAGAGATAAGAAGTTGAAAATTACTTTTTATCGATAGATAGTGTTAAGAGAATACTTAACTGACATGCATTTAATGTGGTAGATGGCAAAAAGACACTATAAAATTGAGGTTTTGGCTCCATTCCATTTCACCAAGATTTCAAACCTACGAAGAGCATGAAGATTCTGAGCTAAGGCATTTCGAGCAAGAGGCAAGAACACTCCAAGCATTCATCCATCCTAAAGGTAGTAAAAGGTATTTAATCATGGCATCCACCTCTGCAATTGAATATATAGCAAACCCTACTATTATCGAAGTGATAAAAAGACCTAGGCCGGTATTTTAGTTAGTTCCCAAAGTAGCAAAGAAAGATGATACCTTAGGTGCTTTTTCTCAAATTCCCAATGGAGTTGTTTATGCTGAAGACCCCAAAATTTACATCCACTGCAACATTGAGGAACAAAGAGATGAAGAGATTAAAACCATGTTTAAAACTATGATATGTGATAAAACCAACAATATAAAAGATGAACACAAGATCATTGAAACCCTAGGATTTACAGAGATCCTTAGCATTCCTGAATTCCCCAAGGATGTGATTAGGATAGTCCTAAGTAGGGTACATGGTGAATTTTTTTGGTTAGATGCAGTCCACAAAATCACTAAGGAAGTTGTGAAAGCTATCATAGGGTTACTAACCACTGGTAAAAGGCCAGATAAAGCCAAGAAGGTATCCAATGACCTAGTTACAAACCTAACTAGTGCAACTTTCGACAAAATGTCCCTAAGAGTTAATGATGTAACAGACATTAATGTGAGATTTATCAGCATGATATTAGGGTATAAAGCTACTCATGCAAATAGACTCAATTCAGTTTCAAGTTTATGCATTAAAAGTGCTTATGATATGGTCATAGATAATGCAAAGATTGATATATGTGAGTGGTTAAAGGATGAATTAATTGACAACCTTGGAAAGATTAAGAAGGACAAGAAAGGAACTTTCAAGTTTGGAAATATGTTAGTATGTCTGATGCTACATATAACAAAACAGGTTCCTGATTTAGGCTACAAAGAACTTGGTTATGATATAAAAGTAGGTAAACAGTTAATAGAACTATTCAATAACATGGGAGAAAACAAGGAAAACAATATTCATGACTTCTTTCAAGCATTAAAGGCCAAAATGAAGAAAAGAATTAGGTTATCACAAAACATTGTCAACAAATACAAAGATGAAATATGTTTTGTAATCAAGAAGGATGAAATCTAGATGGAAGCAGTCATCCCTAGGACAGTTTGGGTAACCAAGATGGGCTATGAAATAGATGATCATATAATTGAAACATATGCTAAAGCACTTCTAGAAGCCCCTAGAGAACCTAAGGAAGAAATATTTGGTAGTGCAGAAACTATTGAAAGCTAAATACAATCAAAGAAAAGAGTGAAAAAGGTTGAGGCAGTTGTAAGGAAAGGTTCCAGACAAGCAAACGCCATCAAAGAAGATGTGTTGAAGAAAACTAGTATAACAGAGGACGAGTTAGCAGCTCCACAACCTGAAACTCACCTATCACCGGTAGGTACTTCTTTGAGGAGTGACATGCCTGCAACTTTCAAAAGAGTTGTATGGAAAGGAGATCCCTCACCGGCAACCACACCCTCACCCAGGAGGACAAGACAAAAACAACAAGCAGTGAGCTCTCTAGTAAGAAAGGCTACACCAAAGAAGAAGAAACTGACACCCAAAAAGAAGAAGAGGACAAACAAAGACTTGGCCCCTCTTGATATACTGCTAAATGAAATTACAGAGGAAGGTAAATTGAAAAATATAGAGAAAATATATGACACTTTAAAAGCTGATGAAAAAGAACAAGTTGAAAATAGTGTTATATTGCATATGGATATGTATAAGAAGTTTTTTTATGGAAGTAGTAAATGAAATTCTAGATGAACTATTTAAGAGACTGGAAGCAAGAAGACAAGCAGTAATATAACTGGACAAGAAAATAAAGATTGAAAAGCTACTTGTTGTTTATCTGGTAAACTCACCCAAAGAAATTGATGACCTAATTACTCAAGCCAACTGGTCAGTATTTTCTACTACACACCGGCACATTGCTTTAATGGTTGGAAGAATTAATGAGGTGACTAAGGAAACATAAAATGGATGGGATATATTTTTAGTTGAAAAAGAAAAACAAGAAGAATACAGGAACCCCAAACCCATAAAAGTTTATCAGAAAGATAGAGACAATGGTAAAGGTAAAGTTGGTGGACCACCTAGTATCAAGGTTAGAGACAACTTACCCCCACCTCCTTTGATTACTCCACCTATAAAAACAACAGCTACAGAAGATCAACCGGTAGTTGAGAATATGAATGTAGAGGATGGTAATACTAATCATGAAGTCTTATATACTGTGGATTTTGATACTCAAAAGATCAACATAGTGGTAGACAAAGATACAGCTGATAAGACTGACATTTCTAGTGAGCCTCTGGTAGCTGAGCAAACTGAAAACACATAGGAGAAACCGGCAGAAGACAAAGAGGAAAAGGTAGAGACTAAGACTAAGACAATGCAACAAACAAAGCAAAAGGCTCAGGAACAGGAACATAAGGAAACAATGCCACCGACAACTGGAGAAATAGAAAAACCATTGCTTAAAGAAATGCAGACACAAACAGACCTACTAGAGGTCAATACAAGCTTGGTTATTTCCATCAGTACTCAAATTGCTAGTTCATCATCAGGCTTGAAATCAACCAATGTGACTGAGGTACTATTAGATTCAATCAAAAAGATAATAGACTGCAGCTCACAAGCTTACAAAGCAATTGATGATACCATACCAATTTTGAAGGTAATTGCTCCTAACTGTAATATAGACAATAAAGATTCTTGAGGACAACTTGATACACTATGTAAATATATCATAAAAACATTGAGAAAATAAAGGAAGAGTCATTGAAAGATAAAGTAGAAATTGAAAAATAGAAATTCTTTGATGAGCAAATAAAGAAGTGTAACAGAGATTTTGACACGCTTCTACCGAAATTTTGTAATTTATTGAAAGAGTACAAAACTCTGTACAAAGACACCTGTAAGACAAACTTTTTGACTGTAGATATAGGCAAAAAGATGAGAAAGGTACAAGATGAGATCAATAAACTTGCAGATAATTTTGTTAACTCACTTGATACAGTATCAGTTTTTGAGGAGAAGACAACAAATTTTGAAGAAGATTTACTTAAATTGGAAAGAGAGAGAGAAAGAATAGTGAATAAGGCAAAACATTTGAGATCAAAACTAAGTCCAAAATTGGACTATCTAGCATCACTACAGAAGGAAGTATCTAAAGCACTAATACGGGGACAGAAAACACCGACAGAGCATCTGCAACATCTCACTGGTACAGTGAAGAGAATAGAGACAACAATAAAGGATAGCAAGAAGTTTATGGATAGTATAAACTTGATTTTGAGAGATCTTTTTCAAATTGTAACCACCCACTTACAAGTTTGAAACTACAAACTCTACTAACATCTTGACAACCTTTGTCATCGATGCCAAAGGGGGAGTAGTGGGATGAGAAAATTCAATATCACAGGAATCATATGCTCAGGGGGAGCACACACATTTTTGGTAACATTTTTGGACTTCACATTTTTGCATACATTTTTTGAAATTTCTCATGAGTGTTGCCATCAATGCCAAAGGGGGAGATTGTTGGCATATGCACACTCTAATGAGACATTGTATGTGATTGAAGGTTTTGTCATTGATGGCAACCTTGCAATCCTATGGCACCAGCAAAGGCATTATACCGACATCAGTAGATCACACTCTACACCGGCACTTAGGACACCGGCACCGGCACAAAGAAAAGAAGTATACTGGCACAAAGGCCGATAGGATTTTGTTATATTATATTTTGTTTATTATTGTAAAAACTTTGTAAGCCAACTTGGCAAATTGTAAAATGACTCTTATATATAAAAGAGATCATTGTAGACATTTGGTAATGAGTGAGAAACCATTAAGGAAAAATATTAGGCAGACCTATTATGTGAAAAATAGGCTAAGGGTTTATGTAAGAAGCAGAGTAGCAACCGGTACTGGATCAGACATTATAGATGCTATTGTAAAGTAGTACAAGATATTGGATTTGTATAATCCTCATTGTAATTCAGTGAGACTTCCCATTGAGCAGTGAGCTCTAGGCAGTTGGCCTTCCTACATGTGCAGGCCCCTATTGTAAGTAATATTCTCTTATTGGCCAGTGAGTGAATATTGTGGGTCACAAATCCCACCGAGGTTTTTCCCACACCGGGTTTCCTCATTAAAACCTTGTGTTATGGTGTGCTTTTCATGTGGATGTTCTTGATTATGTTTATTGCATTATTTCTTGCATACCGGTACACTATTATATTATGTTCTGCATGTTTTAATTCAAGAAATATTAAATACCTGTTAGATACTGATTCACCCCCCCCTCTCAGTATCTGTGGGATTCCTAACAAATAACACTTATTATATTTAGCTTGATCATGGTATGGACCATGATGTCGACATTAATATTAAAATGTTGTATATTTCCAAATGGTAATATTATCTATGTAGAATCATTTCTAATTATAATCTTGTTTATTTATTACTCTTTTGCTTTGTAACGATACTAATATTAAAATTTAACAAAATCATTATACCCCCTATTGAAATTAATCTTAATGGTAATTATGTTATTACTTAACCTATCATTATATTAACAATAATATTGTTAATGTTTCTTTTAATAGCATTAATAATTTTGATCATCATGTTCTAATATTCTTTTTTGGTCAGTAATAAGGTTTAAGTTTTATTATTTTTGGTTTTTAGCCTAGCTCAGACTAAGTGGGGCTATAAACAAGGAACCACCTCCTCACTCAAACATCTCTAAAAAGAAAATACCCATTAATAGGTCAAAAATAAGAAAACCTATCTATCCTTATCTTTAGAGTGAGGTTGAAGAAGCATATGACATGAGTCGTCTTCCTTTCATCTTTTCTCACGCTTCCCTTTCACCACATTCTAGCCTTCTTCCAACTCTTCTCCATCAAGCAAAGCTTTCCATTCGGTAATTAGGTCTCCCTTCCCCTTATCTTGCAAAGACACATCTCCTACAATCTCTAAACAATTTGGTGCCAATAAAGTTGTCGCATGCTTCAGCTCCATATCATGACCAACATTAGCCCTATTCAATGTGGGTGAACTCACAGTATTGTTTCTCACTTTTTGACCAACTTTGACACTTAGATGAACATTTTAAAGGAAACCTTAACTTTCTGACACCTATAACTTTTAAACCATTAAGAATTTGAAGATGATGTAAACTAGTGATTTGTAACATTATTTTTGTAGATTCTAAATATTTTATTTTTTATATTTTTGAAAAAAAATTTATTGATTTTTCCATCTCCCTCAAAATGTAGTTTTTTACAACAAACAACATTTTTTTAGAGTGATGTGCATCCCGAAATGCATCTTTTGTTCTATAAATGATAAAAACTTAATGAATAATGATGAACTACTAAGGTCCTAACCGATACTGAGAGGGGGGGGAAGTACACACAAAAAAATTGCTTCAACACTTTGTCATATCAAAACACAGCTGGCCGGTTTTCATCACCACCGAACTTAACCATAGCTATACCAGTTAAAAAAAAATGCTTCAGACAACATTCAATAGATCTCAAACCTTGATAACTACTTCACTGATATAATCATGCATGATTTATACCAATAATACCACAACCATTTAACAATGCATGCATATATAACTTAATCAAAACCAGTCTCACAACCCATAACACATAGATTTTTCACATGGAAACCCAAATGGGAAAAACCACGGTGGGAATGAATACCCACAAGCTATTTGTGAACTCTTTTGAAGTCTGCTCTGTTAGGAGCTTAGTTTGGTTAAAGACTTTACAATAAAGGTCATGTTAGGAACTGATCCTATTAGGGATCACCCAGTTAAGGGATGGCTATATACCCTGTTAAAGGTTGAAACCCTATTAGGAGTTACCTCGCTAGAGGATTTAAATAACTCAATAACCTTGAGCCACTTGGTTAGAGGATTTACAACAAAGCCTGTTAAAGCTACCCGATCAAGGGATTTACCTTTTGTTGAAATGGTTAGAAGACAACAGGTAAAACACCGATCTAATAATATCACTTCTTGCCAAGGCAAATCCTTTTCAGTTCCTCTCTTCTGCAGTCACACTCTACAGAATCCTCACTCTAGTTCGGCAAGTATCAAATCTCCAAGATGCGGACACAAATACAACTTTTGCAAGCCACTGCAATAATAAAACTCATCAACCTTATAGACAACAACTAGGTTGGTAGCATAAAACCTAAACCCTAAATATTTCAAGTTTACACTTACAAGTGGTCCAATCCTAACTGTCCAAACACATTACATAGAATGAAATGATCTAAAATAGATCGCAAGACATTCTACATCGTCCAATCTTCACTGCATCTGAAAATCAATAACCCATCACATGCTCTTCACACACCGCTAAGAAAAATGCTCATTCCCGAGGTAGGCATTCAATATTCACGTGCAAGAACCACAAAGAAATCCTTCACGTGCACACAACTGAGGTGGAATATCAATCCTTATCCTTATTCCTTAACTAACTGGTCACAAAACATCATCGGTTGCACCGCACAAGCCAAACTAGTAACCATAGAGTTGAACTGAGACTACCAACTGGTAGTCACACTTAGTGAACCCCAACACCAGTCCACTCCATCCTAGTTGACCATAACCGCTTCTGATCTTCATACTAGTGTTGGCATTTGGCATTATAATAGGAAAGGAAAGATTGTTGGCATTTCAATAAGGATATTGAGAAGGTTGTTGATGATTATGGATATAACTGATTAAGGATATTTTATTGTCTTAATATTATTATTTTGTCATTGATGTCAAGAAATTGATTTTCTAATTCAGTATGATGTTGCCATATCTTGAGAAGTATGATTTGATGAGTATAAAGATGTTGGTAAAAGACACAGAAAGAATATGATGAATAAGGGGAGGAATAAGTTATTCAATGGGCAACTATTACCGAGTTAGACAATGATGAGATCATGATGTTTAGATTGTTTTGATATCATACATATGTTATTGATTGTAAGGTTAATACTATACTATGTTACCAAGCAAAGAACCTAGTCGGTAAACCCTAAGGAACCTAGTCGGTAAACCCTAAGGTTATTGCTATCAGTTAATGAAGGCAGGATGTCTACCAAGTGAAGTTTAGTATTTATCGAGTTGCAACCGAGTAATAACAGAATGCATTAAATGATTACATGCATTATTTAATGAAGGAAGCTAATGAGTTGGCTATGATTAAATGATTGGTATGTCGTGAATGAAGTTTGTTAAACAATCTATGGCAAAGGAAAATCAGCAGGAAGATCTATAGCTCAGATTGAACCGCAATACCCTAGCACAAGTTCCAAGGTGGGGTAAAATGTTTTCAGATCGAAGGATACATTGAACCTAGTCAAAGTTGAAGATCTAATGGCTATGATTGATCATCAGAAATGTGATCAAGGAGATTAAGCAGTTAGCTATTGTTTATAAATAAGGAACTATTGATAAACAATGTATGCGGGCAAGTGTATGCATAGTGATGCTACATAGTGATTACCGAGCATAGAAGCTTGAAGACCTATTTGAATAATAGAGTATAGAGCCCAGTAGAAGGACAAGATTAGTTCTATTTCCATATTGTATTGAGCAAATAAGAATCTGCTTTAGCATTTTAGATGTGAAGTTGTAGATAGATTTTTATTACTGTTATTTAGTGAAGTAATAGAAAATCTCTTAACTGAGTGGACTTAATAGTCTTATTTGTAAAACCCTCTAGCAAGGTGACATTCTGATTGAGTGTTTGAAATCCTTTAACAAGGTCACTTCTAACAAGGTGAAGATCCTAACAGATCTAAGGGAAATCCCTTAACCGAGTCACATCTAACAATGTGTTTGTAATCTTTAACAGGATTTGCTTTTAACTGAGCATACTCTAGAAGAGTATATTTCATAGTGGGTCCAAAATCCCACAGTGGTTTTTCCCTATTTGGGTTTCCACGTTAAATCTAGTGTTATGAGTATTATGATGTTTATATGCTTTTGAGTTTGCATGTTTAGCATTTTTGGTTATATTACTGAAGCATATGTTACCGAGGTTGAATCTAATATTTTTATGGAAGATTAAGTTTGTATGATTCACCCCCCCTCTCATCTTATTAGCTTGGCATTTTTACTTATCTTTAAGTATCAGAACTATCAATTGGTATCAGAGCTTTGGACTCTAGAAGAAAAATTTTAAAGGTACTTAAGGCAAACATCCAAAGTTGTATAAGAGGGATGCGCCAAAGCTGAACAAGTCAAGTTTCTCTACATGGCGGAAAAGGATGAAGCTACACCTATCAGGAGTTGGAGAATATGTTGTATATTACCTGCAGAATGATTTCATTACACTGAGCACCTATCCATTGACAATGGAAGAGATAAATGCAAAGCAAGAACATATCCAAGAAATGATTGAAATAACATCGGCATTGACTGATTCAGAGTTTAATGATCTAGAAAGCTGCAATGATGCAAAGGCAATGTGGAACAAGCTCATATTTGTGTATGGCGGTGATGAACATGTTCAAAGACCAAAAGTGGAGAGTCTAAGAGGACAACTCGAATCTATGAGGATGAATGAAGGTGAGAACATAACCCAATACAGTACAAGACTAAAGGAGATTGTCAATAAAATCAAAGGAGCAGGTGGAACTATTGAAGAAAAGGATATAACAAGTAAGTTGTTAAGAACCCTTCTACTAGCTTATGCAATCTGAGTCTCTACAATCAATGAATTGAGGTTTGTAACTAATATGTCAGTTTCTTTAGATGCTACAATTGGTAAGCTACATGCATTTGATTTAAGTAACTTTGATAATAGTGGGTCATCGATAAATAAAGTTGAATTTGCATTTAGTTCTTTTCATCTTGATGAATCTAATGATTACAATGAAAGAAAGTATAAGTACTCTAAAGGAGATCACAGTGGAGCAAGTGAAAGATTTTGCAAGAACATGGAGGAAGTACACAAACTGTATGAGGAAATCAGAAACCAAGAAGAGTTTGAAGCACTATTAGCCAAAAGGTTACCGAGAGGCAAAGGTAAGTATAAAGGAAAACTGCCTTTGAAATGTTTTAATTGTGATAAGATAGGACATATGGCTCCTAATTGTCCTAACAAAGATTCTACTGAAAAGAGAGATTACCGAGATGATAGACAGAAAGATAATCATTACAGAGAACACCGAGACTTCAGAAGAAGAGATAGAAAGTCATGCTTAATAGCCGATGAGGAATCCAATGATGATAAATCAGATGAAACTGATACAGAGGAAGTAGTTTATGTGGCTATCAAAGATGGATCAGATGAAGAAAGGTATGAAGAAAAAGCCCGTATATCTCACATAAATACTAATGATTCTTGGATCATAGATAGTGGATGCTCACATCACATGACAGGTGATAAACACAAGTTTGTTATGTTAGAAGACTATGATGGAGGCTATGTAAGATTTGGTAATGATGCACCATGTCGGGTAAAATGTAAAGGATCTATAACACTTCTTGATAATGCAAGATGCAATGATGTTTATTGGGTTGAAGGTTTGAAATACAATTTGTTGAGTGTAGTACAACTAAACAATATAGGATACCGAATAGAATTTCGGAAAGGAATTGTCAAAGTTTATGACAAGAATGGAAAGTTAGCTACTACCAGGACACAAACAAAAGGTAACACATTTCACCTTGACTCAACTCGGAATAAATGTCTATATGCCAAGATAGATGATACCTATGTTAGGGTTTCAAGCAGATCTGAAGCAAATATGAACTAACAATTATATGTAGATTTAAATACAAAAAGATAAAGAAATAAAATAGGACACAGATAACATAGAGATTTAATGTGGTTCACCCAGAATGGGTTACGTCCACCATACACAGCCATCCAATCTTTCTTATTAACCAGCAAAAATAGTACATCAACCTTATAATGCCTTAAGCATCCCAACCGCTTATAACATGCATTTTTAGGGCAACAAACAAAGTCGGCCTTTTTAGGGTTTTATTACAATGTCGGTTTTCATCAAGAAAAAAATGGCAAAAAAAATTTCTCAGGGGCTGTCACCCTCGAACCCCCGCTTTCCTTGGGGGCTGCTGCCCCCGAACCCTTACCCGGGGCCCAGCTTGGCCCCGAAAACCACCGAGGATACATGCTGAGTGTATAGTACTTTGTTGATCAATTGCCACATTTCAACAATCTCCTACTTGGAGACTGATTAGGCTCCATGCCGAACAATCTTCCACTTGGAGACTGATACTACACAACACCACTGTACATGCAACATCCGCTGGATAAAACACTAGGACTTGACTGGTATAAATTCCATAATTATCAATCAAGAAGACCAACAGAAACTGATGAAGAGATTAGCTTCTCTTGTGGAACTACCTTTGTGAACATATCAGCAGGATTCTCACTTGTGTGAATCTTCTCAAGCCGTAACTGACCCTCCTCCAAAATAGTCTGGATGAAGTGGTACCTAAGCTGAATGTGCTTTGTCCTTGAATGAAAAGTAGAGTTCTTTGCAAGATGAATGGCACTCTGGCTATCAATATACAATGGGCTATCCTCTTGTGTCTGACCCAATTCCTTCAAAAAACATTGCAACCAAATCATCTCCTTGCTGGCTTCTGTAGCAGCAACATACTCAGCTTTAGGGGTTGAAGTTCAACAACCTTTTGCAGCCTAGAAATCCAACTGACTGTAGTTCCCCTATAGTAAAAACATACCCTGTAGTACTCCTCCGTGAATCAATATCACCCGCTAGATCAGAGTCAACAAATCCACTTAGAGCAGCATTAGATCCTTTGAAACATAATGCCTTCATAGTAGTTCCTTTCAAATACCAAAGAATCCATTTCACAGCATTCCAATGTTCCATACCCGGATTACTCATAAACCTGCTCACAACTCCCACTGCATGTGCAATATCTAGCCTTGTGCATACCATTGCATACATCAAATTGCCAACAACTGATGAATACAGGATGTTAGACATTTTATTAAACTCTTCCTGTGCCTTTGGGCACATCTCCTTAGTCAATTTGAAATGACTAGCCAAAGGTGTAATAACTGCTTTTGCATCCTGTATGTTAAATCTTTTCAACACCTTCTTTATATACTCACTTTGGGACAAATCCAAGGTTCTATTTTTCCTGTCCCGTGTAATCCTCATACCGAGAATTTGCTTAGCTGCACCCAAATCCTTCATAGCAAATGACCTGGCTAATTTCTGTTTAAGATCATTTATATGTTGCATGTTAGACCCAGCAACAAGCATGTCATCAACATAAAGCAACAGGATAATATAACTGCCATTATCAAATCTCTTAAAATATACACAATGATTAGAATGACATCTATGATAACCGTGTTCAGCCATGAAACTATTAAATTTTAAATACCATTGTCGGGGTGCTTACTTTAGGCCATACAGACTTTTCTTCAACCTGCACACCAAGTTCTCCTTACCTTTGACCTCATATCCTTGTGGTTGCAACATGTAAATTTCCTCCTCCAAATCTCCATGGAGAAAAGCTATTTTGACATCTAATTGTTCAAGATGTAAATCATCTGCAGCCACAAGACTAAGTACAGTTCTAATTGAAGTCATTTTTACAACTGGAGAAAATATTTCATCATAATCTATACCCTTTTTCTGTGCAAAACCTTTTACCACAAGTCTAGCCTTATATATTTTCTAAACTCCTTTCTCCTCCTTCAGCTGATAAACCCATTTGTTAGGTAAGACTCTTTTTCTGTAGGTAAAGGGACTAAGTCCCAAGTCTTATTTTTCATCAAGGAGTCCATCTCCTCTTTCATGCCTAGCTCCCACTGTTGTTTGGCATCTACCTGCATTGCTTCTTCATATTCTTCTGGTTCACCAGAATCCATTAATAAAATAGAATACAAAGAAGGAGAAAATCTTTCAGGGGGTCTACTTGTCCTCATAGAATATCTAACACTTGCAGGAGTATGTGGGACAATTTGTTGTTGCTGAGCATTAGGTACCTATGGCATTTCATTTTCAGGAATCTCATCCAACACCACATATTCTTATTTTTCCTGTTCATGCTTCTTTTCTTGCATCTATTCTTTATACATAACCTTCTCATTGAATATAACATCTCTACTTCTAATTATTTTCTTATTTTCAAAATCTCATAATCGATAGCCATATTCATCTATCCCATATCCAATGAAGGTACATTTCTGAGATTTAGCATCAAGCTTGGTTCTGTTTTCTTTATTAACATGGACAAAATTTTCGCAACCAAAAGTTTTTAGAAAAGAATAATTTACCTTTTTACCAGTCCATGCCTCCTTTGGAATACCACCATCCAAAGGGGTTGAAGGTCCTCTATTTATCAAATAGACAGCAGTATGTACAGCATCTACCCAAAAATGTAAGGGCAATCCAGCATGCAATCTCATGCTCCTCGCGCGTTCCATGATAGTCCTATTCATTCTCTCTGACACACCATTTTCCTATGGAGTTCCTGGAACTGTCTTCTACTTTTGAATCCCATTTAAGGAGCAGTAATTTTCAAATGCTTTGCTGTAATACTCACCTCCATTATCTGATCTGAGACACTTCAACCTTTTTCCTGTCTCATTCTCAACCAAAGCTTTCCATTTCTTAAAAGTTTCAAAAACATCTGATTTTTTCTTTAGGAAATATACCCATATTTTTTTGGTTGAGTCATCAATAAAAATAACATAATAACAAGAGCCACCAAGAGATGATACCTGAGCCAGTCCCCATACATCTAAATGTACAAGCTCTAACTTCTCACTCTTCTTCTCTTTCCCAACCTTGAGAAATCTAACTCTTTTTCGTTTACCATAAACACAGTTTTCACAGAACTCTAAATCAATCTTCTTTAGTCCTAGCAATAGATTTTTGGAGTGAAGGATTTTCATCCCTTTCTCACTCATGTGCCCAAGCCTATGGTGCCACATTATCAAATCTATTATTGCAACATTTATTGTTGTTGTCCCTATAGTAACTTTATCTATAGCAGCTAAGGTAGAGTAAGTGTTACCAGTACACAGAGATAATGTGCCTACCTTCGCATCTTTAGCTACTACTAATGATCCTTTAGTGACCTTCCACATACTATCTGAGAAGGTAACTATGCAACCTTCACTATCTAGTTTCCCTGCAGAAATTAAATTTCTTCTTAAATTAGGAACATGTCTTACCTCCTACAGAAACCAGTCATTACCATTCTGCAACTTGATCTTTATCTTTGATTTTCCAACAATTTGACAGGGCTCATCATCACCCAAATATACCTGTCCAAAATCACCTTGAACATAATCTAGAAAATATTTTCTAGGGGGTGTAGCATGAAATGAAGCCCTAGAATATATTACCCAGGAATCATTAACATTATCCAAACATAAGATTAAAGCATCTTGTAAAGTATTACTTGCAATATTAGCTTCCTTACTGTCATTTTCATTTTTGTCTCCTTCTTTGTTTTTCTGAGACCAACAGTCTTTCTTTAGATGACCAGGCTTTCTGCAGTACCAGCAATCTTTCTTTCCTCTAGATTGAGAGAGTCCTTTCTTTGACTTCCCTCATGACTTCTCATTCCCAGGGCCTTTTCCTCTTTCCTTTGATCTTCCTCTGTTCTCCACATTCAAAACACTACCCGATGATGTTGAAGTCTCACCTGTACTTTTCCTTTGCATTTCCTCGCTTAGGATAACACCAACAATATCATCAAATACCAAAGTATTTTTACCAGAGACAGAGTTACTTACAGCCATAACCAAGCTATTCCAACTTTTTGGCAAAGAACATAAAATCAAGAGAGCCCTAACCTCTTCTGCAAAGGTAATTTTTACCAAAGACAATTGAATGGTAATTGTATTAAATTCATTTAAGTGTTCCGCTACAGATCCTCCCTCACTCATTTTCAAATTAAACAAACGCTTCATAAGAAATACCTTATTCGAAACTAAGGGTTTCTCATACAACTTAGCCAATGTTGCCATCAAATCTATAGTTGTTTTTGCTTCTGTTATATTGAATGCTACAGACGATGCAAGGCACAATCGAATGGATCCCAGTGCCTTTCTATCTAAAATGTCCCACTCTTCATTTGATATTGTGGTCGGTTTCTTTGCCTTTCCTTCTAATGGCCACCACAAATCCTCTTGATACAGGTAATCCTCCATCTGCATTTTCCATAACTAATAATTCTAGCCGTTAAACTTTTCGACCTTGAATTTGGAATCCTCCATTGCTCCCACTCAAATCTGAAAGCCCTGCCAATTTACAGAAAACCTCACTTTGATACCAATTGTTAGGGTTTCAAGCAGATCTGAAGCAAATATGAACTAACAATTATATGCAGATTTAAATATAAAAAGATAAAGAAATAAAACAAGACACAGATAACATAGAGATTTAACGTGGTTCACCCAGAATAGGTTACATCCACCATACACAGTCATCCAATCTTTCTTATTATCCAGCAAAAATAGTACATCAACCTTACAATGCCTTAAGTATCCCAGTCGCTTATAACATGCGTTTTTAGGGCAAAAAACAAAGTCGGCCTTTCTAGGGTTTTATTACAATGTCGGTTTTCATCAATTAAAAAATGACAAAAAAAATATTTCTCGAGGGTTGCCACCCCCGAACCCGCGCTTTCCTCAGGGGCTACAGCCCCCAAACCCCTGCCCGGGGCCCAGCCCGGCCCCGGACCCCGACGAGGATACATGCTGAGTGTACAGTACTTTGCTGATCAGTCGCCACATTTCAACAACCTGGTTATGGCATAAAAGGTTTTTTCATGTAAATTTTGATAATCTGATCAAAATAAGCAAGAAGCACAGAGTAAGAGGTATACCGAGTCTTGAAAAACCTAAGAATGCTATGTGTCGAGGATTCTAGATGGGCCAAATAACAAGATAAAGCTTTTCAAGTAAGTCTTACACTTCTAAGGAAATTTTAGATCTTGTGCACACTAATCTTTGTGGTCCTATGAAAGTTCAAAGTTATTATGGTGATAAATATTTCATATTATTTGTAGATGATTACTCAAGGATGATGTCAGTAATATTTTTAAAAGAAAAATTGGAAGCTTTTCAAATGTTTAAATGGTACAAGGCAAGAGTTGAAAATAAAACAAGAAGACAACTGAAATGTCTTAGATCAGATAGAGGAGAAGAGTTCACATCTGATGAGTTCAACTTATTCTGCAATGATCATGGTATAAAAAGACAAGTCTCTGCACCGAGAACTCCATAGCAAAATGGAATAGCTAAGAGAAGAAATAGATCTATTGTGGATTGTGTCAGAACCCTGATGATTGAAAAGAAAGTGCCACAAACATTTTGGAGAGAAGCAATAAGCACAACAGTTTACACCCTGAACCGAGTACAACTGAAGAAAGGTACTTTGAAGACACCTTATGAAATGTGGTATGACAAGAAACCTAATGTGAGTTATTTTAAAATCTTTGGAAGTAGATGCTATGTACACAAGGACAATAAAAATGGCAAGTTTGATCAGAAAAGTGAAGAAGGAACATTTCTTGTTTATTCTTCTAAAAGTAAAGCATTTAAATGTCTAATCAAATCATCTAACAAAATAGTAGAAAGTGCAAATGTGAAAATTGATGAATTTGTAGAAAGAAATGATGAAGGAAATTCCAAAGAACCAGAAGATTATGATGAATTTGTCTATGTTCAACCGACAAGTCCTACTGAGAAAATTTTAGAAGGAAATGAAGAGAATATTTAGTTACCAAGTGATGAAGAAGATCATACAGAGCCTACTGAGCCTATATTAGCCAAGTATGTCAGAAGACATCATGCACCAAGTCAGATTATAGGAGATAAGGATGATCCAGTGATGACAAGGAACAAACGAAGACAGAACACATGTCTGATATCTAAATTTGAACCAAGAATAGTGAAAGAGGCATTTAACAGTGAAGATTGGATAAATTCTATGACAGAAAAGATTGATCAAATCAAGAAGAATGACACATGGACACTAATCCCAAGACCGAAGGACAAAAATGTAATCGATACAAAGTGGATTTTCAGAAACAAGCTAAATGAAAAAGTAGAGGTCATTCGAAATAAAGCAAGACTAGTTTGCAAAGGTTATGCCCAAGAAGAAGGAATTGATTATGGTGTTTTGCACCTGTGGCTAGACTAGGAGTAAGAACATTGTTGGCATATGTTGCTTACAAGAATTTCAAGGTATATCAAATGGATGTCAAATCTGCATTTTTGAATGGTATATTAGAAGAAGAAGTTTTTATTGAACAACCTGAAGGATTTGTTGAAGATAAGAATGAAGATCAGGTATGTAAATTAAACAAAGCTTTATATGGTTTGAAACAAGCACCTAGAGCATGGTATGAAAGATTACACTCTTATTTAATCAAGATTGGTTTTATAAGGACAAGTGAAAACAACAATATGTACATGAAGAATGATGAAAATGGAATACTGATCTCAGCCATATTTGTTGATGATATTATCTTTTTTGGAAATGACTCTTTATGCAAGAACTTTGGAAATGAAATGAGAAAAGAATTTGAGATGTCATTAATTGGTGAGATAAAGTATTTTATAGGTTTACAAATACTGCAAATGAAAAATGAGATTTTCATTACTCAATCCAAATACATAAAGGAAATCTTGAAGAAATTTGGAATGGAGGATTCAAAACCAGTAAGTACTCTTAAGACTACCAACTGTAAACTATCAAAGAATGATGAATCTGCATTTGTTGATGAGACACTTTACCGATCCATGATTGGAAAGCTACAATATGTTGTTCACAGTAGGCCAGACATAGCACATGCAGTAGGTATAGTTGCAAGAACCTCTACAGATAAGGAAACACACATGATAGTAATTAAGAGAATTTTTAGATACTTGAAAGGCATTGAGGATTATGGCTTAGTATATCAGAAAGGAAATGACTTTGATTTAAACATTTATACTGATGCTGATTGGGTAGGAAACATTGATGACAAAAAAAGCACAAGTGGAGGAGCTTTCTTTTTAGGAGAAAGACTAGTGAGTTGGCTTAGCAAGAAACAGGGATGTGTTTCATAGTCAATAGCAGAAGTTGAATACATTGCTGCAGCATTGAATTGTACCAACATAGCATGGATCAAACAACTGTTGGAAGGTATAAATGAGAAAGTTATCGAGCCAGTAACCATATTCTGTGACAATACTAGTTCCATTAACATTTCAAATAATCCTGTTATGCACTCTAAGACAAAGCACATCTCTATCAAATATCATTATCTTAGAGAAGAAGCTCAAGAGAAGAAAGTGGTGTTGGAGTATGTTAGCACAAAGGAACAAATAGCAGATATCTTCACCAAGCCACTACCAAGGGACACTTTTGAGTATCTCAGAAGTAAGTTAGGGGTCCTACACCTATCTTCTACTCACTGACCGAGTTTGGTGAAGGCATCAATTCGATGACTCTACAAAATATCTTTTAGGAGTTGATGTTGATTTACACACTTTGGGAGGTTTTCTAAAGGTGTGCAAGAAACAATACAGGGAACAGGAATTGAAGACAAAATGCTCTGATCGAGACTAAGTTGATACATAACAACAGGAATTCACTTCATATAGGAAGAAATTATGTTTTAATTCTTTACTTTTTGGCATTATTGTCAAAGGGGGAGAAGACTAAAGAGAGGTTGTTGCCATTTCAATAAGGATATTGAGAAGGTTGTTGATGATTATGGATATAATTGATTAAGGATGTTTTATTGTCTTAATATTATTATTTTATCATTGATGTCAAGAAATTGATTTTCTAATTCAATATGATGTTGCCATATCTTGAGAAGTATGATTTGATGAGTATAAAGATGTCAGTAAAAGACATAGAAAGAATATGATGAATAAGGGGAGGAATAAGTTATTCAATGGGCAACTATTACCGAGTTAGACAATGATGAGATCATGATGTTTAGATTGTTTTGATATCATACATATGTTATTGATTGTAAAGTTAATACTATACTATGTTACCGAGCAAAGAACCTAGTCAGTAAACCCTAAGGTTATCGCTATCGTTTAATAAAGGTAGAATGTCTATCGAGTGAAGTTTAGTATTTACCAAGTTGCAACCGAGTAATAACAGAATGCATTAAATGATTACATGCATTATTTAATGAAGGAAGTCAATGAGCTGGCTATGATTAAATGATTGGTATGTTGTGAATGAAGTTTGTTAAAGAATCTATGGCAAAGGAAAATTGGTAGGAATATCTACAGCTCAGATTGAACTACAATACCCTAGCACAAGTTCCAAGAAATGTATGCAAGTTCCAAGGTGGGGTAAAATATTTACAGATTGAAGGATACATTGAACCTGGTCAAAGTTGAAGATCTGATGGCTATGATTGATCATGGGAAATGTGATCAAGGAGATTAAGCGGTTAGCTATTGTTTATAAATAAAGAACTATTGATAAACAATGTCTGCGGGCAAGTGTATGCACAGGGATTCTACATAGTGATTACCGAGCACATAAGCTTGTAGACCTATTTGAATAACAGAGTATAGAGCCCAGCAGAAGGACAAGATTAGTTATATGTCCATATTTTATTGAGCAAATAAGAATCTACTTTAGCATTTTAGATGTGAAGTTGTAGATAGATTTTTATTACTATTATTTAGTGAAGTAACAGAAAATCTCTTAACCGAGTGGACTTAACAGTCTTATTTGTAAAACCCTCTAGCAAGGTGACATTCTGATTGAGTGTTTGAAATCCTTTAACAAGGTCACTTCTAACAAGATGAAGATCCTAATAGATCTGAGGGAAATTCCTTAACTGGGTCACATCTAGCAATGTGTTTGTAATCTTTAACAGGATTTGCTTTTAACCGAGCATACTCTAGAAGAGTATATTTCTTAGTGGGTCTAAAATCCCACAATGGTTTTTCCCTATTTGGGTTTCTACATTAAATTTGGTGTTATGAGTATTATGATGTTTATATGCTTTTGAGTTTGAATGTTTATCAGTTTTGGTTATATTACTGAAGCATATGTTACCGAGGTTGAATCTGATGTTTTTATGGAAGATTAAGTTTGTATGATTCAACCCCCCCCCTCTCATCTTATTAGCTTGGCATCTATCCTTATCTTTAAGTATTAGAACTATCAACTGGTTCACTTACTTGAGCACCTAATGACATCAATGACAACATACATTATCACCGCTTCATCATATGCCAACACTACAATCTCTAAACAATTTGGTGACAATAAATTTGTTGCATGCTTCAGCTCCATATAATGACCAACATTAGCCCTATTCAGTGTGGGTGAACTCACATTATTGGTTTCCACTTTTTGACCAACTTTGACACTTAGATGAACATTTTGAAGAAAACCTTCACTTTCTGACACCTATAACTTTTAAACCATTAATAATTTGAAGATGATGTAAACTTGTGATTTGTAACATCTTGTTTGTAGATTCTAAATATATTTTTTTCATTTTTTTTTGAAAAAAAAATAATTGATTTTTCTGTCTCCCTCAAAATGTAGTTTTTTACAACAAACAACATTTTTTCAGAGTGATGTGCATCCTGAAATCCATCTTTTTTTCAATAAATGATAAAAAATTAATTATTCTAAATTTTGGTTTGTAACATCAATATTGAGGGCATGCAATTGGTTTGTTAGTGATATGTTGAGTATTTTTTATTTTATTAAGTTTTAAAGTCCGACTAATTATAATTTAGATATAGGTGTATGTTTGAACACATAACTTGTTATATATATATCAAAATTCAATTTTATTTTTTTTGTTAGAAATAAGACATCAATACCTAGTGCATAGATATTTTTCAAATTTGTTTTGAATTAGTTTACTATTTTTCCTAATGCATTGAACAAAGAAGTTCATGTTCAGTGAAAAACCTACATTCATAAGAAATAAAATAAAAATATATTAATGAAATTAAATATATTAAAAATATACTATTTGGAAAGCTTATAACAATGAATAAATACTTTAAAAAATAAATCTAAATGAATTCATTTGACCCCCCAAAAGCTAATGTAAAATTGGTTTTTTATCAACATTTGATAGATGAAAAGGAGACTCTATTGCAAGTATGATTTAGAAGTAGAGAGGTTCTATCAAATAAATTTTGATCTAAGAGCCTTTGATCTAACTATCTTCAATTAATTACTTCAAATGGGACCTCTTAAAGTTTAAATCATTATATTTTCTTAAAAATGTATGATTTCAGCAAAAATCAAGATGTACCAAAAAGTGGGAACCAATATTGTGAGTTCACCCATGTAAAATTCTCCTTCCCATCAAATACCCTAGTAGAATGGAGATCCTTAATTGGCTCATTGAAGCATAAATCATTTCCACTTGGGATCTATGAGCTATTCTAAGTATGCTCAATTTCTTTTTCCACCATATAATGGAGGGCAAACACATCTTTACACCAAGTAGTTGACCTCTCCACTCTCCATTTGACACATTGAACAACAAAATGTCTTGTCTTGAAACATATTCTACATATAAATGGGACTCTATCATAGTCAAAGTACTGCACCCAGCAATCCTTCAAAGTTTTAATAAAAATATCTTCTGAGGGGTGAACTCACAAAGCTGGTTCCCACTTTTTGGTACGTCCTGATTTTTGCTGAAATCATACATTTTTTAGAAAATATAATGATTTAATCTTTAAGAGGTCCCATTTTAAGTAATTAATTGAAGAGAGTTAAATCAAAGGCTCTTAGATCAAAATTTCTTGGATAGAACCTCTCTACTTCTAAATCATACTTGCAATGGAGTCTCCTTTGCATCTATCAAATGCTAATAAAAAACCAATTTTACATTAGCTTTTGGGGGGTCAAATTAATTCATTTAAAAGGTTTTTTTTTAAAGTATTTAGCCCTTATTATAAGCTTTCCAATTAGTATAACTTTTAATATATTTAATTTCATTAATATATTTTTATTTTATTTCTTATGAATGTAGGTTTTTCACCAAACATGAACTTCTTTGTTCAATACATTGGGAAAAATAGTAAACTAATTCAAAAAAATTCTGAAAAATATCTATGCACTAGGTATTGATGTTTTTTTTCTAACAAAAAAAAGAAAATTGATTTTTTATATATATAGAACAAGTTATGTGTTCAAACGTACACCTATATCTAAATTATAATTAGTCGAACTTCAAAACTTTATAAAATGAAAAATATTCAACATATCACTATCAAACCAACTGCATGCCCTGGGTATTGATGTTACAAACCAAAATTCAAAAAAATTAAGTTTTAACCATTTATAGAAAAAAAATTATGCGTTCCGGGATACACATCACTCTTAAAAAATATTGTTTGCTGTAAAAAATTACTTTTTGAGGGAGATGGAAAAATCAATAAAATTTTATTCAAACAAATTTGGAAAAAATATATTTAGAATCTACAAACAAGATGTTAAAAATCACTATTTTATATCATCTTCAAATTCTTAACGGTTTAAAAGTTATAGGTGTCGGAAAGTGAAGGTTTTTTTCAAAATATTCATATAAGTGTCAAAGCTGGTCAAAAAGTGGGAACCAGTATTGTGAGTTCACCCTGAGAGAACCTCGGTGACATCCATCTCCACCAAAATATGAGCATAAGTAGAAGTTGAAAGATTAGACGATGCCTCATCCACCATCAAGAAATTCCCTAAAGAGTTCCCCAAATTTATAAAAATAGGAGAAAAACCAATATTGAAGAGGGATATTTGGAAGTGTCACCCATAGAGGAATCTGATCAAATATTCAGAGATGGGATTGAACACCAAGTGCCACGGTTTCATCATAAGCATCTGATTACCCTCCCAACACTATTGATGGTCACAAAACACCTTATTTATAACTTTAAAACCTTCAAAAACTACAATAAAAAAAAACCATGGGCACTAGGTAGAGATCAATATTGGATATTGTTGCTGCTAGGATATGTTGTTGTCATTGATGTCAACATATTCCTATGTTTTGCCCTTGCAGAGAGTTGTTTGGTGATTTGGTGATTGTTGTGAGTTAATCTAGCTGGTTTATCTATTTGGGATGCTGAATCAACTAGAGATATTTAATCATTTATTGGTTTATGTGATCCAAAAGATTATTTGATCGTATTATTTGATCCGATTTGAGGTTTGGTCTTTTTGTTCAGTGGTTAGCAAAATTTGGTATTTGATCTATTGTTCTTTGATAAGATCATATCTTGTGTTGCATATTTGGGAGAGTGTTTGGGATGTTTGTGTGTATCTTCACTTCAAATGGTTCATGATTTGGTGCTCTGTAAGTTATCTTTCTAGTCTGAATTGTTTTTGTTATGTGTTCTTTAGAGTTAATGTGTTGATCAATGGAGATTTGAAGAAGTGGTGTTGGTACAGCTATTGCAGATAGTTCTAATGTGCTCATTGGTGTTTCTTGATCATGTTCTAATTTTTTTGGTGGTCCACATTGATCATTGTTCATGTTATTGAAGATCTTATGGGTCTGGTGATATTCTTCATTTTATGCGGTATTTTCAGTGATGAAGCATGTTGCAGTTGATCTTGGAGAGATTTCTAGTGGTGATGTGTGTTCAAGGATTTGATTGAGGTCCATTCTATGTCATCTATTTGTTAGAATCAAAGATCACTAAGAGGGGGGTTGAATCAGTGATCTACCAAAAGTTATAACCATAAAATTATTCTTTATCTACCAGTTAACAATGTATAGAAGAAAAGAACATAAACATACAACTAAGAATACACAAATCCATAAAACCAGAATTTTTACATGGAAACCCGAAAAGAGAAAAACCACGGTGGGGACGAAACCCACAATATTCATATACTATGGCCAGGAGTACATAAATATTACATAGATGGGGAATGCACTTGCATTCAAGCTCACTGCCAAGAGCTCACTACTCAAATAAAGTTGCCCAAGGGACTACAACCCTTAGGGAAGTCTCATTGACTTACAATTTGATTACAATGAGAAAGTAAACTGAAATGAACTCTTAAACAACATCTGACAATGCAAAAATGAGTTCTGATCAGGCTCTGAATCTTTGACTATCTCTACTCTGCTAAATACTTTGTTTCTGTCTCAGTCAGCTATCGATTGGTCTGAAAGAAAAATGTGCAAGTGAAACTATGCTCAATCATACCAAAATAGATCAACACCTTTCTAACACACCAAAAATAAATCTCCAAATTGAGCTTATATATCCGGTCTTACCACAAAGGCAATCTCCTTCAAGTCAACTTCAATAAGTGTAATGTGTAGATCAAGTTGGCTTCAATCTCAAACAAAACATAGGACCAAAAAAAATAATATGATCACATGCTTCCTAAAGGTCTTTCCAATCACCGAGATCACAAAAATAATCACCAAAAATACCATAATCATCGGAGATCATTTTGGATCAAAACATTATTGAAATACCCTATTTTACCCTATTTTACTAGTTATTGCCTACCGGTTACCTCCATCTTTTGGATAAGTTGTGTCTCGACTGTCGGATTGAACCACCATGAAGAGCTGCCATCAATGACAACCCTGAACAAACAATCAACCATCGGAGGTCACCTAAAATCACCTATTGAGTGTCAATTACCAGCACTATTCCACTATATTGGTCTGGTGGTTTACTTATGTATCATGTGATGTAATTTTGTATTTATGTCTTGAGGGTTTGATTCGACCTTGTAGTCAAGGTTGATGATTTGTATAAATTCATGTAATTCAATGGTGGCGGTTGTGTCTGCATTATTAGATAGTGGTGTATGTGAGAACAAATAAATTCATCTTTCGATGTGGTGTATTGAGCAGAGATTGTTGCAAGGCAAACAAATGAGCTTTGTTAGGATTCCCAAGGATACTAAGAGGGAGGGGTGAATCAGTATCCAACTGGTTAGAGAATTTTCTTGATTTAAAAAATGTAAAGCATATCAATACTGTATACCGATAAACCAAAAATAATGCAATAAACAAAGATAACAACAACCACATGAAAAGCACACCATAACATAGTAGTTTAATGATGAAACCCAGTGTGGGAAAAACCTCGGTGAGAATTGTGACCCACAATATTTGCTTAATGGCCAATAAGTGAATATTACTTTTACAATAGGGGCTTGCACATGCAAGAAGGCCAAGTGCCTAGAGTTCACTGCTCAAATACAAAATAAGAAGTCACACTGACTTACAAAATGGATTATACAAATCCAATGTCTTGTACTACTTCAAATTAGCATCTGCTATGCTAGATCCAGTACCGGTTTTAGCTCTGCTTCATACATAAACCCTTAACCTATAATTCATATATTAGGTCTGCCTTATTTCACCTATCACATTATTCTTCTTCTTACAAAATGTTCTACAATGATCTCATACATATATGAGTCATATTACAACTCACCATGTCAGCTTACAATGATTTTAAAATTAATTACAAAATACATTATAAACAAAATTCCTGTTGGCTAGGGTGTCGGTATACTTCCTTTCTATGTCGGTGTTCTGTGTGTCGGTTAGAGTCTATCATTGCCGGTGCTGGTATATTGTCTTGTCGGTATCATATGATTGCAAGGTTGCCATCAATGACAAAACCTTCAATCACCTACAATTTCTCATTGGAGTGTGCATTTTCCAACAATCTCCCCCTTTGGCATTGATGGCAACACTCATGAGAAAAATCCAAAAAGTGTCATCCAAAAAAATGAGTCTACCAAAATTGTCTTACCAAAAAAAAGTAGAGCTCCCCCTGAGCTGATGAGCCATTTGCTGATAATTTTTCTCATAGCCTCTACTCCCCCTTTGACATCAATGACAAAGGTTGTCATTCACTATCATTGGAGTTCTGCCTAGTTTCTTGTAACTGGTGGGTTACACTCTGAAAGATATCTGTCAAAATTGAATTTATGTCGTTGCTGAATGTTTTACTATCTTTTATAGCCTCATGGGTTCTCTGCACTGTACTGGTGAGTATGTGCATTTTCTCTTCCGGTGTCTTTAGTCCGGGAACCAGAGCCTCAGATATTTCTTTTCTCAAAGAAATTAGATACTCTAGTCTTGGACCAAGTCTGCATTTTAATTCCTTTGCTTTGTCCTTTATTCTTTGTTTTTCATTTTCCAGTTTCCTAATTTTCTCTTCCTGCTCTATAATTTTCTTTTCTAATTTCAAAAATGAATCTGATGTTCCAATTAGATTGATAGCAATATTGTTAATCTTATCCTGTGTCTTTCTAATTTCTTTGTCAAGATCTTTTGTTAATACATCCATTTTGCATGTATCCATGTACAATTTGTTGAAGTCAAAAATGATTTCATTGAGTTCCAGTCAAAGAGTATCCATCTCCTCTTTGTTCTTATTCACAATTTCCATAAAGAATTTCTCTTTTTCTTTTATCATCCTTTCCTTAAAAATATCCTTATTTATTTGATCAACAGTGATTAAGTTACCGGTGATGAATTTAGACAATGTGTCTAATTGTTCTAAAGAATCTTTATTCTCTATTTTACACTTGGGTGCAATCATCTTCAAAATTGGTATGTTGTCATCAATAGCCTTATATGCTAGTGCATTACAATCTGTCATTTTCTTAATTGAATCTAGCAATACCACTATCACATTTGCTGGTCTGAACATGGAGGTTCTAGATGTCTGTCCAACTGAATTCACAATTTGTAATCCGTCGATGGTGATATTGGCATTGCTTTCCTCTTTCACTGGAGGATCAGTTTGTGTCTCCATTTCAGCTACCAAAGGTTTAGGTCTTTCAGTTGTAGTCGGTGGCACTATCTCTGAATGTACTTGTGAATGAACCTGTTGTTCTTCTTGTTTCTTTGTTCTCTCTACTGGTGGTTTCTCTGATGGTGCCTCTGATGATTTTTCAGTGGTATCCACTGCCAATTTTTCTATTTGTGACTCTGTATGTTCTACCTGTTTCTTTCTACTTGCTCCTGAAATGTTTTTAGTTGGTATCTCAACAAATTTTTCATTGTTATCAGTTATCAGTTGCTCAATAGATACATTGTGTACACCAGTGCTATCAACTTTTCCTGTATCTGTTGTCTATCTAGTTTTTTGTTCACTCCCAATTTCAATGTCTCCAACTATATCTTCAACATTTGTCTCAGCTGTTGTGTCTTCTATCGGTGGCTCAGTTGCCACATCTCTCTTCTCACTTGTTTCCTTATCAACTGCAATGTTGACTTCCTGTGTGTCGATATTCATTGTGTACAATACCTTAGAATTAGTATTTGTGTCCTCGTGTGTTGTCTTCATACTCTCTATTGTTGGTTGATTTACAGTAGTGTCTATCAGTGGAGTATCTAAAGGCGGTGGGGGTAAGTTGTCTATTATCTTTATACTGGGAGGTCCACCAACCTTTCCTTTTCCTTTGTCCCTATCCTTTTGATATACCTTGAAGGTTTTAGGTTTTTTATACTCTTTCTATTTCTCCTTTTCTACTAGGAATATATCCCATGTGTCTGTTGTTTCCTCTATTATCTGATTCACTCTTCTTGCCATCAGTGCTAGATGTCGGTGAGCAGTTGAAAATACTGACCAGTTAGCCTTAGAGATCAATTGATCTATCTCATTAAGTGAGTTAACAGGGTATACTGCAAGTAGTTTTTCAATCTTTATTTTCTTGTCTAGATCAATAATAGCTACTCTTCTAGCTTCTAGTCTGTTATATAGATCTATCGGTATTTCATCAACAACTTGCATCAAAATTTTATTGAAAATATCTAAGTGTATTATTACACTGTTCTCTACTCTTTCTTTGTCATCAGCGGATAGTGTGTTATACAGTTTGCTAATATTCTTCAACTTGCCATCATCAGTAATTTCATCTAGTAATTTATCAATAGGAGCTATAGTTTGTTTTGACTTCTTCTTAGGAGTCAACTTCTTTTTCTTTGGAGTCAATTTCTTTGTTGGGGGCCTTACTACTTGTTGCTTCTTTCTTTTTGGTGTAGGAGAAGGTGTCAATGAAGGTTTTCTTTTCCTCTCAACTCTCTTGAATACTGTAGGTATGTCACTTTCTAAAGAAGTTCCAATCAGTGAAAGGTGTGTTTCTGGTTGGATTGTTTCTAATTCACCTTTAGTTATACCGGTTTTCTTTAGCACATCTTCTTTAATAGCTTTTGCCTACCGGGTTCCTTTTCTAACAGTTGCCTCAACCTTTTTAACTCTTTTCTTTGATTAAATTTGACTCTCTATAGTTTTAGCATTACCAAATACTTCTTCTTCAGGTTCCTCAGGATATTCTAGGAGGGCTTTTGCATAGGTTTCTATTATGTTGTCATCAGTCTCATACCCGATTTTAGTGACCCAGATGGTTCTAGGAACAACTGCTTCCATCCAGATTTCATCTTTCTTTATTACAAAACAGATTTTCTTCCTATATTTGTCCACAATTGCTTGTGACAATCTGACTCTAGTTTTCATTCGGGCCTTTAATGCCTGAAAATACTCATTTAAGTTCTTTTCCCTGTTCTCTCCCATGTTGTTCAACAATTCTGATAGTTGTTTTCCTACCGGTATATCATATCCAAAATCTTTAATACCAATACTGGGTACTTGTTTGGTTATATATAGCATCAGACAAACAAGTAGGTTTCCAAATCTGAATGTTCCTTTCTTTTCCCTTTTGATCTTTGCTAGATTGTCTATTAGTTCATCTTTGAGCCATTCACATATGTCTATCCTTGCATTATTATTTACCATATCATAGGCACTTTTAATGCATAGGCTAGAGACTAAGTTTAACCTATTTGCATGTGTAGTTTTGTAGCCTAAGATCATACTGATAAATTTGACATTGATATCCGTTACTTCATTTACCCTTAGTGATCTCTTGTCAAATGTTGCACCGGTTAGTTTTGTCACTAAATCGTTTGAGACCTTCTTAGTTTTGTCAGGTCTGTTACTAGTGGAAGGTAACCCTATCATAGCCTTTACTGCTTCTTTTGTAATCTTGTGAATAGAGTCCAACCAAAGGAATTCACCATGAGCCCTACTTAATACTATCCTTATGATATCCTTGGGAAAATTTGGGATACTAAGAATTTCAATGAGACCTAGGGTTTCTATTATCTTATGTTTCAGTTTGACATTTCCTAGTTCATACATATTCTTAATTTCCTCATCACCTAGTTCATCAATATGACAGTGTATATACATTCTAGGGTCTTCAGTAAATACTACCCCTTTAGGTATTTGAGAGAATGCACCTAAAATATCATCTTTCTTTGCAATTTTGGGAACTAGCTGGAATACGGGTCTAGGGCATTTAATAACTTCAACAACAGTAGGGTTTGCAACAAATTTAGGAGTAGATGAGTATGCCATAGCTATAAATACCTTAATCTACCTTAGGGATGAAAGATTTGATAGATTGTTTCACTTCTTTGCTTGGAATGCCTTTGCTTAGGTTTTTTGCGCTCTCGAAGATTTGAATGCTCGGTGAAATAAAAATGGAGCCAAAACACTTTTTTTATAATGTTATTTTCTTCACCTACCATATTTAATGCTTGTCAATTAAGTCACAACTTAACTTATCTACCGATAAAGAAGTAATCTCAACTTCTCACCATCAACCGAGGGAATAATAGCATGTTTCTCATTTAGTTGCTAAACCCTCAAAGGATTTTCCTTCAGTTAGATGAAGAGTCTCCTGTCAATGGAGTGTTACTCTGTTCTATCAGTGGAGGAGTATTCCCATCAACATTCTGTTCTAATTTTCTGATCCATTGTTTTGAGAATTCTTGCTTTACCTCGTCAACCTTTTCTTTACCTTTCAAACTAGGACCTTTGTTATTTGACGGTGAGGACTTTCTTCTACAAAATTTTGCAATGTTTCCAATCTTGTTACAAGCATAACAAGTCACATTATTTTTTTGAATAGCTTTCCCATATCCTATGTCGGTTTGTGTTCTGCATTGATTAGATAAGTGTCCAAATCTCCCACAAACATAACATCTTACATTCATTCTGCAATTCTCTGAATTATGACCAACTTTGTTGCATTTAGAACATTGACTGGTGGGTGTATTGGTGTTCTAATAATTTCTAGATCTACATTGATTTGCTCTATGACCATACTTGTTACAGTTAAAGCATTTGCCATTAAATTTATAAGCAATTGGTTGCCTTGCCGGTTTGCTATGATCATGTGTGTTTGTTGTATCAGGTCTTTCACTAGCTTCAAAGCCAAGGCCATTAGTGTCACCATTAGGTTTATGATTCTTCAGCATGTCACCAAGTTCTTCTGAGCTTTTCTTGAATTTTTCCTTGTGCTAATTTGCAGTAGCCATTTCTCTTTCCAAGATTCCTTTCTGTCTCATAAGTTCATTTGAGTCATTTTGTGTATGCATTAGATCTATCTTCAACATATCATTTTCATAACTAAGTCTTGTGTTTTCATTTGCCAGCATCATTCAGTCTTCTAGTCAGATCTTCTTCATTTTTCTTCCTATCTTCAATTTCTTTGCAAAATCTCATAGTCATATCCTGCATCTCATTCTATGTTGTACTTATCTCTTGTCTTAGTTTGTTTACCAAATCATTAAGATTTGCCTTTTCATTTCCCTCTTTCTGCATCTTCTCACAAAGTTCTCTTCTTTTATTCCTTGCTATAGTGTAATTTTCTTGAAGTGCCTGAATGATATCCTAAGCAGCTTTTAGATCATCTTCAAGTTTGGTATTCTTCATTTTTTCTGCATCATAGTTTGAAAGAGTTATTTTCAATTGTTCTCTTAAGTTATCCATCTCTACTAGTTTCAAGATCTTCCTCAAGTTGTTAGGCTTCTGAAAATAGAGGACTGGGCTCTGATACCAATTGTTAGGATTCCCAATGATACTAAGAGGGGGGCCTGAATCAGTATCCAACCGGTTAGAGAATTTTCTTGATTTAAAACATGTAAAGCATATCAATACTGTATACAGGTAAACCAAAAATAATGCAGTAAACAAAGATAACAACAACCACATGAAAAGCACACCATAACACAGTAGTTTAATGAGGAAATTCGGTGTGGGAAAAACCTTGGTGGGATTTGTGACCCACAATATTTGCTTACTGGCCAATAAGTGAATATTACTTTTACAATAGGGGCCTGCACATGCAGGAAGGCAAAGTGCCTAGAGCTCATTGCTCAAATAAAAAATAAGAAGTCACACTGACTTACAAAATGGATTATACAAATCCAATGTCTTGTACTACTTCAAATTAGCATCTGCTATGCCAGATCTAGTACCGGTTTTAGCTCTGCTTTATACATAAACCCTTAACCTATAATTCGCATATTATGTTTGCCTTATTTTGCCTATCACATTATTCTTCTTCTTACAAAATGTTCTACAATGATCTCATACATATATGAGTCATATTACAACTTGCCATGTTGGCTTACAATGATTTTACAATTAATTACAAAATACATTATAAACAAAATTCATGTCGACTAGGGTACTGGTATCCTTCCTTTGTTTGCCAATGTTTAGTGTGCCGGTGTAGAGTCTATCATTGTCAGTGCTAGTATATTGTCTTGTCGGTATCATATGATTGCAAGGTTGACATCAATGATAAAACCTTCAATCACCTACAATTTCTCATTGGAGTGTGCATTTGCCAACAAGCTTAACCAGAAATATCATCAAGCATTAACAAATTCTATCTTTTCAGTTCATCTTAACCAGATTGTAGTTCGAATATAATTGTAGGGTAGTGAATCTTCCTTGACGGTTGAAGTCTTTTGGGTCATCATATTTTGAGCAGTGAGCTCTAGGAAGTGTGCCTGAATGCATGTGCATTCCTATTATAATATTTACACATACTATTGTAGAGTATCATCTTATTGTGGGTAGGTTCCCACCGTGTTTTTTCTCTTAATGGGTTTTTCCACGTCAAAAATATTTATTTATGTGTGTTTTTGTTATTGCTCGTATCTTTCTTCTTTCTGCAATTAATCAGATTTGAGATTGTGCTTAAATTGCCTAATCTGGTGAAAACTTATTCACCCCCCCCTCTTAGTTTTCCTTCTTTCTTGTTGCCAACAAGTGGTATCAGAGCTAGATCCTTCAGAAGAAGCTTGGTCACTTGAGGATATCTAGGATGGCAACCTATGTGTTCAAGAAGGAGAGTCCTAGATTTTATGGAAATAATTTTATTGTATGGAAGTTCACCTGAAGTGTATTGGAGAAGATTATTGGAATATTACAAAGAATGTCTATAATGTTCCTTCGAATGGACCGGTTACTACTAATGAAATCAAGGAATTTGAACATAACATAAGAGATAAGGAATATTTGCTAAGTGCTTTGACTGATTTGAAGATGACTAATGTGATAGGACTTCAGATGGCACATGAGATCTGGAAAAAGATAGAGACCTTTTATGAAGGAGATGCTCAAGTCAAAGTTACCAAGTTGCAGAGTTTGAAAGGAAAGTATGAGACATTGAAGATGGGAGAAGATGAAAACACAACATATTTTATGGCTAAGGTGAATGAACTTCTCATGAACATCAGATGTGTCGGTGGAACTCTTGAAGAAGATGATATTTTTGCTAAGGTGTTGAGATCATTGCCTCCTACTTACAAGCATAAAGTAGCTTCTATTGATGAAATTCAAAGTGTGAATACTATGACAAGAGACATGCTAGTTGGTAAGATTGTTGCATTTGATTTGAGTGAATTTTGAGAATCACATGGTAAATCCAAGTTTACATTTAAAGCCTTTGTATTTGGGAAGCAAAAGTATGATCCAGGAGAAAGTTCATGTTGGGTTTCCAGATATGAAAGAGAAAAGAAAGAGATGGAAGAGAAAGAAAGAGATTAGATGAACTTGAAGCCCTTATTGCTAGAAGACTACCTAAGGGAGCCTGTAAGTATGATGGAAAGTTGCCTTTGAAATGTTTCACTTGTAATAAGATAGGACATTTTTTTTCTAGGCATCCTGAAAGAATGTCTAGATATGATAAGCATGAGATCTTATAAGTATGATAGATATGAGAAGCGTGAAAAGAATGATAATCCCTATAATCCCAACCAAAGGTTCATATATCAGAAAAGATGTTACTATGATGTTGATGAAGGTGTAACAGATGAAGAATTAGATAACAAAAATTTAGAAGATGAATTTGTATTTATTGCTATCAAGGAAGATGATCTGATACCAATGAAATCTACAAGATGCATTGTGGAGGAGAAAGCTTTGGTTGCTAAGATTGAAGAGAAAGATGAATGGGTAATTGACAATGGTTGTTCACATCATATGACAGGTGATAAAAGTAAATTTGTGGAGTATGGAAAGGTATGATGGTGGTATAGTAAGATTTGGAGATTATAAAGCTTGTGTGATTCATGGTAGAGGCTCTATATCTTTTGATGCTAAGAATAATAGTGACGATGTCTTATATTTTGATGATTTTAAGAATAATCTTTTGAGTGTTGGATAGATGGTTGACAAGGGCTATGATTTGCAATTCAATCGAGTGCATTTACTATTCATGTTAAATGTACTTGGTTGAATGTGATGTGATCTTGCATCAAACTTTCCTATATGATTGGGAAAGTGATGTTGATGACTAAAAAAGCATTTTTGTTGGTGCATTCTTCTTGGGAAAGAAGTTGGTTTCATGGTCCAGTAAGAAGCAAGACGTTGTATCTATGTCTACTGTAGAAGTTGAATACATTGTTGTTGCTAGCAACTATACTTAGGTAGTTTGGATGAAGAAAATGTTGAAGGATATTAAAGTTGTGTATGATGAGCCTATTGCCATATATTGTGATAATTCAAGTACTATTAATATTTCCAAGAATTTGGTACTGCATTCTATAACAAAACATAAATCAATTAAGTGTCACTTCTTGAGGGAGAAAGTTAGTGATGAGGAAGTAAAGTTGGAGTATGTATCTGTGATGTGGGAAAAAGGGTGATCAGGAGATCAAGTGGAAAGATTTTCCCTCCTCAAGAAGGGAGTGAAAGTTTCACAAAGAATTCTCTTCAACCTCTTGCACACATCACATTTAAAAAGGGTTTAATTCACTAGATCCAACCTCAAAGGAAAGAGATTGAATGCTAAGTGAATTGAGAATGAATTTGAAAAGTAAAGTAACCCCTCTTTAGAATGGACAAGTTGAAACTAAGAATGAAGATAACAAAGAAATGATTATAACTTGAGATAGAAGTGTGGGATGAAGTTGTACACCTGGAATTAGCAATAAAATGTCGAGACGAAGGTCTCCCATAAATTTGAGTGAAAGTTGTCTGGACTAGGTTGAAATTGTACTTGGTTCTCCGAAAAATTTGTGCACTGAAAAGGGTTTTTTCATCTCTGAAAGTGAAGTCCAAATCTGCAAATACATCTACACACCTGCAACCTACACACAAAAAAGAGAGAAAATGTTGTTGGGATTGGGGGTTTGCCTTTAGGTCAAACCCCAATTTGGAATTAACCGAATGATGAAAAATACTTGCAAGTAAATGAAAGGAAATGTATGAAGTAGAATTCACCTCAAGAGAGGATGCAATTGAAACGTAGATATAGTTGTTTGAAAGGATATGTGAAGTTGAATGTTGTGAATGTTGATAGGGATCTCCTCTTTAATGTTTGAATCCTTGAATTTGAATACAACACCTAGCCTTGAAATAAGACTTGAGATGCTTAATGGATGCTTGAATTCTTGAATGCTTGAGTGATGATAATGCTTATTCACCTTACTTTCTCTTATGAACTTTATTTTCACTTATGCAAATAGGAAGGGAAAATGCATCTTATATATTTTCCAATTAGGGTTATTTGATTGATTTTTCATCTTAGGTCGACATAGGGAAACTTTTCCTGCTTCACAATTGATAAGCCTAATGCAGGGTTTAAGTGGAGGGGGCCAAAAATAGGGGGTTCCACGCCCTTGTCCTAGGAGGGAAAGGGGAGCCACACCCCTATCCTTCCCTAATTTAGGATAGAAAGCAGGAATAGGCAGTGCAAGGTGCAAGGAAATGCTAGTTTTAGGTGATGCAAGCATGTCCCAAGTCTCTAATCAGGCTTAGGGATTCATTTCACTAATGTGAAGACCCAAATGCAATCAAAAATTGCAAGGTCACAATTTTATGATGCTACATTTAGCCCCCACTTTAGCGAGAGTATAAACATACACCAATACTACTGGTAAAGTACAAGGAAACAAGATTGAAAGACCTTCGCCACATCAAGGAGGAAATATAAACCAAACCCCTAGTGGACTAAGGATCTTATGACTTTAATTGAAAAAGTAAAAGGGAAGATCAAGAGGGAAGAACCATGACTACAAGTAGCAAGGTTCCCCTCACTATGAGTCATGAAAAAGAAAGATACCTAAAATATCAAAGAAAAGCCAAGTTCGCTAAGTAACTTTAAGTATCAAAAAAAGGAAAATATGAGCATAGTGTATGCCCCCACATTAAAGAGATCACACACACCTTATTGGGAGTGATTTATTTAAGGTAGGATACACCCAAGAGAGAAAGAGAGAGAGGGCACGTTATCACAAGGATTTATCCCCCAATTGAGGAATAAACCCAATGATAATGAACACAAAACACAAAGAATGAGGTAGTTTCACTTTCTCCCAGGTCAGTATGTTGTATGATAACTCATGTATATCATATATATATACATAGAATAGTTGTCATTCCCCAAAGAAAGAAAACTACCTTGGAAGAAAGGAAACATAGGTGTCTTTTGAGTCAATATGAAAGAGACCAAAAGAGATCTCAATGCTTTGAATTATCCTCAAGTAGACATCACTAGGGAAAATAGAAAAATAGGGATACACATAGAAGAATGGTCATAAAAGAGAAAGAAAAGAGAGAGGTAGGGAATCTATGGTGCTAATATAGCTAGTCTAGCATGAGATCTACCTCCCGATCTTGTTGATCGCTATTTTGAGAAGGCATGAAACATGTCAAAGGAGCGACATCAAGCATAGTAGATGGAGTAGTCACAAGATCCAAACAAATACTATGCCCATGTGCTAAGTAACTTTTTTCGATTCTAGGAGCTAGGATTAAGGCTTTGGAAAATTTTGCAGATAAATGTTTGTCAACATCAACATATTCATATTCACTATCAGAAGCATTGGGAGTTGTATTTCCATCATGAATAACATTTTCACCTATTTCTTCATCAATATTTATAAAAAGAGGAACTCTAACATGAATAGAAGTAAAACCTATTAGATACAATGATAGTCCCAAAGACACTGAGAGGGGGGGTAAATCAGTGTCTAACTGGCTAATGGAATAGTTGAACTTATTTATAACTTTGTAACCCAAATTAATGTATTGGTAAACAAGTAATAATGCAGCAAAGAGAAATAACAAAGACAACATAAATGCACACTATAACACAAGATATTTTAGTGAGGAAACCCAATAAGGGAAAAACCTCGGTGGGATTTGTGACCCACAATATTTACTCATTGGCCAATATGAATAAATATTACTTACAATAGGGGCCTACACATGCAGGAAGGCCAATAGCCTAGAGTTCACTGCTCAATGAAAGAGACTCACTAACTACAAAATAGATAATTAAATCCAAGACAATGTACTACTCAAAATAGCATCTGCAATGCTTGATTCAGTACCGGTTTAAGCTTAGTCAGAAACCTTAACCAAAAACCTTGCCAGAGAATGATATTCACTCACATAACCTATCTTCTATGATCTATTACATAATCGCCTTTCTTCTAATATGTATATTTTCTCATCATTATTATCATTATCCTCATATCAAAATGACCTATAAGATCTCATACATATATGAGTCTTTACAATACATCATGTCGGCTTACAGATAATTAATTACATTATAATACAATTCATATAAACAAAACTTGTCTAATGATGACCGGTATGCTTTATTACCGGTGTAAACTAGATGTCGATGAATGACCTTATTGTGCTTGTCAGTGTCGGTAGATGATGTTTGTGTTTCTGATGAACCTGTAGAATCATGTTACTGGTTGGTTTCCATCAATGACAACATCAATCATTCTCATGTGAGTGTATAATGCCAACAATCTCCCCCTTTGGCATTGATGGAAAGACTAATGAGAAAAATCCAAAAACTGTTGTCCAAAAATGAAGTCCAAAACTGATCCTGAAAAAGAGTGTGCTCCCCCTGAGCAAGTGATTTCTTTTGTTCATTTTCCTCCATACATTTTTCTCCATACTACTCCCCCTTTGGCATCAATGACAAAGGATCTCAAAAAGAGTCAAAGAATACAAAATTCTATCTTATAGCCTATAACCAGTTGTTTACAATTTGAAAGATATCTGCCAATACTAGATTCAGGCTCTACATGAATTTATTACTATCAGATATAATGGTTTTGGTCTGCTGGATCATGCAAGTCAGATAATGCATCTGTTGCTCCGATGATCGGTCTCCTTGATTTGATACTTTAGATAGCTCAACCTATTGAGTTATAAGACTGTCCAATGTTGGACCAAGTTTTTTTTTCAGCTCTCAGGCCTTCAACCTTATCCTTTCTTTTTCATGCTTCGGATTCTATCTTTTCCTCAAAAACTACCATTTCTTGTTCAAAAACTAAGGTAAGTTCCAAAGAACCTATCATATTTTCAGCTATGTCATCTATCTCCTTTTATGTTTTCTTAATCTTCTCATCAATATCTTCAGTTAGGTGGTGAGGCTTGCAGGCTTCCTTATATAATTCTTTGTATTCCAAAATTGTGGAATTAAGTACCAGTAATAAGGAATTAATATGCTTAGTGTAGTCCTTGATAGTTTTGTCAAATAGTATAGTCCTTTTTCTTTATTTACCCTTTCCTTAATAGTTTCTTCATTGATCTTATCTATAGTTAGAACATTTGAAGCAATAAATTTGGACAATGCATCCAATTTACCCAAAGAACCATCAATATGATCTAACATACATGTTGGTGCAATCATTTTTTAAATTGGCAATGTATCATCAATGGCCTTGTATGCTAAGGCGTTGCAATCTATGATCCTCTTAATTGAATACAAAAGAACATCTGTTACATTTGTAGGTCTGAAATTTGTAGTGGATGTGCTCAATTATGCAATAACTTTCTTTTCCATGGATACTTGACCAATTACCTTAACAATTTCTTCCTTGTTTCCATCATGTATTGCCTCTTTATTTACATTTGTTGTTGATTTCTCACTTTGTGTATGTACCTCAGCATCTGTTGGTTTCTCAGTGTTAGGTTTCTTAGCTTTTGTCGACATTTCCATGTTTTGAGACTCAGCATTGTTAACCTATGACTCAGAGATCTCAACATTCATAGCATCAGCTATCTTAACCTTTGTAGTCTCTTTATCCATAACAATATTAACATCATGTGTATCTACATTCATAGTAAAGAAAATTCCATAATCTGTATTAGTATCATCATGTGTTATTTCTTCATCCTTCTTATCCGGTTGACTATCTGTATGTATCGGTGTCCTTGAAGTTATTGGTGGGGTGTCCTATGTCGATGGAGAAAGGTTATCTATGACCTTTATAATAGGTACACTGCCAATTTTACTTTTACCTTTATCCTTTTGATATACCTTTGTAAATGACATCCATTTTTTGTCTGTCCCTTTCTTCTTTCTTTTCTTTTTCAACAAAAAACATGTCCCATTTGTCAGCGGTTTCATCTGCTATTTATTTCACTCTCCTAGCCATTAGGCTAACTTGTCGATGACCACTCATAAAAACTGACTAGTTGGCTTCAGCAATCAGTTCATCAATCTCCTCCCTAGAATTAACAGGGTGAATAGCCAACAATGCTTCAACCTTTAACTTTTTATCCATTTCCATAAATGACATCCTTTCAGCCTCTAATCTTATGTATAAGTCATTAGGCAGATCATCTATAACCTCAATCAAAACTTTCTTGTAGATGTCAAGGTGCAAAATAATTCTTTCATCTATTGTGTCCTTATTAGAATCCTTGAATGAACGATAAAGTTTATTCACATTACTAATATTACCTTATTGTGTGATTTCATTTACCAGTTCCTCTGATGTAAGGGTATCTGGTGCCTTTGGTTGTTGTTTCTTCTTTGGAGTTAATTTCTTCTTGGGCTCTCTCACAACCTGTTGCTTCTTTCTTATGTTCTTGTCCTTTTAGGAGAAGGAGAAGGTGTCGGTGAAGGTATCCTCTTCTTCCTTTCAACTCTCTTGAACTCTGTTGCCTTACTACTATCTGTATTAGAAGAAGTAAAAATTGGTAAACACAAGCTACTAGTTCCATTCCTTCCAGTTCACTATCAGAAATACCACTTAAGTTCATCACATTTTCCTTAACTTCTTTAGTCATTTTGGATGCATCTCTGATGAATTTTTCTCTTCTTTTTCTCTACTTCTGCATCAAAACAACACTCTCAATAGTGTCAGCACTGCCAAAGATTTATTTAGAGGGTTCCCTTGGTGCATCAAGAAGTGTCTTAGCATAAGCCTCAAGAATTTTTAGATCAACTTCATATCCCATCTTTGTTATCCAAATGGTTCTAGGAGTAACAGCTTCCATCCATGTTTCATCTCTTTTGATTACAAAACATATTTTCTTGTCATACTTATCCACAATACTCTACGGTATCCTTTCTCTAACCTTCATCTTGGTTTGAAAGTTTTTGAAATAGTCTGCTACAATGTTATCACTAATGTTGTTAATAGCGTCCATGATCTGTCTACCAATAGGAATATCATATGCAAAGTCCTTGTGACTAATTTTGGGTATCTCCTTTGTGAAGTAAAGCATTAAACACACAAGTAGATTCCCAAAATGGATTGTTCCCTTCTTATCACCCTTAATCTTTTTCAAGTTGTCTAGCAGTTCATCCTTAAGCCACTCACAAATGTCAATTTTAGCATTGTTTCATATGCACTATGTATACACAAGCTAGAAACATAATTTAACCTATTTGCATGAGTAACTCTATATCCAAATACCATGCTCACATATTTCACATTTGCATCAGTGATATCACTAACCCTAAGAAATTTGTTGTCAAATGTAGCTCCAAATAGGTCCATAACACCCTTGTTTGGTATCTTCTTCTTCTTGTCGAGCCTAGTACCAGTTGAAGGTAAACCAGTAACTGCCTTGATTGCTTCCTTAGTAATTTTAAAAACAGAGTCTAGCCACATAAACTCCCCATGAACTTTTCTCAGTACAATATGAACTATCTTATCCAGAAATTCACGAATGTTCAAAATTTCAAAAAATCCTAAATCCTCAACAATCTTATGCTCCGACTTGACTAAACCTTTTTCATCGGTTATAATATTTCTGTACATGTTCCTCAATTCATCTGACCCTAAATTCTTTGTCGCCATGAATATAAATCCTTGGGTCTTCAGAAAAAGCAACTCCCTTCGGAATCTTAGAAAAGGCTCTGATGGAATCATCTTGCTTAGCAATCTCATGAATGATTTTAAACACAGGTCTAGGGCACTTAATATTTTCTACCACAATAGGGTTTGCAATAAATTCAGGTGCAGAAGATGAAGATGTCATTTTGAAAGATAAATACCTTTTGACTTGTGAAATCCTTGAATGCCTAAAAGATCTTTGTTTCTTTACCTTTAAAATGCCTTTGCTCAATTCACGCTCTCTTTGAATGATTGGATGCTTGGTGGATTGAAATGAGGGTTTTACAGTGCTTTATAACCAAAGTGTTCTCCAACAACTGCATTAAATGCTTGTCGGTTAAGTGAAGTCTTAACATATCTATCGGTAATGAAGAAATATAACTTCTCACCATCAACCGAGGGTAGAATGCATGATTTTTAATTTGTTACCATACCCCCTAAGGATTATTCATTAGTTAGATGAAGAATCTCCTACTAGTGGAGGGTTACTCTATTCTACTGGTGCAGAGACAGATTCATCAACTCTTTGATCTCTCTTCTTAATCCATTGTTTTGAAAATTCTTTCTTTATTTCATTTTCTTTTTCTTTTCCCTTGTCATTAGATCCTTTATTGTTCATCGATATAGTCTTGCTTCTACAAAATTTTGCAATATGTCCAATCTTGTTACATGCATAACAAGTTATATTATTCCTTTGAATAGCCTTTCCATATCCTTGATCGGTTTGTGTTTTGCATTGATTAGATAAATTTCCAAATCTACCACAAACATAGCATCTTACATTTATTCTACAATTTTTAGAGTTATGACCAACTTTATTGCATTTGGAACATTGACCAGTGGGTAAATTTATATTCTAATTATTTCTAAATCTACACAGATTTTCTTTATGACCAAATTTGTTGCAATTAAAACATTTCCCATTAAATTTATAAGCATTAGGTTGTCTTACCGGTTTGTTGTGATCTTGATTATTTGCAGTCCTAGAACTTTCTCCATGTTCAAATCCAAGTCCAATTGTATCTCCATCAGGTTTCTATCTTTTTAGCATGTCATCAAGTCTTTTTGAACTTTTCTTGAATTTGTCTTTGTGTTCATTTGCAGTGATCAACTCATTTTCTAGAATGCCAATTTGTCTCCTAAGCCCCTCTTTATCATATTGCATGTGAATCAGATCTATCTTTAGCAAATCATTTTCATGACAAAGTCTCAAATTTTCATTTTCTCCATCATTAAGTCTCCTAGTCAAGTCTTCTTCATTCTTCTTCCTATCTTCAATATCCTTACATAGCCTCATGGTTAAATCTTGCATTTCATTCCTCATGTTAGTGTTATCTTGCCTCAACTTCTTTGCAATATCTCTAAGAGTTTCCTTTTCATCATCATGTTTCTGCATTTGATCATGAAGTTCCTTCCTCTTGTTTTGTGCTATAACTAGGTTCTCTTGAAGTCCTTTAATGAATTCCTAGGGAGTCCTCAGATCATCTTCAAGTTTGATATTCTTCAATTTTTCTACATCAAAATCTTCAAGAGCTCCTTCCAACTGTTTTCTCAAACTCTCCATCAGCATCGGTTTCAGAATCTTCCTCAAGATGTTAGGCTTTTGCAAATAGAGGACCAAGATCTGATACCAATTGTTAGATGCAATGACAGTCCCAAAGACATTGAGAGGGGGGGTGAATTAGTGTCTAACCAGTTGATGGAATATTTGAACTTATTTATAACTTTACAACCCAAATTAATGTACCAGTAAACAAGTAATAATGCAGCAAAGAGAAATAACAAAGACATCATAAATGCACACTATAACACAAGATATTTTGGCGAGGAAACCTAGTAAGGGAAAAACCTTGGTGGGATTTGTGACCCACAATATTTACTCACTAGCCAATATGAATAAATATTACTTACAATAGGGGCTTGCACATGTAGGAAGGCCAACAGACTAGAGCTCACTTCTCAATGAAAGAGTCTCACTAACTACAAAATGGATAATTAAATCCAAGACAATGTACTACTCAAAATAGCATCTACAATGCTTGATTCGGTATTGGTTTAAGCTCAGACAGAAACCTTAACCAAAAACCTTGCCAGCGAATGATATTCTCTCACATAACCTATCTTCTATTATCTATTACATAATCGTCTTTCTTCTAATCTGTATATTTTCTCATCATTATTATCATTATCCTCATATCAAAATGACCTATAAGATCTCATACATATATGAGTCATTACAATACATCATGTCGGCTTATAGATAATTAATTACATTATAATATAATTCATATAAACAAAACTTGTCTTATGTTGGCCTGAGGGCAGGTATGCTTTATTTCCGGTGTAAACTAGATGTCAATGAATGAACTTGTTGTGCCTACCGGTGTCAGTATATGATGTATGTGTTTCTGGTGAACCTGTAGAATCTTGTTACTCTTTGGTTGCCATCAATGACAACATCAATCATTCTCATGTGAGTGCAAAATGCCAACAAAACCATCACATGTTTTTTGCACCTTATGATTTGGAGATTTAGATTCAATATCTTGCTAAGGATAAAAGGGGATCATATCAATTGTTGGAGTTTTGGGAGAGTTAATATTTTGACGAACAACTTCACAAGCTCAAGTATGATGCTTTCATTAGCATTCTCTCGCACAACGATTTTATTGAGTCTTAGCGAAAGGCTGAGAAGAAGGAGGAATATTTGCAGAAGGGGAATATTCTCATCTTTGGTAGTTGGAGGTTTAGGTTGAGGTCTTTTAGATTTCAAAAGAGGAGAGGCAAGTCTCTTCTCTCTATAAGAACAAGGAGGCATAACTACACCATATAAAGGAGGAATATTTGGTGTAGGAAGGAGACCAGGTCCATCATGAGGAGGAGGTATAGGTCTAACCTTAGGAGGAACATTATTGTTCTTCTTAGGAGAAGGCATGTTTAATCCATAGGAATAGGTTGGGAATCTTCCTTAGGAGGAAGATTAGTTATATTTGTCAAGGGAAGAACTTCATCTTCAAGAATGATAGGAATGTCAAGTTTTGGAGTCCTAGGTTGACTCAAGGATAAGATCATATCTTTCTTCCACTTTTGATAAGATTAAAAAAGAGCACCGATTCTTGGTGGAAGAGATTGAAATTGTTGAGGCCAAAAGTAATCAATAGGAACACTTGGGATTCTTTCAGTTGGGCAAAATAAGCTATGGTTAATAGTTATGATTTCTCCATTGTGGGGAAATTTTAAACACTAATGGATTGGAGATGAAATAGCCTTCACGGAAGATAGCCAAGGGTAGCCTAACTTCACATGGAATTGTTTAGATGAAGGAATGATAACAAAGTTGGCATCCATAGATTTAGTGTGAACCTCAATAGAAAGTGTGATAGAGCCAATGGTAGGACAAGAAAAACCATAAAATAACTTAACGACCACATTAGTGTTATCATAGATTGGTTTATAAAAATGTAAAGTAAAAAGATGCTCCTCAGTGATAACATTAACCATGCAAGAGTGATCAATAAGCACACCATGACAAGGTTTATCTTGAATTTTCACAACTATGTATAAGGGGCCATCGGGTGCTCTGAAGGTCTCACTAGGGTCAAATGTGATACATGGATCCTTAGGTGTTTCCTATTTCTCTACCATATTCACCAAATTTGGAGCTATGTTAGTAAGATCAGAGGGAGAGAAAGAGGTATGTTCAATCTCAATCACATTAGAGGTATGATAAGGTAAAGGAGCAGTAAAAATATTAAGATTTTGATTCAGAGGAGCCACTGATTTGTTTCCCTTATCATTCAAACCTACCATTGATATAGTATTATTATCAATCAGGTCTTGAATATTACTTTTTAATACAAAACATTTCTTAGTATCATGACCAGGTTGATGATGAAATTGACAAAAGAATTATTATCAAAGTAAGGTGAGGCTGCCTTAGAAGGGTCAACTGGTTTTATTGGAGAAAGTTTGATAAAATTTCTTTGTAATAATTGAGACATAATACTATGTAAAGATTCATTCAAAGGACTAAATTGTCTTTCTCTTTTAAAAAATTTAGAAATAGGAGGCACATCTATTGTAGCATTCACATTATTGTTGTTTATGGTGTCATTGAATTTGATGAATCCTTTGCTTGGTTTTCACTTCGCAAACATTTATTGAGAACTTTCACCCTTATCACTCAGAGCCATAGGAGTGGATTTCTCCAATTGATTCATAGTCAGTTGATAATTGTGAAGTGTTGCGCACAACTATGGAATGGAAGTAAACTCAAAAGGAAAAGAAATTTGAGAACACAAATTCTTATATCTACCAATAAAATCAGTCACTTTTTCTTTAACAACTTGGCAAGCAATCTTTGATCATAAGAAATGTCAGTAGACAAAGTTTGGAATATCTTGACATGTGTTAAAGGATCACCTTTTTCCATTATAAAGTTCTAATTGAGGGACTTCAACATGTTTAGGAGGGACAACCCTAACAATATCAAGAGAAAGTGGGCTTGCGACATCAAATGTGGGCACACTAAACTTGGATTGACTGATAGAAGCAATTTGTTGTTGCAATGATGACATAGTTTTAGAAAGGTTATTAATGGTTGTTTCGGTTGAGGAATTCATGTTAGACATGTTTGATTGAGAAGGTGGTGTGATTTTGTTGAACGAAGGAATTTATTGAGAATAAGGTGGATGATCACTATGGTAAGTGGGCATAGGCAATGATTGAGTAGGAAATGGGACACTAAAAGGAGAAATAGAATGATTAGATGAATTTCCCCTTGTGTCACATTAAGTGGTTGAGAGACAAGAGGAATTCTCATTGAAGGCATAGATAAAGATAGAGGATTGATTGAGGAAGAGGGATTGCCCCTATGACTAATGGTTGTAGGTATGATATTTTTAGTTGAAATAGCCATGATATTTGAAGTGAAAGTAGGAATGATAGTCAAAAAAGTGGTTAAAGGAATAGAATGATTGATTTGTGTAGAGGGTTGTGAATAACCTAAGGTCTCAACACAACTCTTTATAGGCATTACATTAGAATCAACAATATGAGCAATACCACACAATATATCAATTCCATTCTTATCACTTTGAGTCATGCATTTTAGACCTTCAATTAATGGAAGAGCTTCACTATTAGGATATTCTTGGGACATTCATTATTGAAAGTTGTCAAATTGATTGTCCAATTTTGAAAGTTGATCTGTGGATACTCTAGTCAAAGATTCTCCTTCATCATTGGAATCATCGATCGGATAGATAGGGATGTTATTAGGATGGGAAGAGTTAGCATTATCCTCATTGAAGAAGTCACCCAAATTAGGCTACATCTCTTCGGTAATTAAACCTTGGGAAGCCTTAATTCTAATGCTTTGTCTAACAGGGATAGTATAGGTAGGACTAATAGTGGTAAAACTCATGCACTAGAGAGAAAAATTTGAATTTTCAATGTTGGGAACAAAGTTTTCAAAAATGAATAATGCAAAATTCAAGAAAATTATAATTATACAATTTGAACTTTGTGGAAAGAAGAACTGATACAATCTCCAAGAAAAGTTATGATAAAATTAAAATTAGGGCCTATTGGATACCACTTAATTTTAAATATTTCCTTGAAAGTTGTGATGTTGAAATTGCGAAGTATTTTTTATTTTAGAGGGATCCAAATTTGACAAAATTAGCCAATTTTTTGAATTCAAGCAATTAAATACAGTCATAACAATCTTCCGAAATTTTGGGAAAAAAGTCAAGGACCAAGTTGAAAGTGCACCTAGTCTGCCCAACTTTTTCAGAAATCTTCAGGGATGAAAGTTACAATTATTTTAGATCTAACCCTAAAAATTTGGTTGATTAAGGTTTGAATGTGAAAATAGGACCCTATTAGGGTTCTGAAAAAGATGAGAAATTGAATTGCAAACTTGAAAAAGATCAAACCTAATTGATAGGGCCACCTTGAATAATGTTTAGAAAACTGAAATTGGTTGAAATTGACTTAAATTTACACAAAATCCAAGTAAATTTGAAAATTAGGGTTTCAGGACCTAACCACTAAATTTTTAAATTATGAATTTTGGAAAAAAGGAGGGAAATTGAAATTTTGAATTTTAGGTAAGAAAACAAATCTGAAAATAGTTCCAAATATGAAAATTAAATGTGAATCCAATTTTTTTTGCACAAATTCAAGTTGATTTTTGAAAATTGGGGTTTTGACAATTAACCACTTAATTTTGTGAATTTGATTTGCAAATTGAACAAGACAATGAAGAAATTGAATTTGACAAACAATGCAATTTTCAGATCTAAAACAATGGATAGCAATTTTTCGCAAAACACAAGTTCAATTTCAATTTTAACAATGGGTTTAGAATGAATTAACCACTATTTTTTGCAAGAAAATTAAACTTGTAAATGAAAAATATGCAATAATTTGAATATCAAGGATGTAAGACGTCGGGTTCACCAAAATATGATGTGAGAAAAAGGGTGACAATGAGATCAAGTGGAAAGTTTTTCCCTTCTCAAGAAAGGAGTGAAAGTTTCACAAAGGATTCTCTTCAACCTCTCACACACCTCAAATTTAAAAGAGGGGGGTTGAACTCACTAGATCCAATCTCAATGGAAAGAGATTGAATGCTAAGTGAATTGACAATGAATTTGAAAAGTAAAGTAACCCCTCTTTTAGAATGGACAAGTTGAAACTAAGAAATTTGAAACTAAGTATGAAGATGACAAAGAAATGATTATAACTTGAGATAGAAGTGTGGGATGAAGTTGTGAACTTGGAATTAGTAGTAAAATGCCGAGATAAATTTCTCTTATAAATTTGAGTGAAAGTTTTCAGGATAGGGTTGAAAGTGTACTTGGTACTCCAAAAAAATCTGTGCGCTGAAAAGGATTTTTTTGCCTCTGAAAATGAAGTCCAAATTTGCAAATAAATAAAAGGATTGGGGGTTTGCCTTCAAGTCAAACCCCAGTTTGGAATTAACCAAATGATGAAAAATACTTGCAAGTAAATAAAAGGAAATGTATGAAGTAGAATTCACCTCAAGAGAGGATGCAATTGAAATGTAGATAGAGTTGTTTGAAAGGATATGTGGAGTTGAATGCTTTGAATGTTGATAAGGATCTCCTCTTCAATGGTTTAATCCTTGACTTTGAATACAACACCTAGCCTTGAAAGGAGACTTGAGATGCTTAATGGATGCATGAATGCTTGAGTGATGATAATGCTTGTTCACCTTACTTTTGCTTATGAACTTGATTTTCACTTATGCGAATAGGAAGGGAAAATGCATCTTATATATTTTCCAATTAGGGTTATTTGACTAATTTTTCATCTTAGGTTGACATAGGGAAACTTTTCCTGCTTCACAATTGACAAGCCCAATGCAGGGTTTAAGTGGACGGGGCCCGAAATAGGGCAAGGACAGGGGCACCATGCCCTTGTCCTACCCTAATTTAGGATAGAAATAAGGAATAGGTAGTGTAAGGTGCAAGGAAATGTCAGTTTCAGGTGATGCAAGCATGTCTTGGGTCTCCAATCAGGCTTAGGTATTTGTTTCACCAATGTGAAGACCCAAATGCAGTTGAAAATTGCAAGGTCTCAATTTTATGACACTACAGTATCTACAAAGGATTAGATTGCAGATATTTTCACTATACCTTTTCCTTTATATAGATTTGTCTATTTGAGAGACAAGTTAGGGGTATCTACCCCTCTTAATGAGATCTAGATGCATTGAGATGCATCAATTTGGTGGACTCTATAGTCTTATCTTCTTATTTGGATTGATGAGTTGGTGTTGCTACTCACTTGGAGTAATCAGTATGTGATTCAGTTGTTCATATTTGTGAGTTTATCATAAGAGGGAATGGATGTCCTTCTTAGAGGGAGAGAACCATGATTTATCTTTGGCATTGTTGTCAAAGGGGGAGAGAAGCATGTGAAAAATTGCCTTATCTTTGAAGCTTTGTTTGCATGATCTTAGGGGGAGTTTGTTGGTAATTGCTGGTGTTGATTTATTCCTTTGCATTGATTTTTTTTCACATTCATATGTTTCCATCAATTCCAAAGGGGGAGATTGTTGGATATTATTTCTGCTAGGATGTGTTGTTGTCATTGATGTTAAAATATTCATGTGTTTTTCCCTTGCAGAGAGTTGATTGGTGATCCAATGATTGCAGTGAGTTAATCTAGTTAGTTTATCTATTTGGGATGCTAAATCAAGTAGACATATTTCATTCTGTATTGTTTTATGTAATCCAAAAAATTATTTGATCCGGTTTGAGGTTTGGCCTTTCTATTCAGTGGTTAGAAGAATCTGATATTTGATTCATTGTGCTTCAATTAGATCATAACTTGTGATGTGGATTTAAGAGAGTATTTGGGATGTTCATGTGTATCTTTACTTTAGATGGTTCATGATTTGGTGCTCCACAAGTTATCTTTCTAGTCCAATTTGTTGTTGTTATGTGTTCTTTAGAGTTAGCATGTTGATTGATGGAGATTTGAATAAGTGGTGTTGGTGCAGCTGTTGTGGATGGTTCTAATGTTCTTTTAGTGTTTCATGATCATGTTCTATTTGTTTTGGTGGTCTGCATTGATCATTGTGCATATTATTGAAGATCTTATGGCCGATGATATTCTTTGTGTCATGTGGTATGGTGATGAATCATGTTGTGGTTGATCTTGGAGAGATTTCCAATGGTGATGTATGTTTGAGGATTTGATTCAGGTCCATGCTATGTCATCTATTCCACTTTATTGGTCTATTGGTTTATTTAAGTATCGTGTGATGTGATTTTGTATTTGTGTCTTGAGGGTTTAAGCCAACCTTGTAGTCAAGCTTGATGATTTGTATAAATAGGTGTTATGTTAATGTAATTCAAGAGTGGTGGTTGTGTCTGCAATATTAGAGAGTGGTGTATGTATGAACAAATGAATTCATCTTTCAGTGTGGTGTATTGAGCAGAGATTGTTGTAGGGCAGACAAATGAGCTTAACCCAAGTTGTCATCAAGCATAGTAGATGCTATTTTTTCAGTTCATCTTAACTGGATTGTAGTCCAAATATAATTGTAAGGTAATGAACCTTCCCTGAGGGATGGAGCCTTCTGCGTCATCATATTTTGAATAGTGAGCTCTAGGCAGTGTGACTGAATGCATATGCATTCCCCATTGTAATATTTACACATACTACTATAGAGTATCATCTTATTGTGGATAGGTTTCCACCATGGTTTTTCCCTTAACCGAGTTTTCCATGTCAAAAATCTTGGTGTTATGTGTGTTGTTTTTATTTCTCTTATCTTTCTTCTTACTGCACTTGCTCAGATTTGAGATTATGCTTAAATTTTCTAATCTAGTGAAAACTGATTCACCCCCCCCCCCCTCTCATTTTTCCTTCTTTCTTGTTTCCAACATTGAACACATACATCCAAGATGGGTTCCCATTTCTCGGTAATCCATTTGTGAAGTTCTTCTAAACTTGGCCAGACACCTCTAAAATACCCAACCTGTAAAACACATTCACATTATGCTCCACCTCCTCTTTAATCCCACCAGCAAGCTCCATCGTAACCAATTTCATAGAGGAGAGCACTATATTTTTAAAATATTCCTCATTGCTCCTCCCCTCAACCTACCTAGACAACTATACAACACTAGTAAATGAGGGTAAACTAGTAGAAAACCCATTTGGGTGCCAAGATCTACTATTAAAGGTAAAAAACCTCTCAAACCCATCAACAAAACCATTCCTCACATTTGCAAGAAGAGGGAATTTGTCATAGCCATACCCGAACTAGAGGCATCGATCACAATTGCCCTTAAGTCCCCTTCCAAATTCTCTACCTTGCTACGAACACACCCAATCTGAGGATTTTTCCTACCAAAGTAGTTTCTTATGGGCAACAAAGACCTAATTTCCACTCCTATCTCCCTGTAGTGTGCCTACATGACTATACTTTTCCCAAACCCCAGCTATCACAAGTATCTGCAATGGCTCCATCTAGTTAATCTACCATGTTATAATATTAATTATACTACTATTACCCTTATTAATTTTGTTGTAATATTTATTCTTTTTTTTTTTTTTCCTTTTCATGTCACCATACATTATAATACTAAAAATATCAGCTTCATTACAAGCTATGTTAATTTAATTTTTATATCTTATTAATTATGACAATGATAATGTAATATCTAAAGAGTTACTACTAATAGAAGAAAGCTTATACATTGTGGTAATAATATTTTAATGACAATAAGGCTATTATAATACTGCAATGAATTTATTGTTTTTTCTTACCTTCTAGTTTTAAATAAAATGGTTTCATCCATCTTAGGTAGACAAATACCTTGGTGAATCATTAAGGAGAAATCGATAGTTTGGAGACAAGAATTACGTATTGACCCAAGAAACCCACCTTGCTACAAAACTAAGTCATATCCTTGAATGAGGTCAACAGTCTACAAAATAGCTAATTTTTTTTTTAAAACACTACACTCTAAGCTCTTATGGCTGAATGGTTAGATGATACAATCTCCATCATTTGTATGAAGCTAGATCCACAACTATTATGGAAGAAACAAGTTTAATGCCAAACTTTATTAGATCGATGTTCATTATTTTTAACATTCTTAACACATTGCTAAGGGTAGTTTGTGTTAGATAGTTCTGATACTAGGGAAAACTAAGAGGGGGGGTGAATCAGTTTTCTACAAGTTAAACAATTAACACAATCTATAAACCATTTACTGGAGAAATATATAAAAATCATGAAAGCACATAACACATAACACTAATATTTTTGACACCAAAAACCTGGTAAAGGAAAAAACCACAGTGGGAAACACTACCCACAGTCAGATAATACTTTTGTAGTAGTATGCGAAATAATTATAATTGGGATTGCACTTGCAATCAGTCCAACTGCCTAGAGCTCACTGCTCATCACAAAAGAGAATTTTTACTGACTTACATAAACATCAAACAACAATCTCAAGAAAATGAATTGTGAAAGTAGAATCTCCTAATGCTTGATACAGTTCCAGTTAAGCACAGATGTCTTCCCTACAATACCAAATCCTTCGCTGAAAGATATGACCTTGTTTGCACATAAACCTCTCTCTAGTAATGTAGACATAACCATACCAATATCCTATACCATATTACATGAATAAGTCACCTATAAATATTGATCCTCAACCTTCATAACAAGGTTGGCTAAACCCTATACCAATAAACTCATAATTACAAAAATTACATCACACAATACCACGAGACAAAAATTATGATTTACATTACATAGCATAGACCTAATTCAAGTTCCCAAACAGTTATATCTACCAAAAATTCTGCTAAGACCAATATCCACATGTTTCACCAACCAATAGAAACCATCATTGTAATAACACAGAATAACCAATCGAATCCAAATAGGACCACCAAATCATCATGCCAGCTAATGCAAAGCCACCAAATAATTATACACAGTGAAGAACACCTTCAGTATGTTAGGAGCTATTTCTATAAGCTGGACCAAAATTACTTAACCTTTTCATCAAATATCACCAATCGATACCAAGAAATATCAACCGATAAACCAGAACATAAACAATAGCTTCTGGAGCACCAAATAATAAGCCAACTAAATATGAAATCCATATAACCAACTTGAATAACCATCGAAAAATGAATCCAAAGATCTAATCATACCGGATCAGAATCAGTCAAAACTAAGACAAACTGGGATAGGTCCAACTAGGATAGCAGCAACCAACTAGGACCATATCTAGTTGGAACATAGTGTTGACATCAATGACAACACATAATCAATATTGTCAACAATCTCCCCCTTCGGAATTAATGGCAATACTGAATGTAAAAAACATCCAAGTGCCAAGGAAAACCAACAATCTCCCAAACAATCAAGAAACAACAAAATATCTCTCCCCCTAAGATTTTTTGTTTTTCACATGAACGCCATCTCCCCCTGTGACATCAATGACAAAGGGCTAATGCCAAACCAAAATACTAAACCAAAATACTAAACCAGATAGCTGACTACTCCCCCTGAGCAACAACATCATCCCATCAACCCAGATCAGAAGATCTATCTGATAAGATTAACGGATTGATACATCCCTACATCTTCTAAGTCTCTTCCAAAGGGGTGGTGACCCCCAAATAATCTCTGATATATTCAAAATTATCTTTAGGAAATGGTTTAGCTAGAATATCTACAATCTATTCCTTAGTAGACACATAAACCAATCTGACTTCCTTTGCTTCAACCTTTTCTTTCAAGAAATTATACCTTATAGATATGTGTTTTGACTTGGAATGAAATACTAGATTCTTTGACATATCAATAGCAGCAATATTATCATAGTGAATAACAATAGGCTCATCATAACTTACCCTTATATCCTTCAACATATGTTTCATCCATAAGATCTGAGTACAAATTGTTGCAGCAACTACTTATTCAGCTTCAGCAGTAGATAATGAAGTGCATATTGTTTCTTGCTAATCCATTGAACCAACTTCTTCCCAAGAAAGAATACACCACTTGTAGTTCTCTTCATGTCATCAACATCTCCTGCCCAATCTGAGTCGCTATAGGCACATAATCTGAAATCATCATCCTTGGGATACCATAACCCATACTTTGGTGTTCTTGCCAAATATCTAAATATTCTTTTAACAGCAATGTCATGACTTCCTCTAGGATAAGTATAAAATCTAGAAGCAATGCAAACAACATTAATTATATTAGGTCTGGTCTAAGTTAAGTACAACAATCCACTAATCATTGATTTGTATCTAGATGGGTTCACTCTAGGGGATTCATCTTCATTAGACAATTTGCAACCGGTTATCATAGGAGTACCAACATGTTTAGAATTTTCAAGACCAAATTTCTATAGCAATTCATTTACATAATTAGTTTGGCAAATGAAAATACATTTATCTATTTGAGTAATCTGCAAACCTAAGAAAAATTTCATCTCTCCAATCATAGACATTTCAAATTCATTCTTCATGTCATCAACAAATTTCATGCATAAACTTTCTTTTCCTCCAAAGATGATATCATCAACAAAGAATTTAATGATTAGTATGTCATCATGTTCAATCTTATAATATAAATTACTATCAACATTACCTTTGCTAAAACCGAGATTTGAAAGATATTTATCTAATCTAGCATACCATGCTCTAAGGGCTTGTTTCAATCCATATAAAGATTTCTTTAATCTACAAACCATGTCCTTGTCCTCTAATAAACAAAATCCATCAAGTTGCTCAATGTATACTTCTTCTTCAAGATATCCATTCATAAATGCACATTTAACATCCATCTGATATACCTTGTAGTTCTTGTGTGCAACATAGGCAAGAAATAGTCTTACCACTTCAATCCTTGCAGCCAAAGCATAAGTCTCATCATAATAAACTCCTTCTTCCTATGAATATCCTTTGCAAACCAATCTAGCTTTGTTTCTTAAAACCTGACTTTCTTCATTTAATTTATTCCTAAAAACCCATTTAGTTCCAATAGCATTTTTAATTTTTAGGCCTAGGAACCAATTCCCATGTTTTATTCTTTTCTATCTGTTCTAGTTCCTCTTCCATTCCTCTCATCCAATTTTCATCTTTACTTGCTTCAATTAAATGTTTCGGTTCAATTTAAGAAATTAAACATACTTCTTTAGCAGCTAACCTTCTTCTTGTCATCACACCTTTCCTCTTATCTCCTATGATTTGATCTTCAGAATGATTCAGATTTATATACTTGGGAATCTTTGGATTATCTTGACTTTCTAACTCTTTCTACCCTTCATAGTAACTATGGAGTTTTCTGATGCTACCGGAGCTATTGGATCAATGCTCTAAACTGATTCTTGCACTACTGGTTCTGATTTGACAAATTCATCTTCCGGTCCATAGTCATATGATCTTATCTAATTATTACCTTGCTCATCCTCCTTGACATTTATGCTTTCCATTATCCTATTCAATCTTTTGTTATAACATCTATATGCTTTACTCTTAGTAGAATAACCAAAAAAAAATTCCTTCACCACATCTAGGATCAAATTTACCTAATGCATCATCTCTTCTAATATAGTATTTACTTCCAAAAATTCTAAAATATCTGACAATAGGAGTATGACCAAACCATAATTCATATGGAGTCTTACCAGTATCACCTTTTATGTGTACTCTGTTGAAAGTGTATACCACAATATTGACATCTTCTCTCCAATAGATATTAGGCAATTTGACTTCCATCATCATTGACCTTGCAGCATCTAAGATAGTTTTGTTCTTCCTTTCCACTATTCCATTATGTTGTGGAGTTCTAGGTGCGGAAAATTGTCTCCTGATTCCATGCATCTCACAAAATTTGTTGAACTCACTGGATGTAAATTCACCACCTTGATTTGACCTTAAACATTTTATCTTCAATCATGTTTCAGTCTCAACCATAGCTTTGAAAATTCTGAATTTCTCAGGAGCTTCTAGTTTTTCTCTCAAAAATGCAACCCACATCATCCCACAGCAATCATCAATAAGAAACATAAAGTATCTATCACCTTGAAAACTTTTAGTCCTTGCCGGTCCACATAGATCACTATGAATAAGATCAATAATTTCATTAGATCTATCATGTATGCTTCTGAAAGAAGTTCTAACTTTCTTACCCATTTGACATTATCTACATACTAGATTGTGAGGTTTAATAATCTTGGGCAAATGTTTGACAGCCTGTGTTGAACTGATCTTCACTATGCAATCAAAATTCACATGACACATTGTCTTATGCCATAGCCAACTTTCATCAATCTGAGAAATCAAGCAAGCCTTCTCACTAGAGTTTAATGAAAGATATTTCATTTGGTTTGAGTTCTGGAGGTAATTTCCAATCTAGGTCTATTGATAATATTACACTTTACATCTTTAAATTTCAAATGAAATCCTCTATCCACCATCTGACCTACACTCAAGACTTTATGCTTCAATCCTTCAACATAGTAAACATTATCATTATTAGTCTTACCATCCAAGGATATTGCTCATTTGCCTTTGATCATGCATGCCTTGTTGTCTCCAAATCTGACTAGTCCACCATCACATTCTTGCAAAGTTAGGAATTTCCTCTTGTCACCAGTCATGTGATGTGAGCAACCACTGTCTATAACCCATTCATCCTTCTCTTTAATTTTAGTAGCTAGAGCCTTCTCCTTAGTATGAGTTGTATCAATGTCAGGTTCCGGAGAATCATCCTTAATAGCAATAAAGACCCAATCTTTATCAAAGCTTCCATTACCAGATCCACTTACAGGTTCATCATCATCTTCATCATCAGTAATACCAAAATCATCATCATGGGCATAGTAACATGAAGGAATACAAGCAAGAATGCGATTTTCCTCTTTCAATTCCCCCTGAGAATCCTCACTAAAAAGGGATCGGAAATACTACATAGACTCCCTAGCATCTCCTACAAGGATAAACACTTCTCACCTCTATCATTAAGAAGAATAGGGATGGAATTTCCATGTCTTCTTTCCTTCACTAAATTGAAAAATAATGCAGTATTATTATCCCCCGCTTGAAGCCAATCAATACGAGCTCTCTGTTTCCAATAGATTTCCTCCCTAAGCTCCCACTCCTCTAAATCCTTGACTTCCTTGTCTTCCTCCCTACGCAAGGCTTTTGACAATCCATGCTCTCTTATTTATCTGGTAATGCCATTCAACTCTAATTGAGAAGCTCTCTTAGCATGAAAAATATTACTGAAACACTGATGATTCCACCATTTAAGATGAGACTTAACAAATTGCAGCTGCTTGAAAAAAGTGTACATGGCAGTGCCAAAGGCTAGCCTCCCTTTCTTCCACCACTTTGCAACATGATCTTACAAAGAAGGATCTCGCAACCACATAAGCTGGAATTTGAATGAAGAAATGTGAGCGACCTGAACAGAAGAAGACACCAATTTGATGGACCACTGGTCTGAAGCTCTCCAGTCTAAAATCTCAGAGCATGTGGACCACCCCCCACCAAAAGAGATCCAGCCTCTCCACAATCCAATGCTCCCCTATCCTATTGTTGGTCCAAGTGAACAAACCATTACTAGGCTTGATGTCAACAAGATTCAAGGTTGATATATTATCTCAAAGAAGGAAGGAAGAAGGCTCCAACCGCATAACACCACCCTTCTTCTCACTCAACTCTAAGATGGCATTGAAATCACCTGCCATAATCCACAGATGAAAAGAAAAAAACCCATGCATACAAGTAATATGAGACCACAAATTTTGCTTACCCTGAAGATCATTGGGGGCATAAATGTTAGTAAACAAGATATATTCCCCAATCTCAAGACTAGAGGAAACCCCAAAACACCTCTAGAGGAGCCAAATGCCCCAATACATTGGCATTTGCCTCTCCCCCATAGCTTTGGCACCAGACCCAACATACTTTCCACAAATACTTTAGTTTCCTACAAGAAAAGGACATCAGGAGAATGACTCCTTATCAATTCCTAAACAAATTTTTGTCTAGGGCCACTGCTCAAGCCCTTCACATTCCATGATAGCACAATCAATTCAGGGGATTAGTAAAATAAGAATCCAAAGTCTTTACTAACCCCGACTCAACCAAATTCTCCCCCATCAATTTGATCTTATCCAAGTCCTTCTTTTTGCCAACCTTTGAAGTCTTCTTTGTTGCTCCTTTTTTAATGTCTTTCTGAAGAAGACCTATATGTAAAGAGACCTTATTACTTTTAACCCCAGCAAAGTCCAATTTATGTGTTGCAGGAGAAACATCCCCACCAACCATCTTCACTTCAACACTAGAGATGGGTCCCTTTTGAGCCACTACCTATTGATCTATCTCCATCTGTTGACTCTCACCCACCTGCAGACCGTAGGTAGTATCCAAGTTCATACTATCAAAAATCAACCCTACTACACTATGATCGAAAGGAATCATCCCCGGATTCACCTCCTGTTGGCTAAGATCATCCAAGGCTTCAAATATGTTAAAGGTATCCTCCTCCTGACTCTCCTGCAAAGACCTATTTTGACCTCGATTCCTATTCTTTGCCTTAACCAGGACAAAACCATCAGCACCCACAACCACACTAGACATGGAAGATATTCCTTTATCAACCCCATTGAGGTTACGGGACAATTGTTGAGGCTGAAGCTCAGTCGATTTAGACCTAGGGAACTTGCACTGAAAATGACCATACTCATGACATAAATGACACTGGAAAGGTAAAGTCTCATAATCAAGATGTTGGACCCAAGAGTAAGAGCCCATACACATATCTATAGCATCTGGCAAAGGCTTACTAAGATCAATTTCAACATAAATATGAGCAAAAGTCATTACCTTTCTCCCCAAGGTTTGCGTTGAATATCCAACAAGCTTCCCAAGCAGTGAAGCTAGAATTTGCAACACATCCTCCCAACAACATTCCACTGACAAATGAGGTAATCAAACCCACATAGGGACCCGATTCGGGAGCTCCTCCGAAGGGTTAAATCCCGCATACCAAGGTTTGATGAGCAGCCCCACCTAGTTATAAAAATATGGTCCTCCCTCAAAGATCCTATTGCGGTCATCCATGCAATTAAAAGTGACCATGAAGTAACTATTTGCCAACAACATAATATCCATTTCCCCTTCCAGCGCCCAAGTCCTCTAAGCCCAATTCTCCAAAAACTGTAGAGAAACCCTCATCCCCAAAAATTTGCAATATAACGAATGCTTTGAAAAATATTCAACATCTTCAGCAATCATCTTAGGCGGAATTACCAATTTCGGTCTCTCTTTACATCTCTCAAGACAGCCATTAATCTTCGAAATTAGAGAGTCATTGGACAAACCTGCCCTAGTAAACCCTGACTCCGAAATAAAAATATCATTAGCAAAGATTTTGATACCTTGGGATGGGGATTTTGTGTCCAACACACCTCAAAAATTCATATCGAGTAAGTTCCCCAAGGCTTTTCCCCCATCAGCCAACATCACAAAAGAGAAGGGTTAGACTCAAAAAAACCCACACCCCAAAACCCTACCTACCGAACCCTCCACCCAAGCCACACACTCCTCCCAAACTTTGCTACGAGGAGAAACCAGCCACAACCCTCCACACCCCTTGAGCTCCTTCCACCATTGCCGCCAAACACCAAACTCCCTGCACACCCTACTTCCGCTCTCAAACCAAATGCCTTATTGCAGTCCTCCCTGCCACTAGCCATCGATCTTCTCTACCAAAGCCACCACACCCCCATGAAAGAAAGGAACAGACCCCCCCTCTTCACACAGCCTAACCCAGACCCCCCACAGGCTAGGGCTTGGATGCCCTAGCTCAGACCTGCAACACTTGCATACGCTCCATCTATTCCACTACAAATTATTCTAATTACTAATTGATATCCACATTCCTTGATTATTGCATTAAAGTTGCCTCCAAAACTTTATGGCTTGAACCAAGGATGTAAGCACTATAGGCAAGAAGCCCCACTATTTCTCCAAGGTTCTCCCCAAGGTAAAGCATGCTCCATTTTTAACATGGTAGAGATGAACCTGTGGGGTTTGAACCTAGGTTGTGAGCACTACATGCAAGAAGCCCCACCATTTTACCAAAGGGTCATCCCCTAATGAACAATTAAAAAAACACACACAAAAGTAATTGATATTCGTCCAAAACAGATATCCATATATACCTAATATCTATGTAGAATGGATATCCTTTTTTTTATGAAAAAATCTACAGCCTTGGTATTTCCCTTAGGATTGCTTTGGGATTTTTCTTGGATGTGTCAATCTTGGAAAGTTAACAGCAAAAACATGCTTACAAGTTTTTCTTGGTTTTTCAAACTTTATCCAAATTTGAGGAAATGAAAAGAGTTTATTAAAGAAATTGTCATATTTCCACCAATATAAGATATGCCTTATTTTAAATTTAATAGTTAATTATTTTTTATTTTCTACATGTAGTATGACTAAAGTCTTTTGATTCATAGGATGATTGAATATCTATAACTTTCAAACAATTTCATATTTTTTGAATCTGAAAGATGTGGTACATTCTATGTTTCGCATACCATAAGATATAATAAAAATGAATTTCATAATTTTTTGACCAAGTTGTGGTGGTCAAACATATGGGTTTTAATATTTTTAAAACGTTCTAGTAAAAAATCATAACTAATTATTTACTTGGAAAAAATTACAAAAAAATATGTGGCACATCTAGGCATGTGTCCTCTACTTACATTTAAATTTTCATAGAAAATATTATGTTTTGCTTGTACTTAGGTTGGTCAAACACACACCTATTTTTATTCTTTTTCTTGAAAATTTACTACTATTGCATTGAAATTTTTAATTTTCACCAAATAGATTGCATTTTTCCAAAGAACAACTTATAGCTTAGAAAATGTATTCAATTTGCTAAAAAATATGTTCCTACATATTTTTGAAATTATGTTGATAACCTATTCAAATTTATGTCAAGTTGTCTAACTCTATTTTTCTAAATTTTCATCACTAGTTATGGGCTTAGTTTGGCCCATCATTTTCTTGCACTCACCCATTTCTAATAAGAGATTATTTTGGAATCAATTGAAATATATTTTTTACTATGTTAAATATATATGATAAGTGTGTTGTGTGAGCTAACCCTTATCAAAATATTATAACCATTTTAATATTAATCACTTTATTTTTATCATATATTGTTTTGCCATTTAATTAACTTTTTTCTTTTTTTTCATACTTGTTTTATGATCCAGCCTGTTATCTTCTTTTACTAAGTGAATTGTTGGTGAGATATTTTCTTTTCATTAGATATATCTCTTTTTAAGTGTCATATTGTGCTTATGGATATGTCTCTATTCTAAGTGTGAATATGTCATCATACCAAGTTCATTGATTATATGGAGGTGTAAAAATAATTCAACACATCATAAACAACATTCCTCCATCATTAAGTTTAATTTTATGTATCTCTAATTGTTTATTACATTTTTTTAAGTTGAATTATTGGTTCTAGCTATAGTTAATCTATGTTAATTTTTTTACTTAGTTTCAAAGATAAATCCACAAGCTTGAGGTGTGTTGTTTATGGAGGTGCAAAAATAATTCAACACATCATAAACAACATTCCTCCATCATTAAGTTCAAAGTTATGTACCTCTAATTGCTTATTACATTTATTTAAGTTCAATTATTAGTTCTAGCTATAGTTAATCTATGTTAACTTGTTTACTTAGTTTCAAATTTAAATCCACAAGCTTGAGGAGTGTTGTTGCACATTTAGGCTAAGTTATACTATTCAAAATAGTATTTAACTGAGCATGTCACAAGAAATTTGAATTGGAAAACAATTAGTTGCATCATGAGTGGGGGAAGAGCATACCTTAGATGGTTACAATGGTGGTGATGTGAAACAATAGGCAACCACTTAGAGTATATGTAAAATGTAGTTTTAACAAACAAACAAAAAAAATGAAAAATTGTTTTCCTATATACCTAGTTTGAAGGTCTCTAATCAAATCCAATTTTGTGCAAAATAAGTTCAATCAAAAATTTCAAATCCACCACTTGCTCACATGGTAGTTGATGTTGCAAGGGGATTTATGCATGGAACATTAAAGGTTTTGTTGAAATAAATATTCAAACAATTATTTTTTGATATAAAATTTTGACTAAGGATTATGAAGATTGTTTTTTAAAACATCCAAGCTCCCCCAAACATTCTCTCTTTATCCACGAGTTGTAATACAAATTTTTTCACTTGTAATAAACATAAACTATGTGATGTTAGCTAATTTTTCACCAAAACAATTTTTGAAAAACTTTTTAAATGTCAACATTTTAGAGGGACCAAACCAAACACTAGATATTATATTTTTCTTGACAAAAACAAGAGCATTTTGTGTGCTTCAAACCTATATGACCCTCTAACATCCATAAAGGCAAATCAAGCTGCTAACAGCATCGGATCTAAAGCCTTTGAACCCTCAATCAAGAATGACAGAAAGCAATCAAGAAAGACACGAACTCTGTCCTTTAGACCCTTCGATTGAATGCTTGAATCTAAGGGGCCCCGAGGCGTTAATCGGGCATCTGTCCCGAGAACTTTCCCTTTAAAGAACACTTTAACATTTTGAAAATTAATTATTAGTTTAAAAACTAGATTATGACCATTAGAAATCTTGTTCTTGTCACATATCAAATTTTAAGCATGGTTATCTTGAAATTTTCATCTAAGATCATATTTTATTGATTTTCTTTTTAAATGTTAGGGTTGAGCCCCTTTGATCCCTCATTTCCATGCACATACTTTGGCATTTATAAGTGACATATAAATTACAACATATTAAGTTCACTAAGTGTATGATTTAATATTCTATAATATCTAGAAATAATGCTATACATTGGGATCCAAATAGATGTCATATACACATATATATATACACACACACATATATACGTATATACATTCTTGTGACATGTTATTGGTTGATTCTCAGCCAAGTAACGTCTTGCAAATTTATTATGCTATAGATTTGATAAACTACAAAATCAATTCAAACAACTTAATTGGCCATGTTAAAATATTCTATAATTTGTCAATTCAATCCAGTTTATGGATATCCTGCAATCATCACATTCCATGAGATGACATCTCTTTGAAACATTTTGTCAAACAATTCCTATACTTCCATGTTTTGGATTCATGTCTACCAAGACAGTTGCAACTAAAACATCTGACAAAATTCATCTATTCTTGATGCTTTGACCGATTCCCATATCATGTTCCAAAGGCAGAGACAGAGAGGATGTTGGAAAAGGGTGCGAAATTCAGCTTTAAACTTGGAATTTAGCTTTACACCTGCAAATTATATATGGGCAAAAGTTTTTAAAGCCTTGTCGACAAACCCATTTGCTACATGGCATTCTATAAAATGACATTTCTTTGAGGCATTCTGTCAAACAGTTTGCACACCTTATCCATACTTCCACATTCTAGAAGCGTGTCTACCAAAATAGCTGTAACTATATAACATCTAAAAAAAAATTCCCCTCCATATATTCTTTGGTGGATGTCCATACTCCGTTCCAGAGCTCCCATTAGAAAGCTTGTGCAATTTGTCTTTACACCTGCCAATTGTATTTTATGAATATCCTACAATCATTGCATTCAGAAGTGTGTTCCATTACAGTGAGGAGCTCTGTCCAATAAATATCTTAATAATAAAAATACACCACAATTTCTAATTCTCTTTCTCTTTCATTCATTTAATTCCAATTTATCTTCTACTCCCATTACAAATTCCTTTCACAACCCACCTAAATTTTAAATATCATCTTTGAAGACTTTGTAGACAATCTTTATTAATCTATTATACAAGACTTTATTTTCAATCCAAATATCTTATTTCATCTGTTTACTCAAACTAAACTCACCCAACAAAACTATAACTCTTCAATCTCATACTGATATATGACCAATTCCTTGGAATCTCATGCTCTACTTTCTTATTCTTTAATACTTCAATGAAAAAAGTAAAGTTGCCACCTTGAATACTTTAATACAATCATTTGTCCTATCTGACTCATTTTTCTTATACAATTGCATGATTCTTAGACTACATCCTTATCCACTAGACATGCACTGTCATGTTCTCTTTGATTAATTTTCATATTAAAAGATAATTTATGCTTTCACTTTATTGGCATGAGAGCACATGTTTCTTCTTTGGGTTGTATTCAACGGCATTATTCGTCTCTAAAGGCTTTTTCTTGTTTCCTTTCCACATGTCCAAGTCCTCCATTCTCCCCTTTTCTCATGTGGAAATTGTGACATAGACACTCACAGTCCAAGATTGGCTCTTCTCCAATCCACTGGCTCCCTTCTCTGAAATCCTCTCTTGGTTTCTTTCGAAATGCATAGGTTTACTTCACTGGTTTATGCATTTTCACGTTTTCACTGTTTGACTTGGAAGAAGTTGAAGGTCGCTGAATCAATATATTCCAATTTTTTACTTAATTAAATATTAATTCATTAATAATTTTTCTAAACATGAAATAATATATATTCACACAAGAAATATCATATATTCGTGGAAACTTAAAATGAGAAAACCACAATGATAAGAGTTGTTTAGATCTACTGCCCAAATCCAACCTTACCAAAATAATGAACCATTTACAATATGAAGTAGGCACCATCCTAACAGAGACGCCAATCCTCAATTGTATTTGCAAGCACTAAGCTACAAGAGACACCAATTCCCTTCACCAAGGTCTGAACACCAACTCAATACATAATATATTAAGAATTATGAAATATGGATTGCAGACCTTCAACTTTGAACATATAGCTTGTTAGCAATATGAACAACCTTCTATAAACTCTCATGCACTACATATGATCTTCTGATTAAATCACACTATGATTGGAATGCAACTCACATAGCATTACCTTCCAATTTGCACATTAGATACATATTGGATAATTACATTCAAGCTCCTAATTACATAGCTTTCCAACATTCTAGGGCAGATTCTAGATCACTATATATATGCATTACAATTATAATGGCATTTGTATGTTAGCCAAAATAAAAATTAGTGCATCTATATGTCTACTTAAACATAACCCTTGATCAAATGTGCAATAAGTCGAGTCTAATAGCCCACACGCTACTCTAGAAGAAAGAACACACTATGTAGTTCCCAAGGTAGACGTATCTAGTCCCAATGGTCATCCACACACTATCTCCAATGAGCACACGCTACAACCCACTAGTGCATAAATTTAGAATAGCTATCTAATCAGCCAACCCACATAATGACCATTTTGTCACTTCTAATTTCTCGTTCACCAAATATGGACTCCAAAAACTCTAGAATGTGATGAATCATGTGTAGACACACTCTCCTTTCAAACCACAAATCACAACTCTCAACTATGAAGGAATGCAAATCATAGCAAGTGGCCAGAACAAGCTCACTATCTAGGTAACTTACTTCAGACACTCTGGATCACACTTTTGGATCAACTCCACCATCATGATTAGATGCATGATGATAATATAGACATAATTCAACTAATTCCACCATCATAACAATCCATAGTACTTTCGAAGCTCAAATGCCCTGATATGACATGACAATAATTTGCATTCTTCCAAATGCCTAGTCATCAATGACAAAACTAGTCGACACTTTTGACATCAACAACAACCTTTGTTCAATAGAAGTGCTCAATAGTTACCTCCTACACATGGGATCTTATCCTAATGGGGATTTTTTGGACAAAATGGAGATAATTGCAAATGCTAAGTGTGTTCTTTGTGATGACTTTGGTTCCACTTTCCTTACCATTGATCACTTGTCTTTGGGTGTAAATTCTAAGATTTTGGTGGATGATGTCGATCATTTTATTGCTCTTCACCTTCTCTTTGTTGGATATCATTGGCATATGATGAACCAACATGTTGATATGATGATAATGTATGTTGTCATTGATGTCAATAAGTTCAAGTGAACCGATATGAAGAGGTATGAGGAAATGCAATGAACCGGTGTCAAGGCTTCACTAAGTGTGACTACCGGTTGGTAATCTCAGCTCCAAGGTTATCGGTTTGGCGATCCAGCTTGTGCAATGCAACCGATGATACTCTGTGATGAGTTAGCTAAGAGATGTGAATGAGATCGAGGTGCCACATCAGCTTTGTGCATGTGAAGGATTTTCTTGAGGATCTTGCATGAGAAGATTGACCGCATTTGAAGTCTACCTCGGGAATGATCATTCTTCTTAGTGGAATGAGAAGAGAGCATGATGGGTTACTGATTCCCATGTGCGGTGATGAATGAACGATGCAGATTGTCTTGTGATCTGTTTGAAATTGTAATGCTCTATGTAATATGTTTAGATGGTCAGGATTGGACTGCCTGTGTTGTAAACCTAAGATGCTTACGGTTTAGGGTTTATGCTACCAACCTAACTATTGCCTATAAGGTCGATGATTTTTGTTATTGAAAAGTTGTTGGCAAAATTTGTGTGTGTATCTAAATGATGAAATACTTGCTAGACCAATGAGTGGAGAACCGCAGAGTGTGATTGCAGAGTAGAGGAACTGGAAAGGATCTGCCTTAGCATGAAGTGTTGTTATCAGATCAGAGTTTTACCTATTATCTTCTAATCATTTCAATAGTTGGAAAATCCCTTTACCGGGTAGCTTTAACAAGATTATTGTAAAACCTGTAACCAGGTGACTCAAGATCATCAAGTTCTTCAAATCCTCTAGCAAGGTAACCTTTAACAGGGTTTCAACCTTTAACAGGGTATATAGCCATCCCTTAACCGGGTGATCTTTAACAGGATCAATTTTCTAGCATAACTTATTGTAAAGTATTTAACCAGACTAGGCTCCTAACAAGGTGAGCTTCAAAAGAGTTCAAAAACAAGCTTGTGGGTATTCATCCCCACTGTGGTTTTTCCCATTTGGGTTTCCACATGAAAAATTTGTGTGTTATGTGTTATGCATTTTTCATGTGATGTTTATGAATTATTTGGTTGAAAGATTATGCATGCAGATTTAATAGGTTATGGTATTACTGGTATACCACATGCATATGCTTATGGGTGAAGTTGATATCTAGTATTGATCATATTTGAAGTATTCAGACTTATCAGTTTATGGTGTCTGATGTCTTACTGTGTTTAACCGGTATTGTCATGGTTAACTTCAGTAATGGCGATAACCAGTTGGTATTGTTTTAACTAGATAAGTTGCTGAGAAAAGTTTTTATTTGTACTAATTCACCCCCCCCCCCTCTCAGTACTGGTTGGGGTATCTAATGTTCATCTTTACTCATCAATTGGTATCAGAGCACCTCTAGGTCCTCGGTGATATAAGCTTAACCGCTTGAGGCAAAAGATCCTATTGTAATGATGAAGAGGGAAGGTCCTAAGTTTAGTAGAGATAACTTTAAAATATGGAAGGATAGAATGAAGATTAACATCAAGAGAATGGGTGCTCAACACTGGAGCTATGTTGAGAATGCCTATGTGGCTCCCACTGGCACTCTGACTAATGGTTAGAAGAGAGAAATCCAGGAAAATGGGCAAGTCATGGAAGCCCTTATTAGCAGCTTGTCAGATATTGAGTTTATTGATGTTCAAGACAAGGACACACCTAAGGAGGTATGGGATGCACTGGAAAACATCTATGGTGGTGATGAGCATGTAAAGAAAGCTAAGGAAGAAATCCTTAGAGGTAAATTTGAGGATATGAGGATAGTTGAAGGTGAAACCATTCAGCAGTATGGCATTAGGATTAAGACTGTGGTTGGTGATATCAAAAGTGTTGGTGGAACTATTGATGATACCACTGTTGTTAGTAAAGTCCTTAGATCATTATTACCAATCTATGCAATCAGAGTTGCTGCTATCCAAGAACTAAGGTCTATTGATAAAACCAAGGTATCCTTAGATTCTATAATTGCAAAGTTAACTACATATGAGTTGAATAGCTATGATGGCAGTGTTCAGAAGACTGAGTCAGCCTTTATAGCATCTACTACACCATCCAGAAAAGAAAAAGAAACTAGTACTAGTTATGAATCCAGACAACACAGAGATATGGATGATGAAGAAATTATGATGGAGTTCGAATCTCTTCTTGCTAAAAGATTTCCGAAGGGAACTGGAATGTATAGAGGTAAACTTCCTTTGAAATGTTTTTCATGCAACAAGATAGGACATATAGTTGTTAACTGTCCTAAAAATGACAATAAGGATAAACCAGAGAGATTCAAAAAGTATAAAGGAGGAAACATAAGAAATTGTCTAGTTGTTGTGGATGAAGGTGTCATTGATGAAGAATGATAGGATGAAGAAAATGAAGACATAGTGTTTGTAGCAGTAAAGGAAGAAGTGTCTGACAAGAAAGCTCTTGTCTCACACATTGACAACTCCAATGAGTGGATTATAAATAGTGGGTGTTCTCACCATATGACTGCCGACCAGAGAAAGTTTATATCTCTGGAGAAAAATGATGGAGGTGTTGTCAGATTTGGCAACAATGCACCATGCTTGGTGAAAGGTAAAGGATCCATCTCACTGAATGGAAAGAGCAGTGTAGATGATGTCTACTAGGTAGAAGGTCTTAATCATAACCTGTTGAATGTTGCTCAGTTGAATGACAAAGGACTAGTTTTGGAATTCAAAGGCGGAGTCTGCAGTATAATTGGGAAGAGTGGTGAACTTATTGCCACCAGTAAGCAAACCAGAGGAAACCTATTTCAGTTGAATGCCAAGATAAGTCAGTGTCTAATGGCTAAGTTTGATGACAGTTGGATATGGCATAGGAGACTCTGTCATATGAACTTTGACAATATTGTTAAAGCTAGTAAGATCAAGGCGGTAAGAGGATTATCGTTGCTGAACAAACCTGAGAATTCTTTGTGCAGTGAATGTCAACTTGGGAAGATGTCTTCCTCAACTTTTAAAGGTAAGTCTTTCTCAGCAGAAAATTTACTTGATCTTGTGCATACTGATTTATGTGGTCCTATGAAAACTAGAAGTATTCAGGGAGATAGGTATTTTATGATTCTTACTGATGGCTTCTCAAGAATGATGTGGGTCACATTCTTGAAAGACAAGTCTAAAGCATTTGGAAAGTTCAAAGCTTTCAAAGCATTAGTAGAGAAAGAAAGTGGTAAAAAGATAAAATGCTTGAGAATTGATCAAGGAGGAGAATTCACTTTTGATGAATTCAATAAGTACTGTGAAGATAATGGTATCAAGAGGTAGTTGTCTGCACCAAGGACACCACAATAGAATGGCATAGCAGAAATAAATAACAAGACTGTAGTTGAAGCGGCTAGAACAATGTTGATCCAAGGAAAGGTTGCTCATACTTTTTGGAGAGAAGTGGTGAGCACTACAGTCTACACTATGAATCGGGTACTCATCAAGAAAGGAAAAGATAAAACCCCTTATAAGTATTGGACTGGGAAAACTCCCACTATGAGTTACTTTAAAGTGTTTGGTAGTAAGTGCTATATCAAGAGAGGTGAGCATTTGAGCAAATTTGATGCAAAATGTGATGAAGGCATATTTCTGGGATACTCCACTAAGAGAAAAGCTCTCAAGCGCTACAACAATAGAACTCAAAAAATTGTTGAAAGTATCAATGCCAGGGTTGATGAATCCCCCAAGGAACCTAAGGAAACATGCAACAAAGAAGTAGAAGATGAACTGGGTATAGCCTTCTGGGAACTGGTTAAGAAAGAAACTTGTAAAGATCTTAGTGTTTCTGTACCGATAGAAGTTGTAGTAAGACATGAAGAAGAGGTTAGTGATGAAGAAGAAGAAAAGCTAGCAGATCAGGCTAAAGTCATTCCCAGATATGTGAAGTTGCATCATGATCCAAAGCAAATCATAGGAGATAAAGATGCAGGGATACTCACTAGAAGAAAAGTGAAGGAGAACTCTTGCATGATTTCTAAATTTGAACCTAAGACTTATAGAGAAGCTCTTACATATGAAGACTGGATTAAAGCAATGGAAGAGGAGCTAGATCAGATAGAAAAGAATGCAACATGGTCTTTGGTGCCCAAACCCGAACATAAAAATGTCATAGGTACCAAATGGGTCTTCAGGAATAAGTTGAATAAAGAAGGCATGGTTGTCAGGAACAAGGCTAGGCTTGTATGCAAGGGATACACTCAGGAGGAGGGAGAAGACTATGGAGAAACTTTTGCTCTTGTGGCTAGACTAGAAGGTGTTTGAATGCTACTTGCACTTGCAACATTTAAAGGATTTAAGATTTATCAGATGGATGTGAAATCTACTTTTCTGAATGGAATCCTAGAAGAGGAAGTGTATATAGAGCAACCAGAAGGGTTTGCATTATTAGAAGATAGTGACATGGTGTGCAAATTACACAAAGCCTTGTATGGATTGAAACAAGCACCTAGAGCATGGTATGAAGACTACACTCTCATCTTGTGAAGATTGGATTTATGAGAACAAGTGAAGATAGCAACATCTACTTGAAATTGGAAGGTGATCAGATTCTGATCTATGAAGTGTTTGTGGATGACATAATCTTTGGAGGAAATGATAAAATGAGTCACACGTTTGCAGAAGAAATGAAGAAATAATTTGAGATGTCTTTAATAGGAGAGATAAATTTCTTCATTGGTTTACATATTCAACAAATGAAAGAGGGTATCTTTATTACCCGGTCCAAGTATGTCAAAGAGATATTGAAGACTTTTGGCATGGAGGAAAGCAAACCGGTTGGTACACCGATGGTGACTAGCTGTAAACTAACTAAAGAAGATGATTTAGCACTAGTGAATGAAAAGGAGTACCAGTCAATGATCGGTAAGTTGCACTATGTGGTGCACAACAGACTAGATATTGCTCATGTAGTAGGCATTGTAGCCCATTTTCAAAAATGTCCAAGAGAATCCCACTTGGTAGTTGTCAAAAGGATTCTTAGATATCTGAAAGGAAAAGTTGATTATGGATTGTGGTATCCATATAATAGTGACTATAATCTCAAGGTATATACTGATGCCGATTGGGCAGGTAATGTAGATGATCAGAAGAGCACAACCAGTGGAGCATTCTTTCTTGGTGGAAGATTAGTATCATGGACAAGTAAGAAGCAAAGTTGTACTTCCCAATCTATAGCTGAAGCAGATTATGTGGCAACATTTATGAACTACACTCAAGCAATTTGAATGAAACATGTATTGGAAGGTTTCAAGGTACCTGTATCTGAACCAGTGAACATATTTTGTGATAACACAAGTGCAATAAATATTTCCAAGAATCCGATATTGCATGCTAGAACTAAGCACATTAAAATTAAATATCACTTCTTGAGAGAGAAAGTTCAGAATAAGGAGGTTGTTCTACAACATGTTTCCAGTAAGGAGCAGCTAGCAGATATATTCACTAAACCCTTACCGAAGACTACATTTACCTATTTGAGAGGTGAATTAGGGGTTCTGCCCCTTCATGAAGTCAACTAAAAGATGTGTGCTCCACATCAGTCAAGTACTAAAGTGACAAATCTTTCAGGATTGATGTGTTGAAGGATGCTACTCCTTAGGGGGAGCAGCATAGTAGATTTTGGAAGCTTATGCCTCCACTTTGGCATTGTTGTGAAAGGGGGAGAAGATATATGATGTATGGGGGAGAACATGTATGATGTATGGGGGAGAAGATATATGATGTATGGGGAGAAGATATTTGATGATGTAGATATGATGTTTTTAAATTGCAATGCTACACTGACACTAAGTATTGCCATCAATGCCAAAGGGGGAGATTGTTGGATATCATTGGCATATGATGAATTGACATGTTGATATGATGATAATGTATGTTGTCATTGATGTCAATAAGTTCAAGTGAACCGATATGAAGAGGTATGAGAAGATGCAGTGAACCGGTGTTAGGGCTTCACTAAGTGTGACTACCAGTTGGCAATCTCAGCTCCAAGGTTATCAGTTTGGCGATCCAGCTTGTGCGATGCAACTGATGATACTTTGTGATGAGTTAGCTAAGAGATGTGAATGAGATCGAAGTGCCACGTCAACTTTGTGCACAGGAAGGATTTTCTTGAGGATCTTGCATGAGAAGATCGATTGCGTTTGAAGTCTACCTTGGGAATGATCATTCTTCTTAGTGGAATGAGAAGAGAGCGTGATGGGTTACTGATTCCCATGTGCAGTGATGAATGAACGATGCAAATTGTCTTGTGATCTGTTTGAAATTGTAATGCTCTATGCAACATGTTTAGACAGTCAGGATTGGACCGCCTGTGTTGTAAACCTAAGATACTTAGGGTTTAGGGTTTATGCTACCGCCCTAACTATTGCCTATAAGGTCGATGATGTTTGTTATTGAAAAGTTGTTGGCAAAAGTTGTGTGTGTGTATCTAAGTGACAAGATACTTGCCAGACCAATGAGTGGAGAAATCCAAAGTGTGATTGTAGAGTAGAGGAACTGAAAAGGATCTGCCTTAGCATGAAGTGTTGTTATCAGATCAGAGTTTTACCTACTGTCTTCTAATCATTTCAACAGTTGGAAAATCCCTTTGTTGGGTAGCTTTAATAGGCTTATTGTAAAACCTGTAACCAGGTGACTCAAGATCATTGAGTTCTTCAAATCCTCTAGCGATGTAACCTTTAACATGGTTTCAACCTTTAACAGGGTGTATAGCCATCCCTTAACCGAGTGATCTCTAACAGGATCGGTTCCTAGCAGAACCTATTGTAAAGTCTTTAACCAGACTAGGCTCCTAACAGGATGAGCTTCAAAAGAGTTCAAAAACAAGGTTGTGGGTATTCATCCCCACCGTGGTTTTTCCCATTTGGGTTTCCACCTGAAAAATCTGTGTGTTATGTGATATGCATTTTTCATGTGATGTTTATGAATTATTTGGTTGAAAGATTATGCATACAAAATTAATAGGTTATGCTATTACTGGTATACCACATGCATATGCTTATGGGTGAAGTTGATATCGAGTATTGATCATATTTGAAGTATTTAGACTATCAGTTTATGGTGTCTGATGTCTTACTGTGTTTAACCGGTATTGCCGTGGTTATGTTCAGTAATGGCGATAACCAATTGGTATTGTTTTAACTAGATAAGTTGTTGAGAAAAGTTTTGATCTATACTGATTCACCTCCCCCTCTCAGTGTCGGTTGGGGTATCTATTGTTCATCATTACTCATCACTCTTTAGCCACATAGTCCATGTGTTGGTCGATCCTCTTCAGGTTTCTCCTCCTTTGGATGTTCAAGTGGCTTGTAATATATACAGGGCTCTCTTCAAATATCTTTTGGAAATGGTAACTTGTAGTGCTAATTGGTTTTACTCTCTCATGTTATGGTCGATAGCCTATGATTGAAAAACATTGAAATATTTTTGGTTCTAGCCATTTTTTATCTAAAATATATTCCACCACCATGCTATCCTTAACTCTATTCCTCCTTTGGAGGATTTCTTTGTATGGTGGTGACTCTTTTATATAAGTCTTTTTGATATTAATACAAATTTTAGTGACTATCATTTTTATCAAACAAACATATTTATTGTTCAACCAATAAGATAATTGAATCTAAATTAACCAATTCACCACAAAATTACATACCAACTATAAGTACAAAACATTTCAATCATATAATTTAATTTAAATGAAACAATTCACCACAAAACTACATGCTAACTATAAGTACAAAACATTTCAATCATATAATTTAATTTAAATCAAACAATTCACCACAAAACTACATGCTAACTATAACTACAAAACATTAAAATAAATTAATCACACTAATCATACCTCTATCAAATTCATACTTAAACATATCTCACATTACACAGTTTATAAATTTTTTTTTAAAAAACCTTCATTTTTTCCTTCCAGGATATCTCATAATATGTTCAAGATTTTAAATCATCGCTGTGGATCTTACAAACAACACTTGATTAGTAATTGGTACACAACATCATGTTTATATCGCTCCTATAAATGCACACAAGGAAAGCACATAGAATCTAGGATGGTTGCATGCACACACAACACAAGCAAAGCTTACAATCCTAAGATAAGTTCTAGAGTGCATCAACTCAAAAGACTTTTAGTGCATCTTGTAAATCCAGTTCAGGCATGTCCTACGGCTACAATCATTGCATTCCATGAGATGATATCTTTTTGACGCATTTTGTCAAACAATTCACATGCCTTCTCTATACATCCATGTTTCTACTACGACAGCTGACAAAATTCTTCTATCCTTGATGCTTGGATCGATGCCCATACCATGTTCCAAAGCTTCCACTTTGGCCGAGGCAGGGATTTCTTTGAGACATTCTGTCAAACAGTTCGCATACCTTATCTATACTTACACATTCTGGAAACATGTCTACCAAAACAGCTGTAACTATAACATCTGACAAAATTTTCCCTGCATATATTCTTTGATGGATGTCCATACTCCGTTCCAAAGCTCCCATTTTGGCACAGACAGGGAAGATGCACAGAAAGGTTGTGGAATTTGGCTTTACACCTGCCAGTTGCATTCGCTGGAGAGTTTCTATAACCTTTGCAATATTTTCATTTTATGAATATCCTACAATCATTGCATTCAGAAGTGGGTTCCAATTTATCTTCTACTCCCATTACAAATTCCTTTCACAACCTACCTTATTTTAAATTTTATCATCATCTATGAAGACTTTGTAGACAATCTTTATTAATCTATTATATAAAACTTTATTTTCAATCCAAATATCTTATTCCATCTGTTTACTCAAACTAAACTCGCACTATAAACCCTTCATATTGAATAGAACCAATTCCTTGGAATATCAGGCTCTACTTTCTTATTCTTTAATACTCCAATAAAAAAAGTAAAGTTGCCACCATATATACTTTAATGCTATCATTTGTCCTGTCTGACTCATTTTTCTTATATAATTGCATGATTCTTAGACTCTATTCTTATCCACTAAACATGCACTGTCATGTTCTCTTTGATTAATTTTATATGAATTGATAACTTTGGATTTTACTTTATTGGCATGAAAGCACATGTTTCTCCTTTCGGTTGTATTCAACAGTATTATTCATCTCTAAAGGCTATTTCCTGTTTCCCTTCCACATGTCCAAAGCATAAGAAAAAACAAACAAGAATCCTCCTTTTCAGCTTTCTTCCTTGGCCACACAACATGCTTATATAGGCACAAGAGGGCATCAGCAGGAAGCAAGCATATTGCAGATTATTTTGCAATTAGTTTAACTGCAACTGTCATAAATTTTTCAGAAATGGCAGCTTGCATTCCACAAAGGTTTGCAGGGTACAGAAGTCATGTTATATACTCTGTTGCTTTGTGTTTTTCATGCATTTTTCTCTTGATACCCCAAGTCTTCAATGTCTTCATGTACTTTTCCCCACTTCTTCTGTCCACTGCACTGTTTGTAACAGCATTCCTGAGCCTCAGATCCTTCATAAGCTCCACTGAACCAGAACATGGTGATACATACTATGTTCAGGAAGAGTTTCCACAGGTAGCAGAGGAACAACATGTAAATACTATATCTGATATACATGTAGAGAATACATGCTTCATTCAATGTGTGAGGGAACTTCATGAAAATGGAATTCTGCTGGTTGAGAGTATGTTCAAGATGGATATGTCCAAACAATCCAACAAGGAAATGGATGAAGATAATCACCAGTTGAATGTACAGAGAGTTGTTGATCCTCCAAAGAAAGAGAATTCTACCTTGGAAGCCCATGAACAGTAGCTCTGAGAGCAGCACAGGGCACTTTTTTAATGAATTGCTCTATTTCTAGCCTGGATCCAATGCTCTATATTTCTTGTTTCTGGTATAAATTTTCATTGGCATCTGGGTATTGGCAGGGGTGATGGCATCCCTTGTTTTGTAGATTTTCTATATCCATTGCGAAAATGAAGTATAAATAGTTTGAGGTGCAATTTCTGGGTATTGGAGTTGAATTCTCAATAAGCAAGTTTTTTTAAAGAATTATCAAAGTTGTATCTGCTTTGGTGGTCAGAGGAATATGAAATGAACTCAATGACATATTTTATTTCGATGTAAAATATGCATAAAGAAATAAATTTTTTGATGATTCATAGTCTTTTGAATGAAGAAAAGTGTAGGTACTAAGCAAGTAACAGTTAATATTGCATACTGAAAACCTAATGTATACATCTAAAAATGGTTTAAAGATAATTAATTAAATAAGCAATTATTTAATTAATCCCCCTTCCTAATTTTATTGAATTCAATTTGATTAAATTCTCCCATTCATCTACTTATTAATAAATCTAAGGATTTATTTAATAGGTTCATTTCAATAGTTCCCTTTGATTAATTAATCCCCCCCCATCAAATTCATTTCTTCTAAACCATTTAATTAATTAAAACAAATCATCTAATGCGTTGTTGAAATTAATTAGCCTTTTCTGTGAGATTTTGCCAAGATCAAGAGGCAATGGAAAACACAAATAAGAGAGACAAAATAGATGGTAGAAATAAATTGTATTCTATCAAGATGAAAATACTGATCAACTGGATCATCAATCGATACATACAATGAATATGAGCCTGCTTATATAGGCAAGGCTATATGGATATGTGAACACACAAACATGACATGTGGCTCAATAAGAAACAAGGGTAGGTAGGAAATAGGTGTGGGTAGGTAGGAGAAATAATATAGTATTCCACATGAGGTGGATCACCCACAGAATGTGGAGTGTAACAAGAAAATAAGATCAACACCATAAAAGGTGGAAAGTCTCCTACACACACTATCCCAATGTGGTACAAACACCCAAGTGTTTCATACCCAAACTACTATGAAATGCATGTACCTAAGTAAACTTAAGTAAGGTGTAATAATATCCAAGATGAATAATTATTTATACCAACACCCCCCCTTAAGTGCAACTTAGGGGAATACACTAAATTCTACAATGCAAGATGGGTCCCGGCTACTAGGCCATGTTAGGTACCCATGTACAAATGCAAGGAAATCTCTCACAAAGAGGGGAAAGAGAGAAAAACCCAATGGGAAAAAACCCTCCCCCAAAAGAGAGATGAAAACTAGATACAAAGAACTCTCATAGAAGTATGTGAAGAACAAAACCCCATGTGAGGAAAAAGTCCCCCCCATATGAGAGAAGAATAAGAGAGACTAGGAAGCCCCCCCTCAATCTGGATTCTGCACCAATGATAGAAGCTCGAAGATGAACGAAGAAACTGCTCCATGAATGTCGAACAACATTCCTCCCCTTAGGAAGAAACAAAACCAAAGGTGGATCCAAAAAGCCTCCCCAATCATGAAGGGAAGATGAAGCAAAAATACTCATGATGAAAGGAATCTCTGAAAGCTGCTCAAGTGTCCCCATGTCAATGCTGAAAGGTACCCCCTCCAAAGGTGGTAAACTGTGCCACACTGCTGAAAAAGGCACTCTAAGATCTGGTGGAGATGAATGTAGAACAATATCCAAAGACTCATATGTCTCCTCAAAAGATAAAGAGACCTCCTCCAAGTGTTGTACAAAAGTATCCACAATCATGTCAACCTCTAAAGATTGATCATGTAGAGAATGCACAAGAGGGTTAGAGTGATCCCTCACAACAATCAAAGAAGGATCATCTTCATCAAAGAGAAGATGAATGTCATCAATGATGTCTCCAAAATTTGTAATATAGGACTCCACAAACAAATCTGCAATGTCTGTCAAGTAGGCATCCCAATCAACTGAAGCTGGAAGGCATGAAATATCCTACTGCATTGAATCATAAGAAGGCAAAACTGTCGCTCTAGCTACATCATCAGTTGCAATAGGTGGTGTGATATCAGTAGAAGGAGATGAAATGCAAGGCTCAAGAATGGGGTCACATGTGAGAATCTCCAAGTTCAAATGCCCAAAGTTCTCCTCAAAATATGAATCATCAACATAGGAAGAACCAACCTTATCAATAGGACCAAAATCTGAAAAAAGAGTATAATCGAGATGCATGATCAACCACCCCAGTCAAAATGATAGCTCCACTCTCCAAGTCTCTAATGATAACTGAATCAGGTGTGAACTCCACAGTTTTCCTAGTTGCCCCATGTGTGATTTGATAGATGGAAAGAAAATTATTTGTCAAGTGGGGTACACACAACACATCATTGAAGGAGTTATCCCCAATGGCAATAGATCATTTCCCCATCACATCCATGAATGTATGATTGCCCATCAAAATCTGCAGCATGTGGCAAGGCTCAAATGTAGAAAACATAGACTACGAAGATCCCATATGATGAGAAGCCCCTGAATCTAGAAGCCATCTCCCTGAATCGAGACTTGTAGTAGCACAAAGAGCTTGTCCCTTTCCTTTATCTGTCCCAAAAGAGTGATCCTTTCCTTTATCCTTGGAAGAAGAAGCCGATGTAGACATTCTAGAAGGTAGGTTGATTCTATTCTTCTCAAGAAGATTTTTCAACTCATCAATATCCTTCTTATAACAATGATGTTCATCATGTCCCAACTTTTTGCAATATCCACAAAAAAAATTGTCCTTATATGATTTCCTCTTAGGTGAGAATGGTGAATCACCTTGTTGTGGAGAGGAAGATTGCGCTCCATCTTGTTGTGGTTTAGACTTGAGTTGCTTATGATTCTTGCATTTTCCTTGATTACTTTGATTCCCTTTGTTAGCCACCAAAGCTTGTGACTTTGAAGATTTGAGAATCCCCATTGTGGTCAACTTAGATTGCTTAAGTATCAACATCTTTGTGAATGAATCAAATGAGGGAGAAGTGTATGAGGAACCTTGAGCTAACCTATGGGTGTGAAAGCTAGATACAAAGGTTGCATACTCTGAAGGAAGCTTGTCCAACAAGTTATAAACCAATTGAGCATCCTTTTTGTCAATTCCACAATCCTTTAGCTTTGCTCTTAGCTCAGTTGCTTTTGTGACATAATCTTGGATTGTATCAAAATCCTTGGGATTCAAAGTTGTGAGTTCACTATCAAGCTTGTAGACCTTAATCTCATCAACTTGACCATACAATTTCTTAAAAATATCCCAAGCCTCTTTAATTGTTGTACACTTATCAATGTGAAAAATGAGGTCATCTGATACATGCTTTCTAAGAGTTCCAAGTGCCATAGCATTCTTAGTAATGCATTCAATTTGAGCATTAGGATCAACCTTAGGATCAGGTGGTGATGTAATAGTTTCATTTACATAATGAATAAGTCGGTTTTCCATTAGTTTACACCATGCCTTAATTTTTCATGATGCATAATTATGAGGAGTTAAAAGTGGAAATTTAGGAGAACCCATAGCACCAAAATGAAAAAACACAAGATAGAGAGAGACACAATCACACAAGACACCCCCCCAAAATACTCAATCAAGAAATCCCCCCAAAATGGTGATTTTGGCACTTTATACTTAGTGTGTATACAATGGGCCACTTGCAAAACAAGGCAAAGTGGATTTCTGATTTCAATTTACAACTTCTCAAAATGAGATCTAAGAGACTTCAACAAATACTGCTAGTGATCTAAACTGGGATCCAAGCAAAATGCAAGTACCAAATATGACAAAAATGGCTAAATACTGAAAGTATAATTTCTACTTAAAATCACTACAAACAGATGGCAGATTATGAAAGTAGATGAAAAAATATGCGCTTTCAAAAAAAACGGCACCTGAAAAGGAGTCCATATGAGCCCAAACGAAGCCTTCAAAGTTGTAAAAATTGAGATTTCAAGATTTCCAAAACACTTGTATCCAAAAATCAGAAAAATTCTGCACCACTGTACAAATCATGAAATTCTACCCCAAAACAAAAAAAAATTGCTCGAAAAAATGAGTCTGAATGAGTGAGATATCGCTATTTGAAAAATACCTGCAAAATTATAATTTTTGGAAACTTTCCGCCATAGCGTCAAACTTCAAATGCCTCTAGATTTGGCCTTCGAAGTCCGATTTTGATGAAACAAAAGGCAAAACTGACTTTCTTGGTCCTCCTCAATCCAATGGTAACCTCATATTTGAACCATCAATCTTCAATAATAACCTGCAATAGAAAACTCCAAAATACACAACCCCAAATAGCATCAAATTTCTCTCAATTAGCAAACCAATGACACTCTAATGGCTCTGATACCATGTGAGACATGGACCAGCTCTGATACCATGTGAGATTTTTCCAAGATCAAGAGGCAATGGAAAGCACAAATAAGAGAGACAAAATAGATGATAGAAATAAATTGTATTCTATCAAGATGAAAATACTGATCAACTAGATCATCAATCAATACATACAATGAATATGAGCCTGCTTATATAGGCAAGGCTATATGGATATGTGAGCACACAAACATGACATGTGGCTCAATAAGAAACAAGGGTAGGTAGAAAGTAGGTGTGGGTAGGTAGGAGAAATAATGTAATATTCCACATGAGGTGGATCACCCACTGAATGTGGAGTGTAACAAGAAAATAAGATCAACACCATAAAAAGTGGAAAGTCTCTTACACACACTATCCCAATGTGGTACAAACACCCAAGTGTCTCATACCCAAACTACTATGAAATGCATGTACCTAAGTAAACTTAAGTAAGGTGTAATAATATCCAAGATGAATAATTATTTACACCAACATTTTCCTATTATTTGAATTTTTAAATTCAAATTCTCCTAACTTCTAACCACCTAACTTAACCCCTTCTAAACCTAACTCATTCCATCTAACCCCGGGTTTTGCCTAACCCCATCCTAGCTTGCACATCCTAACCACCATGTCCCCTTTCCTTGAACACTTTGCCCTCTCATGAGCAAAGCTTTGTGACACTTATCACTAAGTGTTCCCTTTCATCCAACCTCTTCTAGAAGCTTCTTAACACTTGTCACCATGGAGATGACATTGTCCCCTTTAATCCAACCTCTTTGCCAACCTCCTCCAATTTAACCATTGATATCTTCAGACTCAATCTTGACCGTTAATTCCTGCCACCTCACCCCTGGCCTTAGAAAATCTTATAAATAGACCCCATTTTGGAGTTCAAAGGATCCTGAATCCCATCTCATTTGCATTCAAGCATTGTTACTATAGTCATATAGCTCTCGACAACATCATTTTAGCATTGTCATCATGTTCAATTTTAGCTTAAATCTAGTTTATTTTCTAGCTCAATTTGCTTATCATCTAGCTTAATCTCATCATTTCTAGCTTAAATGCATCATTTATCATTTAAATCCTCCATTTAAGTGTAGTCAAGTCACTGGAATTTGCATGACCAGATATGAGAGCAAAATTCATACTCGCATTTACTAGGAGACAATAGATCAATTAGCTATGGTTTTATCTTTTGCTGATTAATTTTCTAACTATTGCTTGTAATGATTTAGTGTCTTTGTGTTGCAGCTGCAGGTACACAGGTCCACACTTCATAGGCACGACATTTTGGCGCCCACCGTGGGGCTAGAATCATCCTTTTTGGCCTCTCAAGCTTCAAAAAAACTTCTTCCATGTTGGGTTTGATTCAGAATGTCGTACAATTTCATTCTCTGGCTCGTACGAACTTCCTTTTAAGCTAGGATGACACCTCATCCTAACTCGTATCAGGTAAATTATGTGTCATATGATATCATTTAGCTTGTCATGCAAAGTCTAAAGATTTGTCATACGAGTCTATGTCTGGATCTATCTTGACTCGTATTAGCTTATTCTTGTGTCATACGAGCATGTTTCTACTCCTGTGCGAAATTTAAAGTTTGGTCATTTGATCTATCAAATCATGTCGTACGAGTTTATGCCTGTGTTTTTAAAATAAACAACATTTTTAGGGTTTCCAATTTTAATCTTATCATTGCTAATGCTAACCCCGATTTGTTTGTGAGATTTTTGGGCAGCCTAACTCTTTTCTGTAGAATGATTATCAAAGATACGCTTGTCAAAGACATTATTCAAAATGCATCAATGACTACTAATGGATCTATTTTGCAGGTTGCCTAAAAGAATTCAACTAAACTCTATGTCTTCTTAAATCTTTCTAGGCACACTTGTCTTTTTGGCTAAAAATGAACAATCATGTATTTTGTGTTTTTGATGATAGGCGAGTATGCTCTCACCTTTCTTAGGTGATCAGAAAGCTAGAATCATATTTTGCTTTCATTAGTGCATATCTTAGCAGGCCTGGCCTCCCAAGAAGCTAAAAAATCTTAAAGCCATTACGACCGATGTGAGGGAAATGACCTAAGTGGGAACAGCTAATGCCAAGTAATCCAACCCACTATAAAATAAACATGATTTGATGAAAATCAAGTCAACGACAGTGCTTGGGAATAACTCTCCTTTGTACCTTCAGGTATATCAAACCTAGGTTTTCAAGGCTGGGAGACCTCTTAATTGAGTTTATACCTTGATGCACCGAATGGATCCCTTACTAGTGCCATTTAAAATAGAAGCTACCTGATTCACCTCCGAAAGGGTGATAATCTTTGTTCAAGAGAGATAGTAACTCTCCTAAGACACTTGCCATATCGTGCCCCCATTAGTGTTTGGAGTTGGATAATACAATGTTGAGAATCCATTGTGTGATGCTCAACGGCCGTATTTTGATTAGCTATTGGGTATGTACCTAAGTCAGCAAGCAAAGGTTTTCATTCTCAGCCAACTTCCATAGGGTTTAGCTTGATTGGAGTCACTTATCATATCGCGTGTTTTCTATGTATTCATCCCTAAATTGAAAAATCAGACATCTAAAACTAGAAAATATAAGCAAAACATTAAACTCCAGTGATCAAAATTTGAACAAACAAACACTCTTTATCCCTGCTCTATTATCTGTCATACGAGTCAAGTTCTTTGTCGTATGAGCTAATCATTTATCGTATGGGATTTATCTTTTGTCGTATGGCTTAGTAAGGTGTGTCGTACAAGTAATATGTTTTATTGTATGGTTCAAAAAGTATTGTCATACAAGCCTCTGCTATTTCACATGAAAATGTTAATTTGTCGTATAGGCTTGTATCTTTTGTCGTTTGAGGCTATATGATCTTTCATACGAGTCTCTATTTTTACCAGTCCAAAGCTGTGTCCACCATGACTTTTTCAGGTCTGTCATTTTGCTTGATCAATTTGTAGTAAGAATAAACATTTGTTATCTGCTGCTTTGTGCTTAAATTGTCTTCTTGGTTTGCTTGGTCAAGTTATCAACTGTCAAAATCAGACTTTAGAACATAAACACCTTAAGATTTTCAAGTGCTTACTCTCAACGAGTTCAAGATCTAAATATCTCAAAGTGCATTATCACCCTCACTAGTACATTCGGGTCAAAATTTCAACGGCAAATCGTTGGTAGTCCGACACATTTTTGTCGCACTACCGACAAAAAAAGCCATCGAAAACTTTTTGTCGGAAGTTCCGACTATCCTTGTTGTCGTCGCAATTCTGACATCAACCCCATCCTTTCCAATGGCTGCCATTGATACTCATACCCAAAAAGAATATCATCTCAATCTCGGGCTACCATCGGAATTCCGACATCAAAGCATAAAAATTTCGATAGAGGATTGTTGTCGGATGCACAGAATCCTCGTCGGAACTCTCTTGGAGGCCATTGTAATTTGAACCCCTTGGCGGTGGAATTACGACGGTCCCCAGGAGAGCTCTGACGAGGATGTTGTGCATCTGACGACACTCCTCTGTCAGAATTTTTACGCTTTGATGTCAGAATTCCGATGGTAGGCCGATTTTTCAGAAATTTTTTTTTTATAGAAAAAGATTGGCATTGGTATCTCTATTCTATCTCTCTTCTCTATCCCTCTCTACTATCTCTCTTCTCTTTCCCCTCTCTAGGTCTCTTTCTCCATCCCTCTCTTCTTCTCTCCCTCTCTACTTCTCTTTCTCTACCCTCTCCAGGTCATTATCTCTTCCTGTCATCCTCTCTCTCTCTCTCTCTCACCTCTAGTCTATGCATATGAGCCTTTCAAACCCACTCGGGGGTAAAATAGCCCTAAGTTGGACTTATTTTGAGGAAAAATGCAAACATTTAAAGGATAAAATCAGTAATTTTCTACATTGCCGACCCCAATCTGTGCAAACCTTCTTGTTATTTGTGCCTAAATCTGTGCATGAGAGGAGTCCAAACCCACTCAGCAAGAGAAGAGCACCTTAAGTCAGCTAGAAGGAAAGTAAATTCATGAATTTAATAAACAATTATTGGGCTGGCCGACCTATGGAGGGGAAATGAAGGCAAAGGTAAAAAGGAAGCATACAAAACAAAGATCAAATGCTCATCAAATTCAATATGCAACCAATTAAGAGGAGAAGAATTAGGGAGTAGGTCTGTGAATTAGGGTATAAAATCAGATTAAATTTATTTGTGATGTGTTATTTGTTTTTCATTTCATTCACATATGTTCTTTCTTGCTTTCAGGATGTCATGAGGACTTCATTACAAGGAAAAGAACACCTTACCTAGCACGTAGAGCATGCCAACATCATGCTTCAATGCAATGATGAAGACACTTGATGAAAGGAGGCTTCAAGGCATGAAAGAGGACATTGGCATCATGGAGGGTTTTCACATCAATATTAACACCAAGATTCATGAGTTTAGAATGGCAACATGAGGAGCTAAACCTATTCAAAGCTTTCAACAATGCAATACAAAGGAAGGAGCATCTCAAGGTGCAAGGACAATGTCAAATGATGATCAAGATATTATGAGGATTCAACAAGGAAGAAACAGAAGACTATCTTGCATTCCCTTTGAAAATCCAAGAATAGCAATTAGTAGAATAAGGAGAAATCAATAAGGATTTCTTTAAAATGAAGGGATCTACAACACGATAGGCCATATGTAAGACATCAATCACCAATGATCAAGGTATTCAAGTCAGAGTTACAAAGGTGATCAAGGTTGGATAGATCAAGAATAAGTGGGTTCTACATCAAGCCTAGGCATTACAAAGTCTATATCAAACATATTCACCAAGGTGAATTACCCCACAAAGAAGTAGATTTTTGAATCTCAAAGAGGATTTCATCAAAGCAAGCCATTCAAGTCAAATATATGCACCATGAAGTTGAAGCAAGCATCATTGGTATGGAGATGCAACAAAAGGAGGACCAAGCATCATCAAACATATACTTCATTAAGCACACAGTCACATAAAAGGATCAAGAACTATCAGGAAGATGGAAGGACACAAACATGATCAAGTAGATAGTTTCAGAAGAATTAATCAAAAGCTAAGGACTTGATCATCTAGATGATACAATTTGGGAATATGTCCCACCACCTTCATCATGTTGAGAAAACTAGATAACGTTGAGTATCAAGAGATATTGCTCAATCACATAAGCTTTGTGATGATCGACTTGGCAAGTTGAGTTGGCATCCAATCATCGTCAACCTAATCAAGTGAAGCCACATTGACATGCCCAAGTTCATCGTACTTGATTCATCTAATGAATGAGCTAGTGACACATTGCAATGCATCAAAGTTTGTTCAAGCATACCTAACCTATTTCCTCATTGGTTAGAATTCAAGGTGGACATGTGTCCTATTCAATGTAATTATTTAATTGGATAGAATGGAGTTTGTTATAACAAGCCCTAATTAGGGTTTCACTATATTATCTCAACTATTGATTTGATAGTCAATCTAGGTCATTCTTTATCTCTTTTGTCTTTTATTTTCCAAGCAAGTTAGTGTAGAGTCCAAGTTCCGGTAGAGTTCAAGAAAAATGTAAGCCCCCTTGCGATTCCAACAAAATCACACCATATTCACTAAGTCTATCCCATGCAATTAAGTTGCATAGTTCATATTGTAAACCTTGGAGTTGCTTTGATTGATCACTTTGTTTAGCATTCAAAGTTTCTTTGTTCAAGAGATGATAGAATACCTTAGTATTTTATTGTGTTCGTGGTGCATAAAAAAACATCAATAGGTGGTTCTAGATGAAAGATAGTTGTGGGTTTGCATGCATGTTTAGTGCATGATTCAAGGAGGTTGTTTGCAACTTTCTCATTGAGGAGATGTTGGTATGCAATCATTAGTCCCTGATCATCTCTACAATATTTTCTTGATGGATTCCTTGACTAGTGGAATTGTTTGGCAAATCGGATTTGGGGTTGATTTGGTGTCTTTGTCTTGAGATCCATATGGTATTTCTTTGTATCTCAGTTTGCAAGTTATTGATGTGATGATGAGTTTTACATGCGTCATTGTTTTAGATCTACAAGTTACGCAGTTGTATGGATTTAATCCACCCATTGGTGATGCAGAGCCCCTGTTGCTGAGACAGGATCCTTCACTCAAGAACCCCAAACAAGGACCCTACAACTTCTACGAAGACATCAAGGGTTGGATTGGTTTCAATTTGATTGTTTTCATACCTCTCCCCATACTAAGCCATCTGGACAATGCCAATCCCATAGTGTCTCACAAAAGTCTCTCAGGACTCAAAGGCCACTACACCCAACCAAAGGTGGACACACACTTCCTAAGGAAATGGGGACCTCCAATACCTTGATTTACTATCCTATAGGGTTAATAGACCTGTTCCAATCATCAAACATGATGTATTGAGAAAAATTAGTACTGCTGCTACAATTAGGCCTGTCACGCCTAGTAGCCCTGCCAGTCTGAAAAACTTAAGGTTTCTTGTTAATTTCTCAAAAGACCTCTGAAACTAAGAGTGGATTTTGTTTCATTCAAGTGAGTTCCAAAGGATTCCAAAAGGTTTTGGGTAGATCCAACGTCTAAGGGTTATAAACCTAACTTCACTCCTAGGCCTAATAGCCCTAATTAGGCCACCTTAACAAAGGAAGTATACTCAAAACCTACTTCCTGGGCAAAGTAAGACCTGAAACATGTGGGGGACATGGATACAACATAAATTACCAAGTTATAGCCCTTGGTTCCATCGCTATCATCATTTGTGGGGTCGGATGCATACCCAACCAAGGTGGTCACATAGAGATGCCCACCTCTAAAAGTTCAAACCCTCGCCTTTACCTATCACTTCCCTGCAAAAGGTCTTGGAAATATTAAATTAAATTGTCACCAATTTCTTCACCCCAAAGGCCATACAAATCCCATGAGGTATCAGCAAGAAAAACTCACATTTGCTGTCAAACCCTAGGTAGACTGTCAAATCCGGGGTACCTTCACAAAAAACCACTTTTCTCATGGCTCCAGAAGAGTTAGAGGCTCAGACTTGTTTTATTGGAAAGGTAAGACATGTGAATTTCATATTCAAGAGGTTTTATGCCCTAGAGAAATCCGTACTATACGAAATATGGGAAATATCAGCAAAATGGAGGAAAAAGACAAATTTTTATTGGTTTCTTTGTTCACAAAACTTTCATTTTCCTTCAAAAACCTTGCCAAAGGTTGGAATTAGACCTTTAATGACCCTTCCAATAGTTATCAACTGATTTTGGAAACCAACATGGCGGTTTGGAGGAAGTTGCAATTTTGGGTTAAAAGTTGTCATAGTTGCTTGACAACTTTTGACAACTTTTGACATTTTGTCCTCCTAAACACACCTAGACACTAATTGACCTCTCAAACACTTAAAAATCTTCAAATGCACTAAAAATTCCTTCAAGGCATGAATAACCCCAATTTCCATATACCCAAGGTGGTTTATAACACACCTACCTAGGGCATAGGCTTACAAGGTGGGGTGACTTATTACATCAACATGAAAATAAACCAAAACTATCCTTAAGTGTTTCAAAACCTGAAAGCCAATCAAGAGGAGTTTGATTCTTCAGGAATCCCATGATTTGAATTTGAAGATGCCCTTGCATCAATTGGCTATAGTGAGATGACTTGAACGTGGACTATCTATATCCACAAATCTATGGTCATTTGTGCATTGGTATGTTGCACTGGGATGGGAGGAAGGAATATTAGAGTACCCAGATAGTTATATATTTCCACCCTTAGTGTGGGCCTCTATTAAGGGATTCTTGAATGGTCATGGAAGGCATACAATTTAGTTTGCAGCAATGAAGTTCCCTTAGAGGGCATGATGCCAAGATTTTTTTTTGGGAGTTACCTCCCCATTTGATGGGGAAGTTGCAGCTTTTTGGACAAGATTTGGCTTTGATTGTGAAAGTTATGCTTGCATGATTATGAAAGGATATAAGTTTTACACGTAGGATCTAGATGCTTTCTTTCCTTACCTATGCGGGGAGAGATTTTCCTTCAAATCATGCCCAGCCGAGGTAAACCTCTTTGGAATAATAATAAAAAGCATTTCTTTAACAAAGTAAATTATATATAAGAGTAGTATATGCATGGATTTACAAAAGTGTCATGCAGAATGTAGATCTATACCTTGTTACTTAAAAATAGAAGTTCTTCTCTATGTTCATTTTTCCATGATATAACTTGACCTCGGGCAACCTTTTGACTGTCAAGAAGTGATTGCCTCAGATGAAAGTAGTGATAAATGTCACTATCAACAAAAGAACAACCCATAAATGATAAATTTGTAGTGAGATCATAGTGCCTAAATCAGTCTAAAAGCTTATAAGGATCAGAACCAAGCCATATAAGCTTCAAGAACAATTTGAGAGAATCAAAGTCATCTACCAGACATTAGAAATTGTCAAATCAATGACACATTCATATCAAGAATTTTTACTTTTTTGAAAAGTAGACCACATTTCAGATCTAGACGACACCATAATGACTTTGATTTCCTCTTGCAAGATATTCCTCCATCATGTATTGCTTCATTGAAGTTCAAATTTTCTTCTTCAAGGGCTCTCAATGATTCTCTATATAGGATTCTTCGTGTCTATGAGATCCACTTCATTGGGAGGCCTACTTAAACATTTCACATCTGTTTGTGGACTCTCACCTTTCAAACATTTCACATCTTATAATTGAGCTTCGCTTTGTTTCGAGAATAGTTTAATATTCTCTACTTAATAGGGCCAACCACGTGAAGGTGGAAGCTCATTTGCTCCCCCCCCCTAACATCACTCTAAATTCCCCGTTAACATCTAACATTCATTCATTCTTTCATTCATTCTTTCATCCATTATTAAAATATAACATTCATTCATTATCACATAACATTCATTAACACATAAAATTCATTAACTTTCATTAAAACACAACATTCATCAATAATCATCAACACATATCATTCATGAACATTCATTAGCACATAATTACATTCATTACACATAAAAATCAGTCATTATCAAATAAGGTAGATTACAATCATTTCTTTCTTTGTTTTTTTTTTAAGCTATGAAAAGACTAAGTGGAACATCGGTTTCTTCATCATTTCCCCCATCTGCGGATGTTATGCCCTCTTCTCATGCTCTTGATGTATGCCTAGTCCTATACAAAGGACGAGGATGCTGAACCAAAGGGGGGTCCTTTGCAATAACAAAGAATTGCGTTAAATTAAAAACATTTTTTTATTATTGTTACAAGTATTTCATTAATTTAAAGAACACAACCGTTACACTCTTTACCTAATGGGGCCACATCATCTTCCACATCATTTTGTCTAGTCTCAACCTCGACATGCTGAGCACCCTCTAGATCCTCTGGAGTTGAAATACGAAATGTTACATTAATCAATACACCAATTGCAATTAAATTTGTTTAAAGGAATAACAGTGGTCCTCTTTACCTGATTGGGGAATATCACGTTCCTAATGTTGTCTACCTGGATCATGCTCCACTTGGTCACCACCGACTACATGCTCTAAAATATTAACAATAAAGGTTACATTAATTACTACACTAATTTTCAATTTAAGATGTTTAATTGTATTAATAATTACATAAAAAAATTCGAATAGCAAATGAATACATCCACTACTAGGATGCACATCCGGACCTTCATGTACAGGTTCTGTTCCACGATTATCATGCTGCATTGCAATGTCATGCGTAGTGTTATCATTGCTTGCTTATTTAAAAAAAATATAGTCACTTTATGTTGAAACTTAACATCAAATAGATTATTGGTTAAGTATTCAATTTGAAATAATTTTCATTTAGCTTAGTTACCATTGTGACAGATGCATCAGAATCTCGTGTTTGCCCACTCAATTCTCGTAGTCGTTCAGCCACGGCTATATAGCCTTTCTGGTAGCCAATTCTCTTGTCATCTTCCGTGGGCGCTCTATTGAATTCAGAGCCCTGCATTTTTGCTTAGTATTGTGAATTTTGCTTGTATTATTTGATAAAAAAAAATTGTTTACAATTTATAAATATTTTGATGTGATACTTAATTTACTGATTCTTACAATTCGTGCGGCAAGTTTCATATAACCACCAGAGCCGAGTTTGTGTTGCCCATGCTTTTCTTGTCTTGCCTTGGTTGCCTTTGATGTGTCACTCAATCTATGAAAAGTTTGAAATATATCACACAAATCTGTCCATTTTAATTAAATGAATATTTCGTATTTATTTGATTAAAAAAAATCCACTAGCCATCAGTTAATTAAATTAATATTTAATTAATTCATCCCCAAACATTCTTCTATTAATTAAATAAATTATTCAATTTATTTTAATTAATTCGTTAAAATCAAATTCCAATCAATTAAATAAATAAAATCAATTTATTTAATTAAAATCCCTTTTTCCTCTTTTAAATAAATTAAATAAAACATTTATTTAAATCATTATCCCCACCCCACTTGCATTTTCCTACAAATGTAACTTGCACACATTTATTGAAATAAATGAATTTTTATTTTAATAAAATCCTATTTTCCCTCACCCACCAAATCCACTTGCATGCCTAAACCCCTTCTAGATTCTTCTAATCACTTCTAATTAGCCTAATCCATCCCCTAATTATTGTCACATTCCTAAGCAAAATGGAGTCACTTCTCAAAGTCTAAAAGTCTTTGATAACCATTAAAGGCTTTCAACCTTCAACCACTTAATTCCTCAAAGTCTTTGATAACCATTGAAGGCTTCCAACTTTCAACCACTTAATCCCCAAAGTCTCCAAAAACCATTAATGGTTAACCCAAACCCTTCCACATGGTTAAAACATTTGTTTTGACTCAACCTCTACCCAACCCAAGGGTCTGATCAAGCTTTTAATGCTTTGACCATGATTATCTCTTAATCATTTGCACAAAGGTTTATCCTTGGATTAACTCCTAATCCAGTGGGTAATCCTAATTTAGGCTTGACCCTTAGCCTTTAGATAACCATGAGGTCTTCTCAGGCCTTTAATGCCTCCAACCTCTTCTTTCAACCCAACCCTATGTTGACATTTGTCACCATTTCATTGGTGCAAATTGTGCACATGGATTCCCAACTTTCAAGCTTGACCCTTGATTAAACCTTTCAATCCTGGCCATCCATTGCTCCATTTTTCCTATAAATAGAGCCCATTCCTTCATAATCCAGATCCTGAAAACTTGTATGCATCTAAGCTATAGACATTTTAGAGAGCATTTAGCATAGCATAACTAAATCTTGTCTTTTTGGTTAAAATACATCATTTTAGCATAAAATTAGCTTTTCATTTCATATTTGGAGCTATACTACAAACCTCAATCCTCCATAAGCATCCATAGTGCAAAAAGCTGCTGAGAGCTACACTATTTTGGAACTTGGAGAGGAGAGGAACAAGGGAGAAGAAACTAGGAGTATGTTAGGAGGTATTTGGAGATGCCTCATCATGTTTGCTTTGATAGTTAAATATGCTTGCATGCTTGTAGTCTCTCTTTTGGTATGCCTTTTTAGATTAATTTTCGATTGATTAACACTAATGTTTTGTGTGTTTTTGTGTTCTTTGATCTTAAACTAACCTTGTACCATTTAGGAGGGCATCATTTGGTGAACTTGACGTGAATCGAACACGCAACCCTCTGATCTTTTTTTTTGACAACTAACATTTTTGCTTGTTGAAACTGCCACACAGGTCACGCTTCGGCGCTAATGAACACGTTCTAGCGCTATTGTCCCTAAAATAGCGCTATTGAAAAATATTCAGCGCTATTGACAACCTTCTGGTGCTTTTGTCACAGTTCTGGTGCTATTGAAACTATTCTGGTGCTTTTGACCTCTCGGATTTTTCTATTATTTCAGCGCTACTGTGTAAATTAGCGCTTCTGCGAGCGCAGACTAGCGCTATTGTATAAATTAGCGCTTCTGTCTAAAAAGCAGAATAGCGCTATTGCGACAGAGTGTTGTCCAAGTCGCTTTGTAACCAAAAAAATTGAGTATCTTAGGCTTGTGGAAGCCCCCCTTGAACATTGGTTTTTACTAATTTGTTTTTTTTTGTTCGTGCAGGTTAACAACCCAACATAAAAATCACAAAATTTTCATTTAGTGCTTAAAAAGAACTTAAAAACACAACAAAAAAAAAAATTTCATTGTTTTCTAGTTAGGACTCATTTTCTTTTGGTGCTTAAAAATTAACAACACAAGTTTGATTTCATTGCATCAATTGGGACCTAAAATTTACAATCCACACTTCAAAAATTTGGTGCAAATAAAATACACAATCCATTTGTTTTGATCTCTTTGCAAACAAATTTTACTTCAAGCAAAACGTGTTTTTCATTAAGTTGACCAGGATTTCCAAATTTTTAGATTACAACACATTTTGCCATTGAAGTTAAAACGAACACCATGACTGTTGGAGCAACATCTCCAAATAGTTAAATCATCTTTGCAAATGCTGGATTAAAAAGAACAAGTGTTTTACGTATTTGGCATGCTTGTGCAAAAAGTCAGTCGAGTGGACCTACTTCTAACACACACTATCCTCTCCCTTGGCTCTCGTGGTCCTAGGGGCAAGAGAAAAGTGTTAGTAACACTCAAATTTTATCTTTTTAAGAGAGGCCTGCCAAGGGATCGATACTCTTGGGAACGACCTCGAGCGGTAAATCCTTCGAGCCACTATAGAAATCAGGTGAGAGCGAAAGCTGTAGCCTTGGGTATAGATGTTCCTACAGTGTAACTGGCCGAAAGGACAAATGGGCCCCACCACCAGTTACAAGGCTCTTAAGTGAGTCACTGCAGAATGAACTTATGTCCAAAGCCATCGAACATGACTAAACACCTTTAAGTAGTAGCCCACCTGTTCTATTGATTGAGGATATTTGAGGTATAATTTAGTGCAAGAGCATAGAAGGTTTTGCTCCCAAGATACTCACCATACATATTTCCTTGAGTAGAAACATAGCTTTTTGAAAAGTCACTTGTGGCTTGATAAAAGTGGTGACTCCCCTATCATAGGGATCATCTATTTGTTATGCTCGTGCAAGACTTAGTATATCACATCCTTACCTGCCACGGCGGGATTCATAAGGTATGTAGTACCAAAGTCGAAGAAATATCAAGATGTGGGCTAAATTTATCACAACTGGCCATTTGACCTTAGGGATAAAAAGTGTTTGAAGTGTGTTTGTTTTACAGACCTAGTGCAAATTGAGCCGACTTCAGGCTTTGGAACTACACCTTAAAATACATCTAAAGGAAGGGTCAAAAACAAGTCCAAGAATTGGGTTGATCTAGACCCATACTCATTTGTGCCTTTGAGGCAACATTCTTGTGTTTGTGTGCTTGCTTTGTTTTCTTGTCAAAGAAAAATCAGAAAATCAATCCCAAAAACAAAGTATTCATCCAACATTTTTCAAAAAACAAACAAAAATACCAAAAACAAAGTACAAACAACAAAGAGACAAAATTTTATGACCATTCTTCACATCTTGTGAAAGAAGAAGCGTCATCAGAATATAACCTTGAAAAGAAGACCATTAAGCTCAAAGGCTTTGCTCCAAAGAAGAAAGTTCTTCTATCTAAATAGACAAATCTTTGTCTCACATAGAATCTTTCTACATCACATGCATCTATACCTTCAAGGAAAAACAAACAAATTTGATTCTGAATCATTGAACCGCAGAGCTTTTATGCAATATAGAGCTCTGAGTTATCACAAAAATCAAGGAGGAAAGATTAATCCCAACTTCTTCCCAAACGTCTGCATCACCTACAACACAGCTTGAGAAATACCATCAATGCCTGAAAGGGAAGAAGTAGAGTTTATTCCATTTGTAACACAAAGTTTTTATTAAAGTTGAAAACAAAAAACACCCATCATCTCACTCATTCATCATCACTTCATCATCAATCCATCCCAAAACTCTCAGAACATTAAGAGGTTCTTGTCCCAAATTCTCTTTTAGATATTGCTTGAAATCAAACACATCACATCACTTTTTAGATTGTTTCTACATCTAGGATAAGCTCATCCTAAGAGACACATCTACGCAGGGTAAAACTAGTTCATGAGTGAATCCTCTCATTGCTAGGTAGTCAAAATCTGTAACACATCTCAGATTTCTCTACACCTTATCACATCCAAAATCCTCAAAACAAACAAGCAATTCAAAGAAGGAATTTCGGTTACATCTACCTTTAGAGTGCTAGAGATCTACATACCATACAATCCACTAATCATCAATCTTTCATCAAAAACTCATCATCATCTTCAATCAACTTCAACACAAACTTACAAACAAAATGGCTCAAACCCGATCGCGATCAAGGCAACGAGAAATAGAAATTGAGGAAGAAGAGGACAACCTCAATGAATTTCAAGAAGCACTTGGAGGAAATGTAACTGATGAAAACCCAAGTACTCCCACTCCTTCAACAATCGAAAGGGCTCAGCATAACCCTCACTTCAACAGATTATTTGATGAAATACTAAGAAGCAATGCGGATGCTCACTTCTTAAAACTCGCTCAAGAAGGAGCCAAACTCCCCTCTGACTTTGATCTTACCCAATTAAGACAAGCATCAGAAAGACAAAGTCGCCATGAGGAGGAAAGAGGTAGAAATCACATCAGATATAACATTCCTCGAGGTAATCCACCACCTCCTCCTCCAAATGAAATGGAGATGTTGCGGCAACAAGTCGAGAATCTCGCCCAACAACTTCATAGTGGTGTTAAGACCAATCAATTTTCACTTAACGACATCTATCCCTATCCTTTTGATAGGAATCTTTATATGCCACCCTTTCCATGCGGGTTCGAAACACCCAAATTTGAAAAATATAGAGGAAAGGGGGATCCCCGTGATCATGTCCGAGAATTTCATTCCGCTTGTCTTGAAGTGGCTTATGAGGACACATACCTAATGTGCCTCTTTCCCCAAAGCTTGGGAGGAACCACCACATCATGGTTTTCCCGACTACCAGGTGGCATTAGAACATTTGAGGAACTCATCCAGAAGTTCCTATCTCATTACTCTTATAACATTGAACGCAACATCACCATGGCTGATCTGTGCAATACCAAACAAAAACCAGGTGAACTATTCTCAGTATTCCTGCAACGATGGCACCAAATGTCTAGCAGACGTTCTCTTCAATTACTTGAATGAGAACTAGTGGAAATTTTCATTTCCAACTTAAACGAAGAAATGGAATTTCACCTGGATGTCAAAGACATAGACTCTTTTAATGATATGATCACCAAGGGTATAAAATGTGAAAGGGCACTCATCAAGAAAGGACTCATCAAAATATTTAATGAACCAAAAGATGGTCCTCGCCCGCGCTTCAATAGTGATAAACCAAACTTCTGGAACAAGAATAAGAATATCATCAACGATGGGGTTGTGGATGCTCGAACTATCCAAAATGCACAACCTGTGGTTCGATTTGCAGGACAAAATCCTCCACCTCAAAATAACACAAATGTTCCTTCCAATCAAAGTCACATCACATCTCATGATGAACCAAGACCTCATCCACAAAAACAAAAACGCACATACACTCCCTTAGGGGAACCCATTGAAATAGTGATGCGACAACTCATTTCTCAGAATTTGATCACTCTACCTAAGCTATCGAACTATGAGCCTCAAGTCAAACCAGCATGGTGGAGAGATACTGAACACTATGAGTTCCATCAAGGAAGAGGACACAAGACAAGTAATTGTCACTGATTGAAAGATCTCATTCAAGATCTTATTGATCGAGGAGAAATTGAGATTGAAGGACATGATCCAAAAATGACAAATAATGGTCATCAGATGTTCAAAAATCCACTTCCATCACAAGATCAAAGGGGTCCTTCCACTTCCCGGCAAGGCACTGATACCACTGATTATACGCAAGCTGCGTATAACTACACTGTAAATCATCTGTATGATGCCAGTGAACAAATTGCAACTATAACCTTCAAAAATCCCACCTCAAATTGCAATGTTGCTACACGTCATGGCAAAGTCACCATCAAGGCAGCTCCACAGGGCACCCCCTCCACCCCAAAGCAATATAATCTTCTGGAACAATTAGATAAAATGCCTGCGCTCATATCCATTTTAGAACTATTGCGCCTATCGCCATCTCATAAAACAATCTTGGATCAAGCACTCCAAGAGGTGTCAGTCCCTGCAAATCTGAACACAGACCAATTTCAAGCCATGGTTGGAAATCTAAAGTCATCACCTTGTCTCACTTTTTCTGAAAGTGACAACTCTTCCTTCCAACAACCTCATAATGCTTCCCTACACATTGAAGGATTTATCAACCAACACAGGATCAAGTGAGTCTTGATAGATAATGGAGCAGGCCTAAACATTTGTACACTATAGTTGGTCATAGCATTGGGATATGCAATAGAATCAGTGGATCCTCACAAGAAGATCACCATCAAGGCCTATGATGATGCAGAGCATTCATCCAAAGGAGCTGTGGTACTACCAATCCGGGTTGGCCCTATGGTAAAGCACATAATTTGTCAGGTTCTGGACCTTCCTCTGCCATATAATCTATTATTAGGGAGACCTTGGATACATGCCATGCAAGCCGTTCCATCTACCTACCATCAATGTATCAAGTTCCCACATAATGGTGCAGAGATCACAATCCTGGGCGATGCAAATCCCTTTGCATTTTGCCATAATATCAGCCATCAACCGAAGATTACTGTTCCTAATAATAGGGAAGCTATTTCTTCCACATCATATGTAAATCCCACCTCTCTTGCCAGTTCGAACACCCCTATCCCCAAACAAGAAAAGCTTAAGATGAAAGTCGTAGAGGAAGGTCCCGGGGAATATAACTTAAGTCAACTCTTTTGTGTGGGACGAATGCCCACTTCTCCTAGAATGCATGGTAAACCACAGCAGTTACTCCAAAAACCCATAGTCACGCCCGCATTTGCCTTGATGCCTTTCATCCTTGGAAAGAGTCAAGAGGAAGAAACCCAAGATGAGGACCTAGCGGACTGGATCTATAAGGATCCCATCACCACTGATAAACCGCAAGTTACACTTCCTATGGAACAGTATGGCAAAGGCCTCCTCATTATGCAAAGAATGGGGTATGATGGTCAGAGTGCTTTGGGATCTTGCAAACAAGGACGACATGAACCGCTGCTACCAGAATTCAAGCCCAAAGGTAATACAGGCCTAGGCTTTCAAAAAGAGATCCTTCCTAAACTCAGATTCAAAGGAAAACCTAGCAAACCATTTTGCCCACCTACTGTAAAGAGGACACCTTCATAATCAAAGCACCATCAAGCAATATTTCCACTGCCCCATCGAGGCTCACAACCCCACCGCAACCATCACCAATGCCAAACATCGCACCAATCGAACCAGTAATCCCATCCACAACAGTCATCACATCAATAAAACCATTCATAGCAGCAACTATATTGGAACCCGCAGCAGCATCTATGGCACCAGCCGTTCCAACAGAAGCCACTAAATCAACACTATCGATACTTCTAGTGACAAATCCTTTAAATCCCATCACGGTTCCTGCAGCACTGATCACCACAAAGGTACATAAACCAATCACGCCTGCAGTGTTCAACTCCAGTGACATCCCAGTATGGTATAGCAATCGGATGCTGGAAAGTGATTTAGAGACCGACTCACATGAGTGGGAATTTGATTCTGTACAGCTTAACACTTCAGATGAGGAAGACATATCACCACCTCTGCCACGCAAAGACATCCCTATTTATGGAGAAGCACAGATAAAGACCACTTGGGTACCTGAGTTGGAAACATCTTCCATAGACCCTATGTCTCATCCTACGCCGGATTCTGATAGGGAGGGTACCATCAACGACCTTCACCACACTGTCTTAACCCTCACTGATACATCTCCCGCACTTAACTTAATCGATGAAGTAATGCCCATTATCCACCCTGAACTCATCGAATGGAACCAACCAAATCCCCCATGTCTTGACCTCTTCCAAAACGATGAGGCTATCATTGACTTTTTGGAATTAAGGGATAATCTACCAAGTGGGGATCACAAAGCTGGATTTGCCATTGAACTTAATAGCGTAGCCTACTTCGGGGCGCATGCCAAACCCTTTAGCTGCAAAAATATAACATTAAAACATGGATCTTCCAGTGAAAACCACACTGTGGCACTGTTTGATCCGACAACAGTAAAAAGAAAGAGCGTATCCAATGGTGAAAACCTCTTTGAGGCGCTTGAGGATGAAGGGTTTGACATTCTCCCTGCTAGTACACAATAGGAACGATTAACGATTCTTATCGAGGAAACCAAAGAATACAATGTGGGGACTCCTGAGAACCCTCATATCATACATCTGGCATCTCTTCTCACTCCAGAGGAACAACCTAAATTTATAGAGTTCTTCCAGAAATGTCAGATCAACTTTGCATGGTCATATGCGGACATGCCTGGGCTGGATCCTGATTTAGTCATGCATCATCTCACAGTAGCAAAAGGAGCCAAACCTATCAAGCAGAAGCTTCATAAGATGCATCCTCAGATTGCCATGCTAGTCAAAATAGAACTTAAGAAACTCCTAGATGTTGGTTTCATTAGACCAATTGATTATGCAGAATGGATCTCCAACATTGTGCCAGTTGGCAAACCAAAAGGGGGCATTCGCATTTGTACAGACTTCAGAGATCTGAATAAGGCATGTCCTAAGGATGACTTCCCTCTACCAAATATCGACATCATAGTGGATTTGACAGCAGGACATGCCATGCTTTCACTCATGGATGGCTTTTCAAGATACAATCAAATAAAGATCGCACCAGAGGACCAACATAAGACAGCCTTCACATGTCCATGGGGCACATACTGCTGGAATATAATGCCTTTTGGTCTAAAGAATGCAGGAGCGACCTATCAAAGAGCAATGACCACCATCTTCCATGACATGATGCATACTATGATGGAAGATTATGTGGATGATTTACTAGCAAAATCACTTACTAGAGAAGGACATCTTCACATCTTAGATAAAATATTTGATAGACTGGAACAATACCATGTTCGACTCAACCCAAAGAAATGTGTCTTTGGAGTGACCTCTAGGAAGCTTCTAGGATACATTGTCTCAAGCAAAGGCATTGAGGTTGATCGAGCAAAGGTTAAAGCAATCATAGACATGCCACCTCCAAGGAATATCAGTCAGCTAAGAACACTACAAGGACGACTTCAATCCATCCGCAGATTCATTGCACAATTGGCTGATAAGTGTCACCCATTCACACATCTGCTACATAAGAACATCCACTTTCAGTGGGATGACAGATGCCAGCAAGCATTTCAGGCACTTAAAGACTATCTCATGAATCCACCATTGTTGATGCCACCAGATCCAAGTAGACCGTTGTTACTTTATATCTCAGCAACAAGTACAGCATTGGGTGTACTACTGGCACAACATAATGCAGAAGGAAAAGAGTGTGCTGTATACTACATCTCTCGCACACTGGTTGGCTATGAACTCAATTACACACCTATTGAGCGAGCTTGCCTAGCAGTGATCTTAGCAGCCACTAAATTGAGGCACTATCTGTTGACGCACAAGGTACAACTCATTGCAAAGATTGATCCACTCAAGTATTTACTCAGCAAAGCAGCATTGACAGGTCGCTTGGCCAAATGGGTGATGATTCTAAGTGAATTTGACATTGAGTATGTGGACCGTAAAGCTATCAAAGGTCAGGTTATTGTAGATCAGTTGGCCGATGCACCACTCATAGGCGATCATCCTCTCATTTCCAATTTTCCAGATGAAGAGATATTCATGATTACAGAAGCACAATCATGGAAATTATACTTTGATGGTTCATACACTAGGCATGGCTCGGGGGCAGGCATTCTGTTTATCACACCTCAAGGTGATAGCATCCCGAAGTCTTACAGGCTCACATTTCCATGCACAAACAACATAGCAGAGTATGAGGCCTTGATCACAGGACTCAGGCTAGCCATACAATGGAAATTACAAGAACTGCAAGTATATGGCGACTCGCAACTGGTCATTTGACAAGCAACAGATGAGTATCAGACCAAAGATCATAAACTCATGCCATATAAGCAAATGGTGGACAATCTAAAAACATCATTTACTACTATCACTGTAGCGTCCTAAAATTGTGACACTTGCAATTTCGACTGCATTTTGGTCTTCACGATGGCGACGCAACACGGAACCTGAATGGAGACCCCGAAACTTGTCCACGACACTAAAAACTGCATTTTCTAGCACCCTGGCCTGAACCTCCTTTGCACCCTGCTATCCCGGGAGGTGGGACTAGAGCGCCCAGCGCCCTGGTCCCCCAGGACCATGGCGCCCAGCGCCCTGGTCCCTGGGCCTATTTTGGGTTCTGGTCTCCTTTGGGACCTCGGGTCTTTTTGTTTGCAATTTGGAAATTAACTTTCCTGGTCGGCCTAAGGTCGGGAAAATCAATCTTTTAACCCTAATTGGCAAGTATATAAACTACATTTTTCTCTCTCATTTGGCATAATGAAGAGGATATATGTACAAGGCGTGGAAACTATACTCAAGCATTCAAGCATTCAAGCATTCAAGCATTCCTTCTAAGTCTCCATTCAAGGCTAAGTGTTGCATTCAAGACAAGGATTCAACCATTGAAGAGGAGATCACTTACTACATGCTACATACAACATACTACATACAACAAACAACAACATCTATACCTTCGCACATAAGGATACAAACATCCTTACAACAAGGTATTAGTACTTGTTTTACATTACAGACATTTACATTTACAGCAATTTCTCATTTCTTGGTTAATTCCAAAACCGGGGTTTGACCTAAAGGCAAACCCCTAATCCCTAACCCCCCAATCGTCTTCGCTTTTCTGTGTGTAGGTTGCAGGTACGCGACTGAAATTGAAAATCTGGAATCCTTGTGCAGAGGCGGACAGATCCCCCTTCGTTTCGTGGATTTTTCGGAGGACCGTGGCGCCGGGCGCCATTGTCCTGACAACTTTTGCTCAAATTTGCAGGACAACGCCGTATCGACATTTTACTGCTAATTCCAGGTCCGCAACTTCATCCTATATCCCTAACTCAGTTTATAAGTGAATCTTTATCACTTTCTATGCATTCCTAGCTTAATTCTTCTATCAACATTCTTTACAAAAGAGGGTAGCCTTGCTGTCTTAACCCTTGAAATGCATTTAGCATCCAATCTTGCATTGCGTGGGATTGGATCTTGTGGGTTTCAACCCCTCTTTTGAATGTAAAGTCTCTCCCCTAAGTGAAAACCATCAACCCTAGCGACCTCCCTTCTCTCTCCTCGGAGTTGGAAGAGGGGAGTGCAACTAGGTTCGATTGCGCTTTTCTGCTTTACATTTTGGTGAACCCGACGTGAACATCCTTTTTGATTATTCATGCTTAGATCTGAAAATTGATTCCTTGATTACATTTCCATGTTTGATCTTTTGCAAATTTTAGAGGTTGATTACATAAAAACCCTAAAATTTTCTTTTTGAAAATTGAACTTGTGAAATGTTTAATTATTAATACTTATTTCAGATCTGCCCTTCTATTACAAATTATCAATTCATATTTGTGCTTTAATTTTGAAAATTAAGTGGTTAAGTGTCAAAACCCTAATTTTTGAAACCCTCTTGATTCAACCTTTGTCCGACAATTTCACTGATCAAAACACCTCCAAATCAGCTGTAACTTTGGATTCCGGCATAAAATCACAATATCTTTCATCCCTGAAAATTTGGAAAAAAGTTGCGAGGACCGTGTGCACTTCGAGCGCCATCGTCCCCGACATTTTTTCTGAAATTTTGGGAGCAAGATCTTACTGTATTTTCCTGCTAAAATCCAGAATTTTGGCTGATTTTATCAATTATAACACTTTTAAAATTATAGTCAAAGTTGGTCTTGTGATTGCTTGGTTTAAGGCTTCTAATCATTCAAAAATCATTGAAACTGAAATTCATGTCAAAATTGTGTTTCTTACTGTCCTAAATCTGAAAAGTGTGTTTGCATTCATTCGAAATTTCAGTGCTTTATTCAAATTCTTGCAATTTGTGACTTTTGAAATTAAGTGCTTAATTACAACAACTTTGATTTCTGCTTTCAAAATTGAATTTTGCGTGAAATTGAATCAATTTTTAATTTTTGAAACTTGCATTGCTTTTGACATTCCCTCTAAAATCATAAAATTCAAAATTTCAGTTTCCCTCTCTTTTTCAAAATTCGAATTTTGCATTTTTCGACAATCTTAGTAGTGTTCAATTTCGAGATTGCAACTTTAATTTGGCCTATCTACAGATCGTAAAATCACTCAATTTTTTCAGATTGGCTTTAAAATAATCATAACTTTCATCCCTGCAAATTTCAAAAAAAGTTGCAAGGACCGTGTGCACTCTGAGCGCCACGGTCCCGGACATTTTTTTCGAAATTTCGGGAGACTGTCATGATTGCATTTAACAGCTTAAATCTAGAAAATTGGCTGATTTCACTGAAAATTGCTACCTCTAAATTCAAAATTTTCTCTCTCTTTCTAGTGCATGAGTTTTACAACAATAAGCCCTACTTACACTATTCCTGTTAGACGAAGCCGTAGAATTAAGTCTTTCTGAGGTTTAACTACTGAGGAGATGGAACCTAATTTGAATAGCCTTTTTAACGAGGACATGGGTAATTCCTCTAATCCTCCTAATGATGAAGAAGCTCTCCATGAGGTTTCTGTAGAACAACTTTTGAAATTGGGTAATCAATTTGATGATTTTCGACAATGGATGTCTCATGAATACCCCGATAGTCAAGCTCTTCCTTTAATTGAGGGTCTAAAACGCATGCTTCAAAGTGATAAGAATGGAATTGATATTTTGCGTGGTATTGCACACATTGTGGATTCGAATGTGATGCCTATAAAGAGTTGTGCTGAAACTTTAGGTTATACACAACCTCCCACACAAGTCAATCATTCTGTTCCTCTGACAACTCCTATTGCTAGCATACCTACCTTTACATCAAACATAATGACTACTTCTATACAAGACATTCCCCCTGTGATTACCAGTCATGGGGGAAATCCTTCTTCTTCAATTAACCCTATTCCTTCATTCAATCCAACTTCTTCATTCATTCCTTCAATGAGTGTTCCGATTACATCTCTGCAAATGAACATGACGCAACGGGGCAATTCATTTAACCATTCCATTCCTCCTTGTAGTGTTCCTCCTATCCAATCATCTCCTATGACTAACTATCATAGAGTCCCACCACCTTACTCTTTACCTTCTTTCAATAACATAACACCTCCATCTCAATCTAACACACCTAATATGAATTCCTCGACTGAAGCGACCATTAATAATCTTGCACAAACTGTCTCTTCTTTACAGCAACAAATTGCCTCTATGAATCAATCTAAGTTTAGTGTGCCCACATTTGATGTTGCGAGCCCACTTTCTCTTGACATTGTTCAAGCTATCCCTCCTAAACATGTTGAAATCCCGCATTTGGAGCTTTATAATGGTAAAGGTGATCCTCTAACACATGTTAAGACTTTTCAAACAATTTGTACTGATTTTGCTTATGACCAAAGGTTGCTTGCAAAATTGTTTACTAGAACATTAAGAGACAAAGCCCTACAATGGTATTGCTCGTTGCCTTCTTATTCTATTACTTCTTTTGAACAACTTGCAAATGCTTTCATTCAACAATTTCAAAACAATATAAGTCCTAAAGTTACTTTGATTGATTTAATGCATTATAAACAAGGTGTTAAAGAAAAAGTGACTGATTTCATTGGTAGATATAAGCATTTGTATGCTCAAATTTCTTTTCCAGTGCTTGACAATGATATTCAAAGAATCTTTATTTCTAATTTACAAAAAGATATTCGAGACAAACTTCTATTTTCTGAGTTTACTTCTTTCCAACAGTTGTGTGCAACTCTTCACAATTATCAACTGACTGTGAGTCAAATGGAACAATCACATCCTATGGCTCCGAGTGATAAGGGTGATAGCAGTCAACAACCATTTGGGAAGTTTAAACCGAACAGAGATTCCATCAAATTCAATGAAAACATCATCAACAACAATGTGAATGCAGCATCAGGTGTGCCTCCTATTTCTAAATTTTTCAAGAAAGAAAGAAAGTATACTCCTTTGAATGAATCATTGCATAGTATTATGAATAAGTTATTGGAACAAAATGTGCTTACTCTTCCTCCTATAAGGCAAATTGATCCTGCAAAGATTACTTCACCTTATTTTGATAGCAAATCTTTTTGTCACTTTCATCGTTAGCCTGGGCATGATACTGAAAAATGTTTTTCTTTAAAGGGTAAAATTCAAGATTTGATTGATAATAATACTATCTCTGTTTCTGGAGTGAATGATAAAGGCAATACATCTGTAGCTCCTCCTAACCAAAATCTTCAGATTTTTACTGATCCATTACCTTCTCATACCTCTAATGCGATTGAGACTAATGATTCTTCTTTATCATCTGATGGTCTTGTGTCTATGACTCTGAATGTGATTAACTTTGTAGAGCAGCAAGAAATCCCTAAAGAACCTTCCATCACATTTGATTCTAGTGAAACCATTAGAGCACCCGATGGTCCTTTATACATAGTTGCAAAAGTCAAGAATACACCTTGCCGTGGAGTGCTTATTGATCCTTTGTGCATGGTTAATGTTATTACTGAAGAATTTCTTTTTACTTTGCAATTGAATCAAGTGATCTATGACAAAACAGATGTGGTTGTGAAATTATTTGATGCATTTTCTTCTCCTGCAATTGGTTCTATTACATTACCTATTGAGGTCCATAACAAATCCCTTGATGTGAACTTTGCTATTATTCCTTCATCCGAACAATTTCGCGTGAAGCTTGGCTATCCTTGGCTATCTTCCATGAAAGCTATTGCTTCTCCTATTCACAAATGTTTGAAATTTCCCCATAATGGTGAAGTTGTTACTGTCAATCATAGTCTCTTTAAACCAGCTGAAAGAACCTCTAGTGTTCCTATTGATTATTTTTGGCCTAAACAATTCCAATCTCTTCCTCCGTGAAGTGATCATCTTTTCAAATCTTATCAAAAGTGGAAAATAGATATGATCTTATCTCTAAGTGAACCTAGAACACCTAAACTTGACATTCCTATCATTCTTGAGAAGGAAGTTCTTCCTTTGAAAGATAAAACTAATGTCTTTCCTCAAGAAGATTCCCAACCCATCCCTATGGATGTGACTATGTCTATGCCTAATAAACCTTCTAAAAGTAGACCTATACCTCCTCATCATGATGGACTTGGTCTCCTTCCTAAACCAAAAATTCCTCCTTTATATGGAGCAGTTCCTCCTCCTGCCTTTTATAGAGAGAAGAGACCTTCTTCTTCTCCTATTATCCAGCTTAAGAGACCACAACCTAAACACCCAAGTAATAAGGATGAGAACATTCCTCCTCCTCAATCTTCTCCACTTCCTACTAAGACTAGACGAAATCGTTCTGCACGTGAACGCCGATGAAAGCATCATCTTAGAGCTCAAGCAGCTGCTTCTCAAAATTTACAATCTCCAAAAACACCTTCAACAAGCATTATTCCATTTTCTCCTCATCCGAAAATTGAGCCTAAATCTCCTAAACATAAGATGCATGATGGTCTTGATCCTGTGTGAGTTAAAGATCCTATTTTTATAAATCTTGATGATGATATAGATGAAAATGTTATTCATGATGAACATGTTACTCCTCTTGCTTCTGATAGTGAATATGAACTTGTTGATATTGATAACCATTTATCTAATGAATTTTCTAAAGCACTTATCCTAGCTCCTAGACAAGAACAACGTGGCTTGGAACATGAACATAGCCCTTGTTTGGATCTTGTGATAGCTCCATCTGCTGTGTTGGATGTTCCTCCTCTAGCGTGTTCCCTGCCTTCCCGAAACATTGATCAGCAAGATCGGGGGGTAGATGACGTGCTAGACTAGTTACATTAGCATAGCAGATTCTCTCCTCCTCTCTTTTGTAACTTCTTCTATATGTTATTCTCATTCTTCTATTTGTCGTCCTTAGTGTTGTCTACTTGAGGACGATGCAAAGCATTGAGATCTCTTCTGGTCTCTCTCATGTTGACTCAAAAGACACATGTGTTCCCTTCTTCTAGGTGACCTTCCTTGATTGGGGAATGAAGAACAATTATGCATACATACATATGATATATATACATGAATTATCATACAGCATACTGACCCCGAGGAAAGCGAAGTCACCTTGTGCTTTGTGTTTTGTGTCTATTATCCTTGGGTTTATCTCACACTTGGGGGCTAAATCTTTGTGATAACGTGCTCCTTTCCCTTCTCATTTCTTATGTGTATCACTACGTTAAAACAATCACCCCCGTTGAGGCGTGTGCAATCGCTTTAATGTAGGGGGGCATACACCCTGTCTATCCCTTTAAGATACTTGAAGATTTCTTGGCGAACTTAGCTTTGCCTTGAAAATTTTTGGTATTTCTCTTGCATGACTCATAGTGAGAGAACCTTACTACTGACAGTCATGGTTCTCCCTCGTGATCTTCCCTTTTACTTTATCAGTCGAAGTCGTAAGATCCTTAGTCCACTGGGGGCTTGGTGTATCTTGCCTCCTTGACATGGTGAAAGTCTTTCAATGTTATTTCCTTGTACTTTACCAGAAGTATGAGCATACATACTCTCGCTAAAGTGGGGGCTAAATGTAGCATCCTAAAATTGTGACACTTGCAATTTCAACTGCATTTCGGTCTTCACGATGGCGACGCAACACGGAACCTGAATGGAGACCCTGAAACTTGTCCACGACACTAAAAACTGCATTTTCTAGCACCCTGGCTTGAACCTCCTTTGCACCCTGCTGTCCTGGGAGGTGGGACCAGAGCGCCCAGCGCCCTGGTCCTTCAGGACCAGGGTGACCAGTGCTCTCATCCCCCAGGACCATGGCGCCCAGCGCCTTGGTCCCTGGGCCTATTTTGGGGCCCAGTCTCCTTTGGGACCTTGGGTCTTTTTGTTTGCAATTTGGAAATTAACTTTCCTGGTCGGCCTAAGGTCGGGAAAATCAGTCTTTTAACCCTAATTGGCAAGTATATAAACTACATTTTTCTCTCTCATTTGGCATAATGAAGAGGATATATGTACAAGGCATGGAAACTATACTCAAGCATTCAAGCATTCAAGCATTCAAGCATTCCTTCTAAGTCTCCATTCAAGGCTAAGTGTTGCATTCAAGACAAGGATTCAACCATTGAAGAGGAGATCACTTACTACATGCTACATACAACATACTACATACAACAAATAACAACATCTATACCTTCGCACATAAGGATACAAACATCCTTACAACAAGGTATTAGTACTTGTTTTACATTACAGACATTTACATTTATAGCAATTTCTCATTTCTTGGTTAATTCCAAAACCGGGGTTTGACCTAAAGGCAAACCCCTAATCCCTAACCCCCCAATCGTCTTCACTTTTCTGTGTGTAGGTTGCAGGTACGCGGCTGAAATTGAAGATCTAGAATCCTTGTGCAGAGGCGGACAAATCCCCCTTCATTTCGCGGATTTTTTGGAGGACCGTGGCGTCGGGCGCCATTGTCCTGACAACTTTTGCTCAAATTTGCAGGATAGCGCCGTATCGACATTTTACTACTAATTCCAGGTCTGCAACTTCATCCTATATCCCTAACTCAGTTTATAAGTGAATCTTTATCACTTTCTATGCATTCCTAGCTTAATTCTTCTATCAACATTCTTTACAAAAGAGGGTAGCCTTGCTGTCTTAACCCTTGAAACGCATTTAGCATCCAATCTTGCATTGCGTGGGATTGGATCTTGTGGGTTTCAACCCCTCTTTTGAATGTAAAGTCTCTCCCCTAAGTGAAAACCATCAACCCTAGCAACCTCCCTTCTCTCTCCTCGGAGTTGGAAGAGGGGAGTGCAACTAGGGTTCGATTGCGCTTTTCCGCTTTACAATCACCTTTGAGCAGATACCAAGAGATCAGAATCGAGCTACTGATGCTATGGCTACCATTGCATCTCTCTTAGATCTTCCACAGAATTCAACACGCTACGAGTTCTTTGTAGAACAGCTTTGGATCCCCGCTTATGATATCCCCGAATCCGAAATGATATGTCACCTTGTTGGTTCTGAATCCCCATGGTATGGTGAATTCTACACCTATCTCCGCGATCACACCCTTCCTCCCGACCAATCAAATAACCAATGAAAAACATTCATTCGCCAAACTACTCGATATACCATTATTGCTGAAACCCTATACCGACGTAGTCTTGATGGTACTCTCCTTCGATGTCTGGAACAAGATGAGATAACAAAGGCTTTGGAAGCGGTACATGAAGGAATTTACGGGACTCACTCAAGTGGTCCATCACTAGCCAAGAAACTCATGCGAGCTGGATACTATTGGCCATCTATGGAAAAGGATTCCTACTACTTTGTCAGGAAATGCAAGAAATGTCAAGTTCACGGTGACCTGATACATGCACCAGCACAGGAACTGCAACCAATCACAACACCATGGCCTTTTTGTCAATGGGGCCTTGACCTTGTGGGTAAGATTCATCCATCGTCATCCAACGGCCATAAATTCATTATTACCGCCACCAAATATTTCACAAAGTGGATCGAAGCTGTTCCACTTACCCAAGTCACTGGCAAGCAGATCGCCTCATTCATCCTCAACTACATCATCTGCCGGTATGTTGTGCCCATGTCCATTGTCATAGATAACGGTCTTCCTTTCAAAAATCAGGATGTCCGTGAGCTTTGTGAGAAATTTCATATCCAACACCGCTTTTCCATTCCTTATTACCCACAAGGCAATGGTCAGGCTGAAGCATCCAATAAAAACATATTGAGAATCCTAAAGAAGACAGTCAATGATGCCGGCCGTGATTGGCATGTTCAACTAAATCCAGCGCTATGGGCATATCGAACTAGCATTCGAACCCCTACAGGTGCAACTCCTTATTCATTGGTCTATCGTGCAGAAGCTATCTTACCTATCGAGGTTGAGATACCATCACTACGAGTTTCGTTGCACAATCTCATCGATGATGAAGCCTATAGATTATCACGTCTGCAGGACTTGGAGTTACTAGATGAGAAGCGACAAGCTGCATACAATCACCTCAAAGCCTATCAGCAGCGCATGAGTAGAAGCTACAATCACCGAGTTAGATCTCGTACATTTGAGGTAGGTGATCTTGTTCTTCGAGAAAATCCTCGCAACCAACCAAATAGAGAACATCAAGGCAAGTTTGAATCAAACTGGCTGGGCCCATATGTTGTCACTGTTGTATTCAGGTCCGGGGCATATCAGTTGGCTACTTCAGAAGGAGAACCGCTTGCAGATCCAATCAATAGCATGCACCTCAAAAGGTTTTATACCTAAGGTGTACAGAGCATCAGGATCCCCTGCATATCAGAAAAATACCAAAAACATTCAGAAAATGTCCTGAAGAAAATACAAAAACATTCAAAAATTCAAGAAAAATCATACATCCAAACGGTGAACAACCACTTCGGTGGCACCTTGGGTAAGTACGATGGTGAAAACCTGGCAAACAGGCGCCACTCGTAAAGGCAATAGCTCCAGTATCTTTCAGGCTCATTGCGATCACATTCATGCACACACACATCCATCCATCCCAACCATGGCTTGTTATTTGATCTACAATTAAGAAAGTACTCCATGCATTTAGTATCCCACCTTTTCATAGTCAGGTCTACAAACTGGGGGCAATACCCTTAACCTATTGATGGAAGTGGATTCTACATTGTCTTATATATCATTACGCTCTTCATTCAGGCAATCATCAGAAAATATCAAAAACATTCAAAAATGACTCTCACAAAAATCCAAAAACATTCAAAAATGACTCTCAAAATACCAAAAACATTCAAAATTGTTTCACAAAATCCAAAAAACATCAGAAAACCCATCAAAAATCACACAAAAAGATGGCAACACCTTGTACATACTCATTCGCAGATACAAAATAAACATTGACAAAACTACTCACACAATGACCATTTACCAATCAAACCAAAACAATCAACATCAACAATCCAACCTGTCTTTAAACAAGGGTGCATCCTTCCTTACCAAAACAAAGACAAGATGACATTTTCTTTAAACAAGAAAATTCTGTTAGGCTATCAAATACTTGGTTGATTTGTGAGTACAATCGTTTGTGTATCTGTATCAGCATCTTTTAGCATTGTTTTATATCATTTGCACATTATTTCCGATGAAGTTCTGGGGCATGTACTAATGGTGTCTATGTGGGAAGTTCACTAAGCTATGTGATCTTATGCCAAATGCAGTCATAAATCACTACGGCTTGCTGACTACAGCGTATACCTCGACCATATGAGCATGAACCATTACCAAGGATCCTTATTCTTTATTCTTTATGTATATATACTGTTTGGTTATAGGTACAATGCTCATCCTTTGATTCCTCTTCCTCCAAATTGGATAAAGGTTTTATTTCTTAGTACGGTATGCACTTGCCTCAGGATCTGATCAGCCTAAGATCAAGGAGGACGATCCAAGTCATGCATGAAAGGAGATAATCCTTGTCTGTTCCGCAAGCAATACTCTGGTCGACTTGACCCTTATATCAAGTCATTTGTATTAACTTGCTATATTAAAATCCATGAAAGGAATACTCAGGTCATCTTGAATCATTATGTCAAGATGCTTGTATTCTCTTCCAACATTTTAAAGCTCAATGATGAAAATAGAGCACTATGGATCGTCATTTCACCTCATCTATTTATATCTTGCATTCCGTTGCATATCACCCATCCATTCATTCATTCATATGTAGGCTTTTACATGCAAAAATAACTAATAAAAGCTGGTCTTGGATACAATCATGACCGAGTACTCTGATACATCATCAATGCATCATGCAAAGTCTTACAAAACCTTGCATTCCTCATGGTCATATCATCATTACATTTAGGTGCATCTTGCATTACGTCCATTCATGTCATTTTTTTAAACTAAAAACATTGCATATAGTTCATTATTGACATTAGTTTTCATTAAAAACATTTGCATCATTGCATCAATCATAAATAATTCGATTCATTCATGGGATCAAATTGTCTTTGGTTGTTTTAAATCATTTACTAAGCATTTCATCTAGTGTAAATTATCCATTATCATTTTATTATCTTTTCATCATTTATCATTTGCATACATTTCTTTATAGTTAAAAGGTGCATTCATTCATTACTAAGTATCTTATTATGCTCATTGTAAGATTCATTCACATTGCATTCATTCTCATTACATTAAGGTGCAGTTATTATACCCATTAGTTAAAGTATCATCCCATTATCATTTGTACTTACAAACATATTTAAAAGCATTTAGAATCATAAAATCCATTTGTTTCCAACAAACATTGGTTCATATTATATATCCATTATACAACTACATTCATTTAGGCATTCTCATATAAACATGTGTCTTTTACATTTTGTTTATCCATATTACATTCATCTAAACACATCTAGATGCATATCCATACATAAAATCATTCATCTAACTATTGCATTAACATCATCACATAAATCATCGCATCATTATATTACATATATAAATCATTGCATCATTAACAAAATAGGAAATACCAAAAATCCTGTTCATAAATCATCCTAAGCATACATCATCATCATGGCATTCCATACATAAAGTATTACATCAAAAATCAAAAACAAATCATACACATCTAAACCTGCATTCATATGTCAGTATCCCACATCATAAATCATCATAAAAACATGCATAAAAGAAACATCTCATCAAATGCATACATGTACACATATACATCTAAGCAATAAATCATCATCATGCATAAACATCCATACATAATCACATGCATAATCATCACAATATGGGATCTCCTCATATATATCATCTCATATATCAGAGTACAATGAAGTCTACAAAAATCGGCTACCAAGAGCCATCCAAGATACAGTCCATAAATAGACAATGATACAATACATAATATGCCAAAATGCTCTCTCAAATGCCGCTCTGGCCAGATGTTGTACCACCACCACCTCTACCTACTCCACCATTGGTACCTGCACCACCTGATCCATCTCTCCGTGGAGGCCTCATCGCACCCCCACTCCCTCCTGCATCCCCTGATCTCTCCCGCCTCAAAGGACCCATCACTCCCCCACTACTCTGCATCCTTTGTGATTGCTCGGATCTCGTCTGCCGCATCTGGGTATAACTGAGAGCTCGCTGACTGAGTGGCACCACCTGCTCATATAAACCTCGCCAGTACTCTATCTCAGCCTGTGCTCGCCCAAACTGCCTCATAATCTCCCCTGTAGGACCCTGTGCTCCTACTCCCGCTCGGACTCTCTCCACCACAGTATCTCTCTCCCGCAGCACCACTGTCAGCTCTGACTCACGTGCAAATAGCTACACATCCCTAGCTTCTATCTCCTCCTCTAATCTCTCTACCCGGGTCTACAAATAACCTATCATATGATCCCACAGATCCCCAGTAGCTCCCTCCCCCATGTCCATGGCTGCCGCACCTGTATCCCCCCCTCTAGTAGGTCCCTCCCCTGCACCACCCTCTCCTGCACCTGTATCCATCGGGATCTCTCTCTCCATCCCCCTCCCACTTAGCTGCACTCCTCCATGCATCAAAGGTCCCTATGATATCTGAAGAGGTAGTCCACCTCTCCCTCTCCGCTGCCTCGGCATCCCTAAACCTCCTCCTCCCCCTCCACCTCCTCCACCCTCTCCTCCTCCCCCTCCTCCTCCACCTCCATCTCCTCCTCCATCTCCTCCATTTCCACCTCCTCCACCACCTCCTCCTCGACCTCCTACTCTCTGCCCTCATCCCCGTCCTCTCTCATCCTCAAAAGATGGGATCGGCTCTGTCGGGTCTGATATCCGTAGGATCGGGTGCACCGCCCGATACTATGTATACTCTGCTATCACCCCTGCATCAACGACCCTCGGTCGTAGATCCCATGGCCTCACCTACAGTGTCCGAAACTCTGCCAGTGCCTGATCATACAGTAGCACTGGACCCCATGCATACCGCTCTCGGATCACTTGTGCATACTCCCCTGATTCGCTAGGCAGTCCCTGCTGCCGTCCAAACTGCCTCATCACTTGTCCCAGCACCTGTCTCTCTACATGATAAGAGGTCCTCCCAATGAGGAATCGGGTCATGAAGACATAAGGTAGTGCCTCCGCATTATCCTCCCATGGCTCACACTCCAAGTATGGCCGCCAGATCACTGCATCCAAGTCATCCAATGCTCGCCGCCACCACTCTAACTTCCCCAAGTGGGGCTGACTCATCATGCCACTGTACATAAACATGTATGGCTGGTCTACGGCTCGAAATCTAAGACTCACCGATCGAGTCACTAGTAGGTGCTCCCATGCCCACACATGTAGCAGCGTCATGCCCACTGAGAACCCCTCCCTCGGTACACTACCTCGTGTAGCTCCTGATACATGTACGCTAGCACGCACGGCCCCCATGCAAATCGGGTCCCCTCAGTCATCTATAACCTGTCCCCATCCCACCACCAATCCATGTGACCGCCTGTCTAGACACAACAGTCCTCCCACAATCCCTAACAACACTGCTAGAAGGGGCTCATATAGTGCCGCTATATCCTCCCATGCGATCGAGCCACCGTCAATGTATACATCCTCATCAAATATCCTCTGACAAGACACCGTCCCCCAGGATCTATCGTATGTCACCAGCTCCCCCCGAATCGGAATCCGAAGGATACGCCACACGTCCTCCAAAGTCACCGTCATCTCTCCCTAGGCTAGATGAAACGTGCATGTCTCACTGTGCCATCGCTCTGCCAAGGCTGTAGTCAGGCTGTGATTCATCCGAATCACGGGCATGTGCATCACCTCGTACAACCCCATCACTGCTATACAATCAATCTCTATCTGCATCAACTGGTCCCGCAACCCCTATGTCGCAGGATGGCGCTCGCGTAACTGTAACATGCGCAGATCCTCCTGCACATAGACATTCATCAAATCACCATCAGTTGTATTGTTATCAAACTTTCTTAAGTTTAAACCTAAACTATCATCAGATACTTTGATCAAGTATCTTTGGGTCTCAACAGGTAAGCAATCATGGCCACCTAGACTTCAACAGGCATTTATCCTAACAAATGACCTAAGTCTCATCAAACTGCTATGGTTCAAAACAACTCCCACTTCACCTCACCATCCATCAATCATCAGGCATCAAGAGATTTATTTTGTCCAAAACTGGGGCATCTCGTTATCCTAAGGCAAAAGCGCTATTTTATCTCCAATAGCGCTAGTTCTACACAATAGCACTACAACCACAGCAAAAGCGCTACAAAAACAAAAGCGCTCAACCCGCTATACAATAGCGCTATTACACATCAATAGTGCTCAATTAACCCTACCATAGCGCTACTTAGTCTATAGCGCTAAAACTTGCCTACATTAGCGCTAATGAATACAAAAGCGCTCAAACCAGACCACAATAGCACTATTGCGGCACAATAGCGCTAATTCATGGAGCAAAAGCGCTAAAACCATAGTTCCAGCGCTCTTGCTCCGACTTGACTTGGACTCAGCTAAAAACCTATCAAAAATGCATAAAAAGTCAGTTTTCGAATTTGCGTACCACTGGTCCGTAGTCGGCTGGGCGCTGGAACCGTCGGACTCGCTCGAATCTGTGCTCGGTGATCGGAATCGGCATAGTAGCTCCTCCTTGCTCCTCCAAATGTCACTATCAGAGCTCTCGTTTTCAACTGGTCGCGGTCACAAATGATCCTATTTTCACCCCTTTCACCCCATTTATACCCCCCGCCGTCACCGTAAATTTTCCCCACTCATCACCGTGGTCCCCGTGAACTTCCCGAGCCCCCCATTTCTCCGTATTTCTCCCGATTTCTTCTATTTTTCACCAGTATACCTAACTTCTTCTCTTCTATCACCCTGCCAATTTTCATTCTTTTTTGAGAGATCGCCCGATTTTTTGAAATTTTTCAGCCCATCTCTCGAGGGGGCATACCACCCATTAAATTTACATTTTATGGGGCATTTCTTCACACCAATTTTTCTTTCTTTGAAACGATGCGATAAACTGCACCGTCTCAAAGAGGGGCAAATGTAGTCACACAAATCTGTCCATTTTAATTAAATGAATATTTCGTATTTATTTGATTAAAAAACTCCACTAGCCATCAGTTAATTAAATTAATATTTAATTAATTCATCCCCAAACATTCTTCTATTAATTAAATAAATTATTCAATTTATTTTAATTAATTCGTTAAAATCAAATTCCAATCAATTAAATAAATAAAATCAATTTATTTAATTAAAATCCCTTTTTCCTCTTTTAAATAAATTAAATAAAACATTTATTTAAATCATTATCCCCACCCCACTTGCATTTTCCTACAAATGCAACTTGCACACATTTATTGAAATAAATGAATTTTTATTTTAATAAAATCTTATTTTCCCTCACCCACCAAATCCACTTGCATGCCTAAACCCCTTCTAGATTCTTCTAATCACTTCTAATTAGCCTAATCCATCCCCTAATTATTGTCACATTGCTAAGAAAAATGGAGTCACTTCTCAAAATCTAAAAGTCTTTGATAACCATTAAAGGCTTTCAACCTTCAACCACTTAATTCCTCAAAGTCTTTGATAACCATTGAAGGCTTCCAACTTTCAACCACTTAATCCCCAAAGTCTCCAAAAACCATTAATGGTTAACCCAAACCCTTCCACATGGTTAAAACATTTGTTTTGACTCAACCTCTACCCAACCCAAGGGTCTCATCAAGCTTTTAATGCTTTGACCATGATTATCTCTTAATCATTTGCACAAAGGTTTATCCTTGGATTAACTCCTAATCCAGTGGGTAATCCTAATTTAGGCTTGACCCTTAGCCTTTAGATAACCATGAGGTCTTCTCAGGCCTTTAATGCCTCCAACCTCTTCTTTCAACCCAACCCTATGTTGACATTTGTCACCATTTCATTGGTGCAAATTGTGCACATGAATTCCCAACTTTCAAGCTTGACCCTTGATTAAACCTTTCAATCCTGGCCATCCATTGCTCCATTTTTCCTATAAATAGAGCCCATTCCTTCATAATCCAGATCCTGAAAACTTGTATGCATCTAAGCTATAGACATTTTAGAGAGCATTTAGCATAGCATAACTAAATCTTGTCTTTTTGGTTAAAATACATCATTTTAGCATAAAATTAGCTTTTCATTTCATATTTGGAGCTATACTACAAATCTCAATCCTCCATAAGCATCCATAGTGCAAAAACCTGTTGAGAGCTACACTATTTTGGAACTTGGAGAGGAGAGGAACAAGGGAGAAGAAACTAGGAGTATGTTAGGAGGTATTTGGAGATGCCTCATCATGTTTGCTTTGATAGTTAAATATGCTTGCATGCTTGTAGTCTCTCTTTTGGTATGCCTTTTTAGATTAATTTTCGATTGATTAACACTAATGTTTTGTGTGTTTTTGTGTTCTTTGATCTTAAACTAACCTTGTGCCGTTTAGGAGGGCATCAGTTAGATTATATAAATATAATGAATAATTAGTACATATTCACATTCTTAATAGTATCACATACCTTTTTCTGGCGTCTGGTGGTGTATTTCCTTTTTTCCTTTCAATTCTCTCCTTTGCATCCAAAATCAGGTCCTTTCACTCCCTCTCTGGAATCATGGAGGGACGCTCATACTTTACATTCTTCTCTAAATGTGTCCTGTATTGGTCCCTCACATACTTCAAATATGTGCCAGCTTTTTCGAGGAGCTTAGTCTTGTCGAATGTGTCATTTCCAAACAACCCTACCATATGGTTTGTGAGTTCATCTTTTAACTTTTTTTCTTGGTCATTCCACCTTAAAAGCAAAAACAAACCTGTTAGATTTAGAAAGAAACTGAAGCTACCTTTGATATAGTTCAAGAAATGGATAAAAGGAAAACTATTCTAGCAATGATATGAAATCAAAATAGTGGATAAGGGTTAGTTCACGTATGATGTTCCACCTTTTACGTATGGTGGGCCTAAATATCTACAATGAAATGTCATTAACATCTTTATAAAAAATATCATTTCCTGCCAAAAAAACATGGGATCATTAGTCCAATATGAGTGATCAGTAAGTAAATTACAATTAGAATATATATAATAATATTTTTAAAGTACCTGGAACCTTCTATATCTTCAAGGGAATCATTTCTTCGTCGCTCACCACCAATGTGGCTTGCAACGTTCTCGTACTAGCAATACGGGAAGGTCCAGGAAATGATGGTATGTTATCAGTAGTACTCTCCTCTGGTGCATCCTCATGTGCATCTCCTTCCATAGTAAATGAATCCACTATGAAATGCCTCCAAGAAAGAACACTTCAAGGGTAATAAACACATAACGAAAGAGAGAGAAAAAGAGGGATCTACCACCAGTGGGTGGGTCAACACGAGCCAGTGCAACATACGATGTCTGCATGCTACGTGTTGCCAACATTGCAGTCGGCAATACAGTTGGGCTCGACCTCGGACCCATGTCAGCACCTGAAGAGTAATACATTAAATATGTAAAAAATGAAAAAAACAAGTTCACAAGTCCAAAGGAGTGGTTTTAATATATAGAACATGGTCATCACCTGAACTACTCGCAATACCCTGATCAACGCCACTAGGATGATGAGGCCCTATAAATTTCTGTAAAAACAACACATACATATTTTCGTTAATGACATAAAAGAGATAAAAATATAAACCATTATTGAACTTTTGTTATGATTAAAGCTTTCATTACTGCTTACTTGCAAGTTTTCTATTGTCGTCAACAATAGTTGCACCCTCTTTGTTATCTCATCAGTCTGAGGACTTATGGTTGCCAAATCAAGAATCTCTTGCCTAATTTTTCTAATATTGTTATGTACAAATTGCATAGGGTTTGCGGTAAGTGCGATGTCATCAGTGCATAACACTGTCGATTGCCCCAAATCCCTATGGAGCTGCTAAGGTACTATAGGTTCCTTTCCCTTATCTCAAACATCTGTCTGTGGCAAGAATATAATTAACACTATCAAAATTACTTCAAAACACTCAAGAAAAGATCATAATGTAACAGTTTGATTCTATCTAATTTGTATAATTACAATGAGGTTTACCTGCTCCGTAGAAGTGTCGGGACCTACACCCCTATCTGTGCTATGTGGTGGATCCATGTGGCCCTATGACAAAGAAAAAATATAAAAATGTTAGCGAAATGAAACCAATAGACTTAGCAAAAAAACTTAATAATACAATGGTTTATTGGATTCATTAATTGGAAGTTGGCTTAAATGGTATATATATAGTACGTACCACCCCCATGATAGTAACTTTGTTTGTATCTATACGATTCAAATTGTAATCGATTAGCAGCTCTTCACATGCACTTATTGATTTTATCACATAGACAAACACACAATTTCCCTCACGTGCCTCAAATATGCAATTGGGTTGCTTATTAGTTGACCCAGGTCGTGTACTATTTATAAAATCTGCAATATTCCCTGTTGCTTTTGGCCTTCCATCAATGTATACAACCACTTGTTTACTTTGATCATTATCTTTTTGTTGTATATAATTGGCTGATAGTGCATACCTATGCATACTTTTTTTATATTGAACAATCTGCATCCAATCATTATAATTGTAACAAGGTCCAACAAACTCCATCAATTCAGCAACTTTGTTGTAATAGACCTTTATGTTGTCGATGGAAAATAGGCCCAAACCATATAACGATGAAGGTGCTATGCGATATATCCTCTCATTAACACAAAAATTAGTGTTTATTGGAGGAAGTTCCTTTGGTACACATTGTTTCAGTAGATGTTTGTACCTCAAGGGCACCTCAATGTCGCCTTTGGTCTCATCATCATAAGAACATGACCCCCCTTGAGCAAGAAAAAATTCCATGTGTTTATTGAATTTTCTTCTAATCTTTTGACCTCTAGTTGATCTCCCTATTTGAGATCTATTACGTGTCTCACTTTCCTCTTCTATTCCTGCATTTCCCTCACTCGAGGAAGACACATCTGACAAATACCTATTTGGTGATACCTATGCACCATCAAATGAGAGAGTTAGTTGGTAATGAGAGAGATATTTTACAAATGAGGGTAATATTGATGAAGAAGTCGGCCATAAAGTTGATGTTGAGATTAAAATTTGAGTAAGTCCAACTGGGGCCTCAAGTGTTGATAACTGTATTAGATTTGCTGCTAATGTTGATGTTTGAAAAACTGAGGAAGTTTGTTTTTCTTGTAATTTAAAAAAAATATATTATTTCTATAAGGTGTATTGACTTATACCTGTCAATCCATGAGACTATGCAGGATCCTCATCAAAGGGGTCCAGGTTCTTGCACCAACAATTGAGCATCATAAGCATTACATTTGTAATTTGATAAACAATAAATACTACAGTATCATAAGCATCATAAGCATCATAAGCATCACATATGTATCATCATATATGTAATTGAGCATCATAAGAATCACATATGTATCATCATAAACATGTAATCCATCACATACGTATCATAAATCACCATCCATCACATAGCTAATAAGTAGTCCACATTCCATAAATAAACACAAAGTTCAAAAAATGTCACATGTATCATCATAAGCATGTAATCCATCACATATGTATTTTAAATCACCATCTATCACATAGCTAGAGGTGCATCATGAATTAATTAAGTAATGGCATTAGAATTCAAAACATATGAATTAATTATGTAACCATATAAGTCAAATCAATTTCTATCAAGATATCAATATTAAATAGATAATATAATAATCACATCTCATACATTTCATTCATGTCATTGATCTTCTTCTTCATCCAACTCATCATCATCATCATCATCATCCTCGTCGTTGTCGTCGTCCTCATCATCGTCATCGTCATCACCATCACCGACACCATCACCATCACCATCACCATCACCATCATCATTAGCATCGGCATCATCATCATCATTGACTTCTTCTTCATGTACATTTCCGTCAGGAACATCATCGAGTAACTGTCGATCGTGATCATCTATATCATCTTCTGCTTCTTTGGTATCTTCTTCTTCCATCACATTATACATTATCGGCCTTCCTCTTGGATCATGTCTAACAACAAATGACCAACTTGGTTTATGTGGAACCTCCGAGTAAAATACCTGCTCACATTGACTTGGAAGAACATAGGGCTCATCCCCAACTCGTTCAAATGACCTTGTATTAACCATTGTAAATCCATTATCATGTTCGATAACAGTTCTATCAGGATCATTTATATTCAGTCATAGCCTATACCATTTGATGATGAACAAAACTAATTTGAAGGAATTAAAGTCACACTCAAGTATATCATCCAAAATGCCATAGTATCGATTTTGAGACACTTGAGGATGTATGTCGTTTCTAGATGAAACATTGGTCACCTCAAAGACTGCAGTTATCCCAGAATCACAAGTTTTCTTCGTGTCATCTAACTGTTTGATGCGAAATTTATGACCATTGCAGCACATAGCCTTGTGGTTTTTGACCTGCAATATGTCTAACATATTAAAATTATTGCATCATGAGTTGATAAACATACGGGTGATTAATAAAATTATACATACCTGTTGATCTCTTAAACCATATGCTAAATCAATTTCTTTTTGTGTAACATTGGAATCTCCATTACGATGAGCTTCTTTAACCAATGAAGCGACACCATCCCATGTTAATGTGCGACCAGAATGTTGACATCGTTCAATCTACACCGTCATCCAATCAAGATTGTTTGCAATATACAAATGTAGCGCATCCCACTCCCGACCAACTGTACAAATAATTAATAGACCACTTACAATTGATTTATTTAGAAGATGAAGAATTAATTTACTACAATAACATCTTATAATTACCTCTCACTTTCTTCAATCTACCTTTCCCCATCAAGTGCTCCCCTTTGAATTTATTAATGGGGTTGGGATCCCAAATGCGATCTACGTGGATTTTTGCTGCAAACTTAGGAAGATATTCAGTAATGTACACTATAGTTTGGTATACCATATATCCCTCCACCATAGAACCCTTAGGATGTGCTCTTTTTTGAACCAAAGCCTTAAAAAATTTCAAGTGCCTCTCAACCATCCACATTGACCTAGTGTGTATAGGTCTACACAATTCGATCTCCTCAACTTGGTGTATGAGGTAGTGTTCTTGTGCATTGAAAAAAGTTGAAGGTAGACACTTTTGCATTTCACACATTAGATGAGGGATTTTTCTTTTCCAATATTTTATATCTTCCTTGTGGATTTCTTTAGATGACAACCACCTAATTAAAGAGATTGAAGACGCAAAAATATATAAACAAGACTTTACAAAATAATATACAAATATATTGCATAACAAGTAAAACAAATGGCAAATATAATATATATACAACAAATTGAACAAACATCACTACTTACCTCATGTATTTTCCAAGATCATATATGACTTGCTTGATATTATTGTCGAAGTGGTCTGGGAGAGATAGAGGTAGAACCTATTGCAACAATTATAAAATGATCTTTTCATTATTTTCTAACATAATACAATGAAAAGTACATGCGCAGTATACAAGTATATAGTAAATAGACAAGAATGCGAATTACCTTAATGAAGGTATGCCAATCAGGCGTTTTCATCCCTGGCCCAAATTCACTCTTCTTTGATATGAGATTGTTTATGTTCGCAACAAATCCTGTGGGAAATCAAATTTTTCGTATGACTTCTTTTATAGAATTGCTTTGCTACTCCGTTAATAACCAAAGAAGGGCACTTATATTAATCTGATCTCCATTGCTATTTGATTGAATGAAATTTTTCATTGCATGATTGGATTCCACAATGTCACTACAAATTTTGACAATTTTTTCTTTGTCACGCCTTCCATCCAATATTTTCCATAATGTCTCTGTTATATTCTTTCCAATATGCATTGTATCAAACAAATGCACAATTTGTAGCTGCTCGTAGTAAGGCAATCTACTGAATTGTCTGGGATAACTTTTTAGTCCCTTTGGAAGGTGGCCATCCATGCCTTGATGACCTTCAATATCATCAATTACATCATCAGTAAACAAAACACGATAGAAAAATTCAAATTCCAAACATAAACCATTAGATGGAATGACATTACCTTGACGATTAATTGTATTATATTCCAACTTCCATAAATGAGGAGTCATTCTTCGTGGCTTTGATGTAGTCTCTTCTTTCCCATTGAAAAGATGTTTTTCAATATTCCGGTACTTATGATTTTTGTGAAGGAAGTGCCTATACTCATCAAATACCTGCTTTCCTAAACTTTTTGAATGACAAGATTTCATCTTTGGACCACAAACTGGACATGCAAATTTTCCCTTTGTTTGAAGACCTACAAGATAATGTATAATTCTATTAAATCTGTTAATTTTTATAATTATAATTATCATGTGCCACTTGAACACTATAACGTACCACAAAAATGTGTTAGCCCTGGGGCATCATGTATTGTCCATACAAGCATTCCATGGAATTGAAATTGTCTTTGTCCTATTGGTCTAGAGATGTCATACATGGTCACACCATTCCATAACTCCAGCAACTCGTTGATAAGAGGCTCAATATATACATTCACATCTTTAACTTGGTACTTGCCTAGTGGAATGAACAAAAACATTACAAAATTATTATGACCATTTTACTGCAATATTTATAATTAAATGTAGATGACTATTAAATGAAAAATACCTGGAACAATCATTGCCAACATTATGTGCTCCCTCTTTATTGACATCCATGGAGGAATATTATTGTTGATAACAAAAATAGGCCACACTGAGTAAACAGATCTCAACTCTCCAAATGGATTGACACCATCCGCTGCCAATGAAAGCCTGAGATTACGAGGTTCTTCTTTAAAGTGTGGCCACTTTTCCTCTATGTCCATAAATGTTGAACCATCCACAGGCATTTGAATAATGTCATCTTGACTTCTATTGCGTGCATGGTAATCCATAAATTGTGCCAAGCTAGTGCACTTGAATAATCGTTGCATATGTGGAATAATGGGAATATAACGAATAACCTTGCGAGGCATCTTTTTTGTTATTTGATCTGTTCGATATCTACTAATATGACATTCAGGGCATTCTGTTCCAAATTCATGTTGTTTATGATATATAATATGATCATTAGGACAAGCATCTATTGTTTGATACTCCATTCCAATATCTTTCATAATGACAGATATTTCTCGGTATGAGCGAGGTAGAATATTTGATGGTGGTAAGAAAAACTCACCTATCAATCTATAGCAAAAAAAAAAGTTTGAGGTGTTAATACAAAAAATATTAATGGTACATGATTCACCATTTATTAATTGTAATGACATGTATGACACACCTTAACATACGAGAGATTGTTATGTTGGATAAACCATTCATAACCTTCAAGTTCACCAACAACAATACAACAGAGAGAAGAGTTGTTTGGGAGCCTTTGTAAAGGGGCTCATATGCCTTCTTAGGAAGAGGTAAATCATGAACATCAAGGTCATCTTGATAATCATGATCAGTTGTGCTAGTACTAAATGTGTCATGGATCAATGTATTTGTACCATCATCTTCAATTGTGTTTTCTGGTGCATGATCGTCATCTTCCATGGGATCATTATCTTCAGCTTTGATATTCACACCTCCATGTTCCTCCACTTCCAAAACCATATTCTCAGGGTTTTGTTGATCCATACCATGTGCTCTAGGGTGCTCCACCTATATAAAATTGATATACATAAATAAATCATGATCATGATCTCATTATCAAGTGATTTCTTATGTATATAAATTGTTAAAACGATATAATGAACAACTTACCAATGGATGATAATCATGTCCCCCTTCAATGTGACCATGCTGCCTACAATGTTTCTTAGCTGTTTTGATTAGAAGTCTTCTAGTCTTTATGCCCTTACAAATTTTGCAGGGACAATAACATTTCCCATCACCTTTTCTTTTCAAGTTAGACCATAATCTAGCAATTGTCTCCTTATTTTGTTCTTCATTGATATTATCTGACATGGTCTTTCTTCACGGGCAAAAAAATTAGGCTATGGAAACTTCAGTGCAAAAGCTTCACAAAAATTGCAAATCGAACCAAAACCATTTAACTCTTCTTTTTCATCTTAAAACATTGAACTTAATAGAGAACGTATTTAATGTAGCTGATTGTGTGAATTTCTGAGCATTGTGTCTGCAAATTCTTACTAAAAGTTTGCCTATTGCAGACTTTCTAAGAGACATTTTTGAGTATTCTAAGCTAATTAGGCCATGAAAAGATGGTTTTACACCTTCCAAGGGTTAGAGAACAAGGTTTACAAAAGTTGCTCATAAGGAGTATGCAACATTGACAACTTTTCCTTTCTTGCTTTCTACAAACACATCTTTAGTATGAAAACCAATTACATTCTAGAATATGAGAACATGTCTATCATTAGAGACACAAGAGAATCACATTATCCCTACACAAAAAGGCATTGGCAATTACAAAACAATAAGTTGTTCACTGTCAAGTTAATTATGACTACATTTTTGCCCTTTCATTGGTTTTTCACTTTGGACTTGCACTTTACACTGTCTAAACTCTTTCCCAAAGGTCTGATTTGTGCTCTTTATTAATGCCCTATCTTTGGATGCTTGTTGTCCTTCATAGGTGCTATTTGGAAGAGGAAGATAGCATAAACAACTTCAACAAAAGTGTAAAAATCAGTCATAATTGACTGTGACAGCCAGTTGGGCATTACTACTTTGCCTAAAAGATCATTAATTGATCTTGGCAACCTCAAAACCCATGGGTAGGGTCAAAAACCACTCCTCGATCTTGTTTGCAAACAAATAGAAGGAGGTTTAAAGCTGTACAAACTCCAATGTATGGTGGAGAGTAAGCAAGTGAATGGAAATCAACTCCAAAATAGTGACTCACTAGTATTCTAAATGATCATTTGACTAAAGCTACAAACATTAACATGATGCATTTCTAGCATGTCTACATGAATATCTATGGTTACTATAACGTATTTCTATCATCATGAGATTTCTACTTTTTTGGTCAGTTTAGAATAGGATGTGTGTAGATGTATATATGTAACCACAGTTATTACTTCTGACACATCAAATAGACCACAGTAGATAAAGTATATATGTAACCACAGTTATTACTTCTGACACATCAAATAGACCTACAATTCTAGGTACTAGTTTGGCTAATTTTCCCAATGATATAGAACTCTTATGAGGTTTAACCCTCAAAAAGACTTTGTTTTGAAAGAACCATTCTTACATGCATAGCTCTTCTATATGTTTTCTACCTCCTTTAACCACCCCTTGGTTAATCTCATTTCATCATGTATCTCCTAAGAATATTTGAACCAATTCCAATCTTGTCTTCAACTAGATATCCCAAATGATATGTGTACAATACTTTCATCCATAAAGATATTTAAATGGTGTCATACCCAAAGATGCATGATAGGAGTTATTATATGCAAACTCTTCCAATGGCAGATACTCCTCCAACGTAGACTATTAATCCATGGAATACATTTTAAGGAGGTCTTTGAATACTTGCTTCACTAGCTTTGTTTGTCAATTTGTCTCTGGGTAGTATGTCAAACTAAAATTCAATATTATCCCAAATATTTCATTCAATATTTTCCAAAATTTAGAAATTATATGAGTATCTCATTTTGATATGATCATCTCAAGTACTCAATTCAAATGAAATATCTCTCAAATAAACTTCTTAGCTAATGTAAACAATCCATCCTAAAAAATCCTTTGGGTGAAGTATGCTACCTTGGTCAACTTATCCACAACTACCAAAATGACATCATGTTTATTCTTTTATATCGGCAACCCTTAAATAAAATCCATGCTAATAACCTGTCATTTATATTTAAGTATGTCATGTGAGTATACAAACCCTACTAGGTGTATATTCTTAGTCTTGGCTTGTTTGCACTCCAATCATCAAGATACAAATTCAATCTCATCCTTCTCGATTCTTGGCTAAAAATATAAAGATCTCAATTTTCCTACCATCTTGGCTAGTCCTAGGCACCTTGAATAAGGTGTGCTATGGATCTCCTCTAACATCAACCTCCTCAAATCCCTAAGTTTAGAATGTACATTCTCCCTTGGTATCTTAATAATCCATCTAACTAAAACAAATATCTATTGAATCGATGGTGCAAGGGGTTTTTCTCTACATCTTTCTCCATTATGGAATAATATCTTTGAAAATTATGAACCAATTTCTCAAATTAGACCTTTTAATAATAATGGTTGCTAGATGCCTTCTTCTACTAAGGGCATCTATTTTTCTATGTTTCATCTCCTTGTAGTAATCATGTTTGCACTCCAATCATCAAGCTACAAATTCAATCTCATCCTTCTCGAGTCTTGGCTAAAAATACAAAGATCTCAATTTTTCTACCATGGTGTGTTGTGGATCTCCTCTAAGATCAACTTCCTCCAATCCCTAAGTTTAGAATGTACATTCTCCCTTGGTATCTTAATAATCCATCCAACTTAAATAAATATCTATTAAATCAATGGTCCAAGGGGTTTTTCTCTACATCTTTTTTTCCATCATGGAATAATCTCTTTGAAGATTATGAGCCACTTTTTCAAATTAGACCTTGTAGTAATCATGGCTACTAGGTGCCTCCTTCTACTAAGAGCATCTATTTATCTATGTTTCATCTCCTTAATGTATTCAATCCCAAATTTATATTCAATAAGAAACTATATCCATCTATTTTTGTGAGCATTGAGATTGGGTTGAGTAAATATATATTTAAGGCCTAGGTCATCCATCTTCAATTCAAAAGGCTTACCCAAAAGATAGTTCCTCCACATCTAAAGCACATGAACTATGGCTAATAACTCTAGGTCATGGGATGCAAAGTTTAACTTATATTATTTCAACTTGGACTAGACTAATAAGCAACCACTTGCCCATTTTGCATTAGCACTCCTCCTACTCCTTATCTTAATTCATTTTGTTATCACCATGAATTACCCATTTGGATTGGCTACAGTCAATATAGGATCTGAAATGAGCTTCTTCAAAAATTGGAAAGCTTGGTCACACTTCTCATTCCACTCAAATATTTTCCCTTTCTATGGAGTGATGTGATTGGTGCTACAATTTTAGAAAATCCTTATACAAACTTATTGTAGTATCTTGCAAGTCCCATGAAGCTCTAGATTTTAGTTACATTATGTGGTGTAGGCAACCCCACAATTGCTTTTATTTTCTCTAGATCAACTACAATCCCTCCCACTAAAATCATAAGGTGTAGATAATTCACCTTGTCCTTGTAGAAAGTACACTTGAATAGCTTACCAAAGATCTTATTCTCCCTTAAGAATTATAAAACTATCCTCAATCTCTTGGTGCAATGTTCAATAAATTCATGAAAGTTGTAGCATTATTTGACTCAAATGACACTAATGTGAAATCGTGGTAGCCATAATAAGTCCTAAAATCTAGCTTTTAAATATCCTCTTCCTTAATCCTCAATTTGTGGCAGTCATATCTAAGGGACCTATCTTAGATAATATTATAGATCATCTCATATGATCAAAGAGATCATTAATCCTTCATAGGGGATACCCATTCTTGATTTTTACCTTCATAATTTATGAGACTTCACAATTTTCAGAGGTGTTTGAAATGAGTGATTAGGTCAAACAAATTATGGTATCTATTGTTTTTTGAATTTGGTAAACTAATGATTGGGTATGTGTTGTTTTGAATTGAGCAAGTTGGAAATTAAATGTTTGTGTATGTATGTTCTATCGAATTGACCAATTAGATGGCATATGCAGATATTTATGGGCCAAGAGGTGTGCAAGTCCCTGATCCTCTCCAAACAGTGTTCACGAGATGGGGTAGTGATCCCTTCAGTCTTGGTTTCTATTCACATGTTGCAGTTGGGGCATCGGGCCATGATGACCTAGCGAAGAATCCTCTAAAAGAAGATTTAGAGGCTGCCAATATAAAGACATAAAAGCATTTCTGTAAAAATAAACAATGATGAAATTTGAAACTGTTTGTTACAAATTAATTTTGAGTACTCGTTCTTTCTATTCTCATCATTTGATTTAATTAATCAGAAATGATATATTAGCAGAGAGCGTGGGAGATGGTAGGGTTTTTTTTGCAGGAGAGGCCACCAATAACAATGATTGTCGTTGTTTTAGATTAGCTAATAGATTTTATTGGCATGAGAATAACAATGAATCCACCATACATACATACCAGGAAATAAAGATGAGGCCAAAGGTGGACAAAAGCGAGCCAGAGGTGGAAACTTCAGCCAAAAACCCTTGCTTGCAGTGCTGAGATCGCTCCGGTAAGGGGGGCAAGTGCGGCTTGCTTTCAAAATGAAAATGAGTTGTCTTTTTTTATTTTTAATAAAATGCCTGATGTCATCGGAATTCCAATGAACATGGGCATCTAAAAAAAAAAATCAAATTTTCACACAATGCTCCTTGTCCGTCGAAAACCTCCATCGGAAATTGACCCCAAATGTATTAGTGCCTCTTTGGTAAACTGATCACTCAAACATATTTTCTCATCAGGATCTATCATCCTTTATCACAAAACTGAAATGTTTGGTCAAGATAATCTTGTCCCACATCATAGGATATATCGTTCCTACTTGACTTGGTTCTTATCAAATCATCATCATTGCACTCGTAAAACCGAAGATTGAAAAACTTGCAAACTTTTAAAACACTTGAATCATCTTTTCATGTCATATCGCGCTATCACATTTACATTTACAATTGATCACTTACCAAAACAACTTTTGGATAATCGAACCCCTAAAACAGAAACATAAACATTTGAAATAGCTGAAAATCATATCAACATGACATACCAAAGCAAAATACAAGTAACAAGGTAACATATCAGAGAAATCAAACAAGTCCAAAATCAAAATCCAACTATGTTAAAACCTCACAAGGATTCAAACACATCTTCAAAGAAAGGTGGCTCTTTTATGCAACTCTTAAAGAGATCCCTAAAGGATTTGGCTGAGAAAGATCAAAATCACGCACCTATGTCTAGCAAAGGATCATCCCCCCATAAGCAAATTGACTCTCCAAAGGCATCTATTCCTACACCTCCTAAAAGCTTGCAAGAACCTTCCATAGCATCCTCACCAACCAATATAACCATCAAGCCTATTTTAGAGGATCCTATTCAAAGCTCATCTCCTTCATATCCAAGCATTAATTCATTGCAACATCCCCATAGCGCTTCCTTACAAATTGAAGTCCTCATTCATAGAATGCTTGTTAAATGAGTCCTAATAGATGGGGGAGTTGGCTTGAACATTTTCTCTTTGAGTCTTGTCTGTGCTCTGGGTTATTCAAAAGATGCAGTTGATCCCCAGAAAAGGATAAAAAACAAAGCATATGGTGAAGAAGAGCATTCCTCTAAGGGAATTGTGATGTTACCTATCAAAGTGGGACCTTTGCAAAAATACACAGCATGCCAAGTTCTAGACTTGGACCTACCATACAACATACTACTAGGGAGACAATGGATACAGGACATACAAGCTATTACATCAACATGTCATAAGTGCTTAAAATTTTCATACAATGGACAGGAAATCACAATATCAACAAACTCAAATCCATTGCAGTGTTGTAATAATCTGAAATCAGCTCAAGAGGTCATTGTTTCACATAAAAAAGAGGCAACATCTTCAAGCACACAATCCAAGGAACAACCATTTACATCAATTCTATCAAGCATGGAGAAACAAATGTAGCTAAGAGATCAAGGGACCAAAGAATATTTGCTATCATGGACAAAAAAACAAGAGCAACTTGAAAGGGAACGAGAAGAAACATATATAGATGTCAATGTAGTTCACGCGTATGCAGGACAAACGTTAGGAACTAGCCTACTTGAATCAAAATCACATTCGGTTGACATGGACTTAACCGAGGATGATCAGGAGTTTCTTATGCAAGGTCATTCTGATGAGAGTATCATTATAGACATGGAAATACATATTGAAAGCTCCGATATCTCTATCACGACCCCAAATATCTTTGATATAATTCAACATGAGGACCCTTTATTGTTAATCCCTCTTGAACCTATGGACTCGGAAAATAAAGGACATACCACCATTGATACCTTTCCTAATGACCATGCCATATCCTTATATCTTAATGAAATCAAACCCGCAACACCTTTAACCAAGGATTCTGCTAACGTATCTTCAAGTCAAATGGGTGTTAAATCTCCTAGTCGCAAAAGTTAAAATCAAGAAAACAATATCAGGTATAATGCTGAAAACCATTTATGGGCAACATTAGACTGGGAAAAAGTAAAAATAAAGGATGTTTCTAATGGTGAAAACCTCCTCGAGGCACCAAAGGATGGGAGATTTGACACCTTACCTGAATTTTGTCGAGAAAGGTCATCCATTTTAATAGAACCAACAGAGGCAGTTATCATTGGCACAACTGATCGACATCTAGCAATCTCTTTATCAAAACTAGCAAGACAAAAACATTGGGAAGTCTTGAAAGGAAGGCAAATCAATTTTACATGTTCATATACAAACATTCTGGGGTTTGATCCATATCTTACAATACATCACTCAAATATCAATCCAGGAGCAGATATCAATAATAGAACACAACACGGATCAGGAGCAAGCATTCTATTCATCACACCACAAGGTCATACAATCCCAAAAGTATACAAATTAAGCTTTCCATGCACCAACAACACATCAGAGTATGAAGCTTTGGTTACAGGTATCAAAATGGCTATAGAATGGAATATTACACAACTTCAAGTCCTTGGAGACTCTCAGCTCGTCATCAATCAAATCAATGATGACTATCAAACAAAGGATGAAAAGCTAATGCCTTATAAAAAGATGGTTGATGATATCAAGAAATACTTTTTAGAAATAAATTTTGAACAGATTCTAAGAAATGATAACAAAGTAGCAGATGCCATGGCAACACCTGCTTCTCTCCTTCAGACATAAGAAAATCAACAACGTTATGAATTCTTGGTGGAAGAGTTGTTTTACCCTGCTCATAATTGTCCTGATTCCCAAACTATTTGTCACCTTGTGGGGCATGATTCCTCCCACTACGGCCAAACTTATACATACCCAAAAGATAACACCTTACCTCTCAACTTATCGAAGAACCAAAAGAGAAATTTTATTCGCCAATCCTCCCATTTTACTCTCATTGCGGATACCTTGTTTAAACGAGGTCTAGATGATACTCTTTTACAATGTCTCAAACAAGAAGAATCTGAGAAGGCCTTACGTGAAGTTCATAATGACATTTGTGGCACTCATTCAAGTGATCTTACCCTTTCAAAAAAACTCATACGCTTGGGCTATTATTGGCCGACCATGGAATGAGATTCTTTTCAGATAGCTAGAACATGTAAACAATGTCAGATCCATGGGAATTCAATTCATGCACCAGCACAAGAACTTCATGCTTTGGCAACATCTTGACCTTTCTGTCAATGGGGTCTTGATCTAGTAGGAAAGATAAATCCTTCTTCATCTACTGGTCACAAATTCATCCTTGTAGCTATAGAATATTTCACAAAATGGATTGAGGTAGTACCTCTCATAAATATCATAGGAAAACAAATTGCTGCATTTATCTTGAACTATATCATATGTCGCTACGAAATACCAATGAACATTATCACTGATAATGGGCGACTGTTCAAGAATCAAGATGTAGAAGAGCTATGTGAGAAATTTAAGATCCAACATATATTCTCCACACCCTACTATCCACAAGGGAATGGGCAAGCAACAGCATCAAACAAAACTATTAGGAAAATCCTTAAAAAGACAGTGAATGATGCTGAAAGAGATTGCAATATTCAATTAAACCTTTCTCCATGGGCCTACCGTACCAGTATCTACATGCCAATAGGTACCACACTTTTCTCTCTTGTTTATGGATTAGAAGCAATATTGCCAATAGAAGTAGATATACCTTCTCTACGAGTATCATTAAAAGGTCTTATCCCAGATGAAGAACAATGAGTATCTAGACTACAAGAGTTAGAACTGATCCATGAATGAAGACAAAATGTCTTTGATCATCTAAAGGTATATCAGCAAAGAATGTGTTGGAGCTATAATCATAGGGTCAAACCATGAATCTTTCAAGTGGGGGAACTAGTACTAAAGGAAAATCCATGCAACCAGGCAGAACGAGAAAAGAAAGGAAAGTTTGAACCAAACTGGTTAGGTCCATTTGTGATCACAACAATATTTGGATTAGGGGCATATCAGATATCAATGTAGGATGAAGATCAGCTCGAGGAACCCATCAATAGCATGCATTTGAAGAAATTTTATGTCTAAAAAAGAAAAAAAATCCAAAAACAGTGAAAAAGCAAAAAAAATCCAAAAATAGTGAAAAAGCAGAAAATCCAAAAAAAAAATCAAATATGAGAAAAAGTGCAATAAAAACTGTATACACCTAAAAATGGCTATGAGCAATTAAATAAATATTCTATATTTATTTAATATTTATCTAATATTTACTCTTCTATTAAATAGTTAATTCGAAAAGATTAATTAATTTAATTCATTTTCATATCTTTCTATTAATTAATATTTTATTAATTAATTCATTATCCTATTCTTCTGAATTAATTAAATATCTAATATTTAATTATCTTATTCCTCTAATTAATTAAATATCTAATATTTAATTATCTTCTCCAAACAATTAAATATCCAATATTTAATATTATTCTCCTATCCTATAGTCTCAAATATTAAATAATTTCCTAAATTATTTAATCCCTTTTCCAACTCATCCTCCATCTCCACTTCATCTTCCCTTTGCCAACTCATCAAACATGTGGCTAAAGAAATTAATATTCCTTAAATATTAATTCATGATTTATCCTCAACCTCCAAAATTAATGAAATTGTGTACGTACACACATTTCCTAACCATTTCCTATATTCTCTCCAACACCCCCTACATCTTGGGAAGGACTTGAGTCCACTTGTCCTACCATGCCTAAATTTCCTCCAACTATCCCTAGATTCTCTCAGTCAGCAACCCAGTCAAGGTGAGATGAGTGACACTTGTCTTCTCCTTCCCCCTTTCTCTCAACCTTCACATTTGTTCATAGCCATTCAAAATTGCAAATCTAATCAAGACCGTTGATCTGAGCCACATCATCAAATCCTCTCAAGGTCTATAAAATCAAGAGCTTCAGTTGAGAGGGTTAGTCATCAAAAAATAGTTTTTAATCAATCATATGCATCCATGAGTTTTTGAAGCAACTAGCAAATAGCAAATATCATTTTAGCAATATAATCATATAGCATAATCATTTTAGCATAATCATGTAGCTTTGCATATTATACTATCAGTTAACTACAAGTTATTAGTACATTCTTCATATGCCATCTTGGAGGCCAACAATGCATTGTCTGAGAGCACACCATCTGCAACTAGGAATGGTGAAGTTAGGACACAATGAGACATAAGCCATGAAGGTAAAATAGTGTTTTATTTTAATATTTATTTCATGCAGTTTCATTGGTGGATTTTGGATTTCCTGTATCCATTTTCATTGTATTTTGTGAAACTAACTTATTGCAGGTAATATTCTAAGGATGAAATTCAAGCTCACACAAAAACAGATGGTGAAAACCTGAAAGCAGGTGCCATCTGTCTGTTATCTCTTCCATCTATTAGTTCATGTATCTTTTCGCTTGCATTAATTTTCCATCAGCACTGTTCATATCCATCATAAAGCTTTTGTACATATGCAAGCATCACAACTGCTCTTTCACCATGGTTTGGATCATTGATTATATCATAAAGACTTTGTTTCTAGGCTTGGGGCAAAATCCCGCACTTAGCTCGAGGCAAAAATTTTGATCATTCTGAGCTTAATCAAACTAGTAGAACAAACGGTTAGACAACTCTTATCAAGCAAAAACTGAGACATATCCAACATTGAACACGAGACCAAATTATCAACCATCAAACTATCACAAAGTCAGTCTAAACGCATGGATGATATCTTTTGGATAATGATTTTAATATGTTTGTTCAACTTTTCTATATTGATTTTCACTATCATGATTTTTGAGTGACTCCAGGATATCTTTGACTAGGGGAACAGGGAAGGAACATGATAGTTTTCTTATCTGTTGTCTGAAAATTAATCATTCATATGTGTAAATTTGTCTCAGGACATGATCATTGGAGTATCATCGAAAACATTTCCAATTTGTGTATTGAAATGGTTAATACTGTCTATTTTATGCAAGCAACACTCAGGTTATCTTGGTTCAATTATGCCTCAATGCTTGTGTTAACTTGCTATATCAAAATCCAGGAAATAAGTGCTTAGGTCATCATGGTTTAATTATACCATCGATGTTTGCACTCACTTCCCACATTTCAAAATGCTCAATCATGATAAAAAGCAATAATCGAGTGACTGGTCCAATCGTAGCTTTGCATTTAATTGCATTTTTATTTGCATTTAGCTTGCATTTCATTCTTGCATGTGATCCTATAAACTCATCTTATCCAAGGCTAAATATATCACGTGAATCAACAATGTATCATCACAAGTGTATACACAATCAGACTGATGACTCATCTCTCTCATGATGTTGTCGACCCAACCCAAAACTTATGTTAACCCCTCAACAGAACCAACATCAGCATATCTAATTGGTCCTGCACCTGATATCAATGAATCTCTCAGTTCTTTATCTAATCAATCTTATCAATTCTGTCAATCGATTACATCTGATCTATTTGATTATGTCTTATATAGGATGTATCCTTCCTAAAACCAGATGTTTTGATCTAGTCTTATACAGGATGTGTCCTTCCTGAAACCAGATGTTCTGATCTAGTCTTGTACAGGATGTATCCTTCCTGAAACTAGACACTCTGATCAACTTTGTCTTATACAGGATGTATCCTTCCTGAAACTAGACTAAATCTCAATCAATCTTATCATATCAAATTAAGCTTTATCAATCAATCAAAATTATATCATCAAGATCAAAGAACTCACATTTTCATCAATCAACATTGCAGAAATGAAATCAATTCTAATCGGGACATCAATCTCACAAATCTTAATTAATCTCTCGAGGGGGCATCATCATACCACAATCTATCAATCAAGGTCTGGGGCATCCTATCAAACCAATATCATCATCAAAATGAGATTATTCTTTGAATCAACGTGTCATCACACTTCGCTTTAAAGAGGGGCAAAATGTATACACCTAAAAAATGGTCTGAAGATAATTAATTAAATAAGCAATTATTTAATTAATCCCCCTTCCTAATTTAGTTGAATTCATCAACAATTTGATTAAATTCTCCCATTCATCTACTTATTAATAAATCTAAGGATTTATTTAATAGGTTCATTTCAATAGTTCCCTTTGATTAATTAATTCAAATTAATTAATTCCCCCCCCCCATCAAATTCATTTCCTAAATCATTTAATTAATTAAAACAAATCATCTAATGAGTTGTTGAAATTAATTAGCCTTTTCCTATTATTTAAATTTTTAAATTCAAATTCTACTAACTTCTAACCACCTAGCCTAACCCCTTCTAAACCTAACTCATTCCATCTAACCCCGGGTTTTTCCTAACCCCATCCTAGCTTGCACATCCTAACCACCATGTCCCCTTTCCTTGAACACTTTGCCCTCTCATGAGAAAAGCTTTGTGAGACTTGTCACTAAGTGTTCCCTTTCATCCAACCTCTTCTAGAAGCTTTTTGACACTTGTCACCATGGAGATGACATTGTCCCCTTTCATCCAACCTCTTCTATAAGCTTCTCAACACTTGTCACCATGGACTTGACATTGTCCCCTTTAATCCAACCTCTTTGCCAACCTCCTCCAATTTAACCATTGATATCTTCAAACTCAATCTTGACCGTTAATTTCTGCCACCTCACCCTTGGCCTTGGAAAATCCTATAAATAGACCCCATTTTGGAGTTCAAAGGATCCTAGATCCCATCTCATTTGCATTCAAGCATTGTTACTATAGTCATATAGCTCTTAGCAACATCATTTTAGCATTGTCATCATGTTCAATTTTAGCTTAAATCTAGTTTATTTTCTAACTCAATTTGCTTATCATCTAGCTTAATCTCATCATTTCTAGCTTAAATGCATCATTTATCATTTAAATCCTCCATTTAAGTGTAATCAAGTCACTGGAATTTGCATGACCAGATTTGAGAGCAAAATTCATACTCGCATTTACTAGGAGGCAATAGATCGATTAGCTATGGTTTTATCTTTCATTGGTTAATTTTCTAACCACTGCTTGTAATGATTTATTGAGTGTCTTTGTGGTGCAGTTGCAGGGACATAGGTCCACACTTCATAGGCACGACACCTAAAACTCCCAAAAATCTAAAAACTTAAAAAATTCTTATGGCAATTTTTTATGAGGAAGAAATCATTTTGAAGGGTGAGATGGCCCTAGATAAACACCTAAGAATAGGGTGGAGGTTGTTATTGATGATGAATTTGTCTAGCTGAGGAGATCTAATAGGTTGGTTGGCCATCCCAAAGCTAATACCAAAGAGGAGGTATTAGTTGAAATGAAAATTGAGGAAAACTCTAGTAATAATGATGAAGAAAAGAAACTTAAGATATGGTGGACTCTAACAACACTTTCTAAGAGATGTTGGACCTTGTTAGCACAAATACTAACCCCATTGAACATTATATTCTCACTATGGTTCTATTTGTGAAAAAATGTTGGATGAGTTCTCTGAATTAAAGGCCAAGACCTCGAAGTCAAAATGGTCAACTTGTTCAAGTTCAGCTCAAAGGTTACATAGGTTAGCTACCACTAACCATTAAAGGTCAAATCCAAGACCTCAAAGTCAAGATGGTTACCCTGTCCAAGTTCAACTCAAAGATCATGCACAGGTTAGCGACTACTATCTACTCTCTACCTGCTATAGAATTAGGAACTCGAGAAGCATGGAGATGATAAAGGAAATCATAATGAGTTGTTTAAATTTTTCATTGAGGAGTGGGGCCAACTTTTTGGCTAGCTTTCTGCTTTTAATTTTTGTTGTTTTTTATAAGATTTCATATAGACTCTGTTATGCTACTGATATTAATATTCTAATGTGTTGTTAAAGTGTTGTAAATGGTCTGTGGACCTATTTTGTCAGGCTACAAACGTTATGTTTTATAGGATCAACACTCTTGCTTTGTTGTTTAATATTATTAAAAACTGTTAATATTGTATGGCTGACTATAAAAGTCTCATCTTTGAAGCTTTCTTGAATTAATGTTGTTTCAAATCTAAGAAGATCGTGTCAATGTTGAACTTGCATACTAGTTGTATGAATCCATTTATAACTCAATTAGATGACCATTATTTGAGAGAAAATTTTGTGGATAAATTTTTGTGAGCACCTCTTCCCTCCTAGTTTTGTATTTTATAGGTAAAAAAGAGGATTGTTTGTCTTATTTTCTTTAGTGAACACCTATCTCTTTTATAGGTTTAAAAAAGGATCATTTGTCTTGTTTTCTTTCGTGAACACTAAATATAGATTACAAAGAATCACTAGCTATCAAGAAGTTGTGGAAGAGAAAGTAACCTTACAACATAATATATATAAGATTAGTAATTATGTCAAAGGTCTATTATACTCACATATGGATGCAAAAATGTCTATTAATTTGACATGTTTGTGACACTTAAATGCATGCAAACCAAAAAAAAAATTATACGTTTTCCCTTCTCATCCACTCAATTAAATATTTTTTAGTTATTTAATGTTAATTATATCTGAGGATGAGAAAATCAAGGCTAGCAAAATCACAAGCATACAATATTAAATAAGCAAACTAAAGCATAAAAAACACACAAAATTAAGTTGTTTCACCTTGATTCTTCACCTCCTCCCGAGCAAGAGGTGGAATGCACCCTTAATGTCCACTTGATTTTCTCCTTTGGATGAAGGATGTGGATTGCTCTCCACTACACAACAAGTTATAAGATTTGATAGTTGTGATAGGATGAAGTGGCTTATATGAAGAAATATTTGAGCATAGTGTGAGTATGATAGATGATGTTGTTGTTCAAAGAGACAACATAACGATGTGAAAAAGGTGGATATGATTGTAAAGGGTGGAGATTTTAATTTATAGATTGGAGGGGCCCAAAATGGATGGACAAGATGAAAGGGAAATGGAGGGCTAGGATCAAAAGTGAGTGGGAGAGGATTTGAGAGGACAAGTGGGAGCTCCAAGAGATTTTTCATAAAAGCATTTCTTGTCTCCACTCTTCTCAAGTACATGGGGAAGAGTTCCCCAAGTACCTTGGGAAGAGAGGAAATGAATATAAAATTTCTTGGGAGATGACAAGAGGAATTAAAAATTCTCAAATAAGAGGATGTGTGGGAAGAATAAAGGATAAATAAATTAAAAATTCTTTGGGAAGAAGAGGCTTGGGGAAATGCAATGGATTTGACATTCCTTGAATAGACCAAAAGTGGGTAGAATTTAAGGCTGGAGGGTGAGATGGGAAGCCATTTATGGAAAAGAGTTGACCCATGCCATGCCTAATCAAGGTGTTTAGGGATGTGTAAATGATTAAGGGGGATGATTAGGTGAGTTAATGAGGAATTATGAGAGAAAGTAGGTGAGTTAGGAGGATGGGACATGAGGAGAGAGAATGAGTGGATGAATATAAAATTGGAGAAAATGGTATTCATGATTAGGCTAGAATTAATTAGGCTAGATGATGGGGATTAGAAGGGTGATTTGTAGGAATTAGAGTATTAGTTAATTAAATAGGATTACTTTGACTCTAAGTCACCCCCTCCAATTGAGTGAAAAGTAAAAGTGTGCACCCAAGACCTTCACTTGATTTACTCCTTGCGATTGAAGAATGTGGATTTCTCTCTACATAACAAGTGATTCAGATATTGATGATGTGATGGATGGATTGGCTTATATGAGGCAATATTTAGGCATAGTGTGGGTATGATGGATGATTTTTTTGCTTAAAGAGGCAACATAACAATGTGCAAAAGGTGGGATGATCCCACAATGCAATGGTTATTTGAAAGCCTCCTACATGGGAGGTCGACTGGTTCTTAGCTCCAGGGAAAAGCTAAAAAATACCACTTCGACTGTGACATATAAAAAAAAAAATAATGTGCAAAAGGTGGGTATGGAATTAAAATAACAACATAAGCTTACTAATGAAGTGGATGAAATGAGAGGAGAGGAAACTCCAATTTAAAAATTGGAGGGGCCCAACATGGATGGCCAAGATCAAAGGGAAATGGAGGGTCAAGATTGAAAGTGAGCGGGAGAAGATTTGAGAGGACAAGTGGGAGATCTAAGAGATTTGTCATAATGATATTTATTCTTTCACACTTCTCAAGTACATGGGAAGAGTTCCCCAAGTTCCTTGGGAAGAGAGTAAAGGAATATAAAATTCCTTGGGAGAGGACAAGAGGAATTAAAAATTCTCAAATAAGAGGATGTGTGGGAGGAATAAAGGATAAAGGAATTAAAAATTATTTGGGAAGAGAAGGCATGGGGAAATGAAAGGGATTTGACATTCTTTAAAGGGACCAAAAGTGGGTGGCATTTAAGGTTGGAGGGTGAGATGGGAAGACCATTTATGGAAAAGAGTTGACTCATGTGCAAATGGTTAAGGAGGATGATTAGGTGAGTTAATGAGGGATTATGAGAGAAAGTGGGTGAGTTAGGAGGATGGGACATGAGGAGAGAGAATGAGTGGAGGAATATAAAATCAGAGGAAATGATAATCATGCTTTGGCTAGAACTAATTAGGCTAGATGATGGGGATTAGAAGGGTGATGTGTACGAATTAAGGCATTAGTTAATTAGCTGGGATTAATTAACTAATTGGGATCTAGAAGAAATATTAGTTAAGGTTGGGGATTTGAAATGATTTTCAAAATAATAGGATATAATTACTTTTGATAAATTGATTATATGTGATTAAATTAATTAAAATTCAATTTAATTAATTTTAAGGACTAACTTAATTAATATAATTGTTGGGGAAAATGGTGTCTCAACCTTGCATTTTCTTGAGGTTATTATTTATAGTAAGTTTTCATTTAAGCACATAATGGTGTGAAATTATACTCGAAGCTTCTGGTTGGCTAGATAAGCATTTTGGTAAAGTTACGTCGCAAGATCACAACTAGTTTTGAAGATATTAAATTGTCCGTTTTAGAGGGGTGCAATGAAAGGTTTAAATTTAATTTTGAGGACTTTCGAGGCCTCAAAACATCTTGAAAAGTGGGAATAAGTAGCATAGAAACTTACAAGGCAATAGAGAACTTCGCGATCTTTTTGGCGCTTCAAACAGTTCGTCAATAAGACACACAGTTCTCAAGTTACAGCCTCTGAAAGTTTGTACTCCTCAAATAGGAAATATAAAATGCATCGGACACATAAATGAATTGTAAAAGGGAGGGACACATGTTGATATGTGTTTTAACATGTCATAGGGCATCTAGAAGGGAGATAAGGTGGGCTCTACTTTATTGGGTGGTTTTAGCCCATGGTTTTGTAATACCGTTTGACGGTTTCTTGTATCGTATCTCCTATATATGAGGTGTGTGAGATAGAGGTTGTGTAAGAGTCTTATGGTGATTGAGTTACCTCTGAGTCTCTGATTAGTGGTACTCTTGGGAAGAGATTTCTCTACAAGCATATTGTAATTTGTTATTGATTGCTGAATAATATATTGAGCTGCTTTTGGAATGTAGGGTTTTTCTCTTGAAAGGGTTTTCCCTATGTAAATAACTATGTTATGGTATGCATGTTATTGTGTCTATTTTTGTTAATTTTCTGTAATTGTTGTAACGATCTATAAAAAAAAATTCATTATCCTCCTCTCAAGATTAGTGTAGGAAGTTGTTCTACTACTTAACATCCTTACAATAATTAATTATGTGAAAAGGCAAAATTAATTAACTATCAATTTAACTAATTTTAGGTGTCTACAATATCTTCACTTGTACCTCTCAACGACCACTCATTACAAGTTTAAATCATTTTTACTTTGGTAAAGAGTTTATTGGAAATCTTAAAAAATAAAAAAATAAGAATATATTAAAATATAAAAATATAATCATATCTTAATAATAATTTATATTAATTAGAATATTACAACATAATAATTTAATTTAATATATTAATTATGTGAGGCCTCACCTCGACTCAGTCTGACATTTCAGTGGTTTTTATATTGAGACTATTACGGATACTTTATTTTGATGCTTTTTGGAATTTAGAACTTATATGATTTCAGGATTTGGATAACATTGCTATATATTGATTATTTATTTATATGCTTTATGAGATACAACACTACATGATTTTTGAATCAGATAAAATTGCGGTGATAAATGTCGTTATTGAATTTGCAAGACTTTACTATGATAATAGAATTATGATGTATGTTTAAGATTATGAGAATTAGGATGAATTGCTTATGTGAAATTGCTTGGATAAAAGATGTATTTAATTTGTTCAGATGTAAATTGTATGCAAGTGATGATGTGTATTATTATTCCTATGAATTATATTATATGTGGATATTTGAAAGTTACTAATGTGTAAATTGAGATGCGCAGGACGTTATCCATCTGACCATGGAAATATTACGGAGAACCAAACCTAGACCTATGTATGTTTGTAAGCCAGGGTTTGTCTATTTGGAGAGACAACACCCAGTTTGTGTTGTATTTTATTCATAATAGTATATGATGCATGTGTGTTAAGTGTTATTTAATTGATTTGTGTAAAATCCACAAGAGACGATTTCATGTATTAAATTGTAAAAGTGTTTTCTTTGTGTCACTTGACACATGTATGGATTTAAGTTTGAATTTTTATATTTTGTCTCTTGGTGGGAAAGTGTTCAACTATAGCTTTTTCAATTAATGTAGCGTGATGTCATAAATACTTTGGGTAAAGAATCTTTGGGATGGTCAACATAGGTTTGACCCGAAAATAAACTTTAGAGGGGTTAAAAAAGGGTTAAATGAACACCTAGGGATAGTTTAATAGGGTTTCCTAAAGCCCATAAGGTATACCTAAGGGTTAGGGGTAATTTAAGGCAAGTTTCTAGTCCCAAGTGACCTTTTAGACACCCTAAAAATTGACTTTTCTGAGTTGTGCGAAAATTGAAATTAGAAGATTGAACCTAGTTGTAAACTTTCCTTTTCAAATGAGAGTTCCCTTTCCCATTCTATCTTACCTTCCTCTTTAGTTTTTAGAACCTTGTGAGAACTCTCACAATAGGCTTCTTAAGCAAGAATTAGAAAATTTGTGGGTAATCACCCACTCTCCATTTTTGGAGACAAGAGAAATTTTGAAAAGAATAGATTAGATTTCGAATAGAGAATTTTGGCTAAGGGTAGAAGGAGAAGAAGTGTGGAATTGGGCAGCTCATCCTCAACAAAACTAACCTACCTTTGGGCAAATTAAGGTTGGTTGTATTCTTCTTAAAATAGCTTCTTTCTGCATGTGTTTTAAAGTATGTTGGTGTAAAAGATCTGCTTCCTTGTATGTCCTTTTGAGAATTTCATTTGGTATTTTGTATTATGTATTGTATGTGTTTTGGGAGTCATCAAGACCTCTTACTCTTGGGAGAGAGGAGGATCTTGTGGGTGGTAGAAGTGACAACCCTCGAGTGAGAGACTCTCATTATGAGAGCGATCACAAGGGATTTTGTGTGACCCTTGCTGCATGGCATGTTTGTGCAATGGGGGTCATAAGGAGGGAAATAAGGCTTGAATGCCTTGGGGGGCATAAGGAGTAAGGGGTTGCTATTCTTGATGTATTTTTGGTGCCATGAGGTGGCTACATGTTTTCCATACTTGCAGTTCTCCTCAGGGTATTGGTCAACTACCACCCTTAAAAAAAATCATCACCCAAGTGTGGTGCAGTGTAGCCAGGATGGGAGTGTGTTTGAATTTGTGTGCATTATGTCCCTTTTGTGTTTGCATGTTTGTTTCCCATCTAAGGCTTGGTTCTTCGAGCTCGGGGGTGGCTACCAGTTAGCCTAGGCTGGGAGGTGAGCACTCCATGGTCATATCCTTGATCTTATTTGCAGGTTGTTGGAAGAAAGGGATTAGGACAAGTGGAAGTTTGATGAAATTATTTGTTGCAGAATCCTTTTGGAAATATGTAATATTCTGAGTTAAAATGTCCTCATTTGAGTGACCTATTTGTATAATGTCTATAGTGTCTTTTAAAGAAATTCCTAGAAATGTAATAGTTTAGTTGCTATATTGCAAAAGCATAAATGAATAAATCTAGATTCAGTTTTCTAAAGTGTTATTTTCTAAATTTTAATGATTATTGTGCATATATTTAAAAAAAAATGGAAAAACAACTAAATTCATTTTACCCCTATATACTTGTGAAATAAATCTAGGGAATAAAGAAAGAATTTGATGATTGTATGCATGTTGCTTTGAATGTGACTATTGCAGTTTATTCTTCCAAATTGCATGATCTAAGTTTATGGATTCTAGATAATGATAGTTACAAGATATAAAATTTCATAATTAATTGCAGAAATAAAATCTAAAGTATTTCTTTTCTATATCTATAGTTTTAATTTAATATATTCTAGATTTATTAAGTTGCTATTAAATTTATTATTTTCTGAAATTTACTTAGTTGCAGAAATAGAAATCTAGAAAAATAGATAGTTGATTTAAATAGTTTCCTAGCCCTATAATTGTTGTTTAAAGTTCAATAAATTTTGTTAATCACTTTTGTGTAGAAAGAAAATCTGTGGTTAAATAGGCTAACTATTGTAAAAAAAAATAATAAAAAAACAATATTTATATAGTGCGATACAAATTTATTTAAGTCTGCCATTAATTAATTGCAGGAGATAAACCTATAGTTATATATTTTCTTTTCCTACCTCAGATTTTAGCAAAATCATATTCATGCCTATAATAATAAACAGTGATAAAAATCTGAGTAGTTAAATTAATCTAAGGGTTTTAAAAAAAGTATATATAGAAAAATGTATAATTGCAAAGTAAATTGACCAAAACATTGAGCATTTTATACATCCATTATGTAAAAATCTATATATGTATATTTATATGTACAAACGTATATATATATATATACATATATATATATATATATATATATATATATACATATATATATATGTATATATATACATATATATATATATATATATATATACATATATACATATATATATATGTATATATATATATATACACACATTTAAATATAATTATATATATATATATATGTATATATATATATATATGTATATATATATATATATATATATATATATATATGTATATATATATATATTTATACATATACATCCATATATAATATAAATCTATACAAAAAAAAAAACTTTATAAAAAAAAATAAACTACAAAAAAAATTTAATTTAACAAAAAGTGTTTTTTTTTTTTAAAATATATTTATTTTGGAAATGGGGGTTGGGGATGGGCCCGGTCGAGCGCACTGTGCGAAGTACAGTGGCCGGCGGGGGAGCCGAACCACTATGGTCTGTACAGTGGGCGGCGCGACCTAGGCCGCCACTGTGGCCACCACAGTGGACAGAGCCATTGTGGCGTCCACAGTGGATGGCCTAGGGGCCACCACTATGGGCGGCCATAGTGGTTCCCACCACTGTGGAACCCACAGTGAGCGGCAGTTAAGGGGACGTCGCCGCCTCTTCCCCCCTCTATGTAATGTGTGCTCATTGAAAGGAAGAAACCCCGCCCTCCACCATGGCCACCGCCATTTTTCCTTTGGCCCTGCACAACCAAAAAAAAAGAAAACCCTAGCCTGGTTTGGGCTAGGGTAAAACATGGATAATTTTTGTTAGAATAAAATAAGGAGGCTTATTTATTAGATTAATTAAGGGATTAGGGTTTGCATGGGTAAGCCCTTTAGACTTAATTGTAAACTGTTATATTTAAATATATATGTATAATATTAATTATATATATATATATATATATATAAATATTTATAGTCGTAATATACCATTTAAAAACAAAAAAAAAATGTTGATAAATTAAATATTCAAGAAGAAATATCTAATCTTAAATTTAAATAGGCAGAGTTGATTTAAATATTAATGGGAGCTAATATTTAACTTTTAAATTTATATGGGTAGAGATGTGTTTAAATTTTAACAAAGTTAATTATTAATTTTTAAATTTTTTTTAATAGATTAAGATGTCCATGAAATAAATAGTAATGAGGATAATATTTATTTTAAATTTAAATAGATTGAGACGTTTATGAACTGAATATCAATGAAAATTAATATTTATTTAAAAAAATTAATAGATAGAGGTGTTTATTTTAAATTAAATAGACTGAGCGACAATAAAGCTAGTCCATTGTTATTCGCATTTAATTTTTAAATTATTTTCGTTTATTTAAGTTAGTAGGCAAAGTAATTCTAAACATAGTCAAGAAAAAACATGTAGAGTATCTCATTTAGTGAATTTAATGTTCTAAGTTATGGTCTTTTAAAAAAAAAAATTATTCCATTCTTGCCCTAAATTTTGGGCATGACATTTTGGTATCAGAGAAAGGTTTCCACACTAGGAACCTTACTCCACTTACATTTCGCCTTAGATTATTTAAATTATTTTTTTTAAATTGATTTTATAAGACATTTAAATTTAATTGAATTAATATTATTCTAAAAGAAATTAGTTATTTATTTTAATTTATTTTCCTCTTAGGATGCCTCCAACAACGTGACAAGCTCGTAAGCGCGGAAGGGGTCCTAAGCGTGTGCACATAGCACGCGAAGAGGTAGCAAGGGAGGAATTGGTTCCAGAAGAGAACCCAGGAGCATCTCTCGAACAACCAAATGAACCTAACCGAAACCTCTTAGAAGCAATACAGAATCTTATTGGCATAGTTCAAGAAAGGATTCCAACAGAGAACCCTCAGGCTAGAAATCAAGACTCTAGGAGTCATAGGTCAGTTGATAGAGAACGAAGCAGGAGCCCAGCTCCTATTCCTGTAGAGAGTCGGGGTGGAAATGAGCCAGAGTCTGTGCACATGCCAGGACCACCTCCAGTGGTGGAACTAGTTTATTTTGAGAGAGCTCGTTGGGATCTAGGGGATCTTATCAGGGAGGTCATGCGCCTCCAGCCACCATCTTTTGGAGGTTCTACCGACGGGGTAGAGGCTGAGGCATGGCTTTTGAGTCTTGAGAGGTGCTTTGTGTTGCATTCTTATGAGAGAAACCTAAAAGCACGTGTCACAATCCATCTATTGAGAGGCTCGACCTCCACTTGGTGGAGACAAGAAGAGTACAAATGCGGATTAGTTCTTGATACTCTCACTTGGGAGATATTCATAGAAAGATTCCACGAGAGGTACCTATCAGAACATTTCAGACAACGTCGTATAGACAAATTTCATGACCTCCAACAAAAGGGCTTATCAATAACCCAATATGAGAGCAAATTCTTTGAGTTGTTGCCTTATGTAGATTATCTAAAGGATGAGAAACTTCTTGTAAACCACTTCATCAGAGGGTTAAATGCTGGTATAGCCAAGCCAATTAGGATGTCCGCTCTAGAGAGCCTTTGGGTTGCCATGGAGAAGGGACTAATAGCCGAGGAAATTCAGGTCAGACCACAGGACAATAGGGATTGATTTCAGAACTGAAATCCCACACCTTAGACTTATGGATTCCAGAAACCACATTGGAAGGGAAACAACCAAAATTCACAGGGGTTCTCCAAACACCCTCCTCCACAACAGACACCACAGAACTAGAGGTAGAAGCCTCCACAGTATCAGTAGGGCTCCAAGCCCAAGTAGTGGCAGACTCAGGGACAGAGATGTGATTAGAGAGCACAGGTGTAGTACACACCTTTGGCGAGGACTTAGCAGTCCTTTAGGGGTGGGTACAACGGATCTAGTAGGACAGGAGGTCAGGCTTTCTCTAGGCCTCAAGGCACCCAGTTTCAGGCACGGGGTGCTTGCTTTACATGTGGAGCCATGGGGCATATGGCGAGGGATTGCCCTCAGGGTCAGATGGTAGGGAATCAGTGGATGGCCGCTTCAGAGCCAACAGTTGGTGATATGGGCAGGTCCCATAGAGTATTCGCAGTGGTTGACAACTACCAGGCTGAGCATCAGGCTACGGTCATCGAGTCTATAGGTATGATCAAAGGTAACAATGTATCTATTTTGTTTGATTTAGGAGCTACTGACTCTTTTATATCTCCATTGGTTGTGGAGCGTTGCGGGCTAGTGGCAACTAGACAGGGTGTCAGTTGGGAAGTGGAATTAGCTTTAGGGGCTAGAGTCTCAGTGGAATCAGAGGTTAGGGCATGTTAGCTGCAGATTGGCAAGACCACCACTTTAGTAGACCTTAGAGTGACACCACTTGGATCTTATAGTATTATACTTGGCATGGATTGGCTTTATGCCCATAGAGCCAAGATGGATTGCCGCCTAAAACAGATCGAGTGTGAGGATGATCATGGTTCACCCATAGTTATCACTGGGATTCAGAGGCCTGTGTCTCTTCATATGATCTCCGCAATGCATCTTAAGTGGAGCATGCGAAAGGGATGTTAGCTTTTTGCTATCACTATCAGTGACAGAGGAGAAGAGGAAGAAAATGAAACATCACTTGACGACCATCCTATTCTTAAGGGATATTCAGGTGTGTTTCCTTCAGAGTTACCGGGAATGCCGCCCCGTAGAGAGATTGATTTTCATATAGACCTAGTACCAGGAGCTGAGCCAGTTTCCAGAGCACCTTATAGGATGACCACAAACAAGCTTAATGAACTCAAAATACAGCTTGAGGAACTCCTTGAGAAGGGTCATATTCATCCTAGCGTATCCCCTTGGGGTGCACCAATCATCTTCGTTAAGAAGAAGGATGGATCTCTCTAATTATGTATGGATTATCGACAGCTAAATAAAGTAACCATCAAGAACCGATATCCTTTGCCCATAATTGATGATTTATTTGACTAGCTTCAGGGTGCCAAACTCTTTTCCAAAATAGATCTGAAATTAGGATACCATCAGCTGAGAATAGTGGAGAGTGATATCCGCAAGACCGCATTTCGCACTACATATGGTCACTATGAGTTCACCATAGTTCCATTCGGTCTTACGAATGCCCTAGCGGTTTTTATGAGCCTCATGAATGGGGTATTTCGTACATTTCTGCATCGTTTTGTTATTGTGTTCCTTGATAATATACTGATATATTCTCGGAATGAGAAGGAGCATGAGGAGCACCTGAAACAGGTATTGCAGTGTTTGCGGGATAATCAATTATTTGGCAGTTTGTCAAAGTGTGCTTTCTTTTGATCAGAGGTCAAGTACCTTGGGCACGTTATTTCCGGTGATGGGGTCTTAGTTGACCCATCAAAGATTAGGGCTATTATGGATTGGCCAGCACCAACTAGTGTGACAGGTCAGGAGTTTCATATGCTTAGCAGGGTATTACCGACATTTTGTCGAGGGATTCTCTAGAGTCGCACATCCTATTACTTCTCTTCAGCATAAAGGGAAGAAATTTGAGTGGACAGAGAAGTGCGAGAAGGCCTTTCAGGAACTCAAGAAGGCACTTACTAGCACTCCTATCCTTGTTGTACCAGACCCCACAGCTAACTTCATGGTTTGTACAGATGCTTCACTAGAGGGTTTAGGAGTAGTTCTTATGTAGGATGGTAGGGCTATAGCTTTCGAGTCTAGGAAACTTAAGACTCATGAACTTAATTATCCCACTCATGACCTTGAGCTCACAGCAGTAGTGCATGCACTTGTGAGGTGGAGACATTTCCTTTTAGGTCATCACTTCGAGCTACATTCAGATCATCAGAGTCTTCAGTACATTTTCACTCAGTCAAACCTTAATGCACGTCAGAGGAGATGGATGGAGTTCTTGTGCGAATATGATTTTGACGTTCACTACATCAAAGGAAAGGAAAACATAGTTGTAGATGCTTTGAGTAGGAGACGTCACAAGGCTTACACCATATCTATGGGCACGAATTTGAGAGACTGTATACTACAGCACTTGCCAGAGGATGGATGGTATGCAGAGGTTGGTTAGGTAATCCGATCTCAGGTTACTCTAGAGGGAAAATATGTGGATTATTCTTTGGAGTCTAATGGACTATTATGCCACAGAGGGCACATTTATGTACCTTCCTCCAGGGGATTGCGAGAGTTCATTGTCACGGAGGCTCATAGAGCTCCTTATGTAGTGCATCCCAGAGTTAAAAAGTTGCATGCTGACTTGAGGCAATTATATCATTGGCCAGGAATGTGGCAGCTCATTGCTGAGATAGTAGCTTGATGCCTCGAGTGTTAGAGAGTAAAGGTGGAGCACCGCCATCCAGGTGGGTTGCTCCAGTCTCATGCTATACTAGAGTGGAAGTGGGATACTATATCCATGGATTTCATCACTAGTCTTCCTATGTCTTCTCATCGCCATGATGCTATCTTGGTGATAGTTGACAAGCTGGCCAAAGTGGCCCACTTTTCACTAGTCCGGACTACATTCACAACACCAACAGTAGCACAGGTGTTCTTACGAGACATTGTTAGATTTCATGGCATGCCCCGCAAGATTATTTCTGACAGAGATTCCCTCTTCACTTCTTCCTTTTGGAAGGCATTACAGGTAGCTATGGGCACTAAGCTCAATTTCAGTACAACCTATCACCTAGAAATAGATGGTCAGACAGAGAGGGTCAATCAGGTGTTAAAGGCTATGCTTTGCATGTACGTCATGGATCATCAAACCAGGTGGGAAGAGTATCTTCCCTTAGTGGAGTTTGCCTATAACAATGGGCATCACACTTCTTTGGGAATGTCACCCTATCAAGCATTATACAGTAGGCCTTGCAGGACACCTTTGAGTCGGGATTGCATAGAGGACAAAGTTGCTATTGGTCCTGAGATAGTTCAGGATATGGAACAATAGGTGGATTTGATTAGGTAGCACCTTAGAGAGGCTCAAGATAGACATAAGAAATATACTAATGCAAAGAGGATAGATCATAGCTATTTGGTTGGAGACAAAGTCTTCTTGAGAGTGCGATCGCATAAGAGTCCAATCCATTACGGAAAGGGTTCTAAGCTTGCACCTTACTTTGTAGAACCTTTTGAGATTCTTGAGAGGATAGGCCCAGTTTCCTACCATTTATCATTGCCACCTAGCCTGTCACGCATCCACGATGTGTTTCATGTATCAGTTTTGAGGAAATATATCTATGATGAGTCTCATATTTTAGATCGGGGTGCCTTGCAGGTGGAGTCAGACGAGCAGCTAGCTTTGGAGCCCATTTGCATTTTGGCACACCAGACACTGGCCCTTTGAGGTCGAGAGCTGGACCAGGTTAGGGTCCAGTGGGATTGTTATGATGAGGTTATGGCTTCATGGGAGGACGCAGCACGTATGAGATCAGAGTACCCCCACCTCTTCGATGAACTCCAGGAGGAAGTTCATGCCTAGAGGGGGCTAGTGTGAGGCCTCACCTCGACTCAGTCTGACATTTTAGTGATTTTTATATTAAGACTATTACAGATACTTTATTTTGATGCATTTTGGAATTTAGAACTTATATGATTTCAGGATTTGGATAACATTGCTATATATTGATGATTTATTTATATGCTTTATGAGATAGAACAGTACATGATTTTTGAATAAGATGAAATTGCGGTGATAAATGTCGTTATTGAATTTGGAGGACTTTACTATGATAATATAATTCTGATGTATGTTTAAGTTTATGAGAATTAGGATGAATTGCTTATGTGAAATTGCTTGGATAAAAGATGTATTTAATTTGTTCAGATGTAAATTGTATGCAAGTGATGATGTGTATTATTATTCCTATGAATTATATTATATGTGGATATTTGAAAGTTACTAATGTGTAAATTGAGATGCGTAGGAAGTTATCCATCTGACCATGGAAATATTACGAAGAACCAAACCTAGACCTATGTATGTTCGTAAGCCAAGGTTTGTCTATTTGGAGAGACAACACCCCGTTTGTGTTGTATTTTATTCGTAACTATATATGATGCATGTGTGTTAAGTGTTATTTAATTGATTTGTGTAAAATCCACAAGAGACGATTTCATGTATTAAATTGTAAAAGTGTTTTCTTTGTGTCACTTGACACATGTATGGATTTAAGTTTGAATTTTTATTTTTGTCTCTTGGTGGGAAAGTGTTCAACTATAGCTTTTTCAATTAATGTAATGTGATGTCATAAATACCTTGGGTAAAGAATCTTTGGGATGGTCAACATAGGTTTGACCCGAAAATAAACTTCAGAGGGGTTTAAAAAGGGTTAAATGAACACCTAGGGGTAGTTTAATAGGGTTTCCTAAAGCCCATAAGGTATACCTAAGGGTTAGGGGTAATTTAAGGCAAGTTTCTACTCCCAAGTGACCTTTTAGACACCCTAAAAATTGACTTTTCTGAGTTGTGCGAAAATTGAAATTAGAAGATTGAACCTAGTTGTAAACTTTCCTTTTCGAATGAGAGTTCCCTTTCCCATTCTATCTTACCTTCCTCTTTAGTTTTTAGAAACTTGTGAGAACTCTCACAATGGGCTTCTTAAGCAAGAATTAGAAAATTTGTGGGTAATCACCCACTCTCCATTTTTGGCGATAAGAGAAATTTTGAAAAGAATAGATTAGATTTCGAATAGAGAATTTTGGCTAAGGGTAGAAGGAGAAGAACTATGGAATTGGGTAGCTCATCCTCAACAAAACTAACCTACCTTTGGGTAGATTAAGGTTGGTTGTATTCTTCTTAAAATAGCTTCTTTCTACATGTGTTTTAAAGTATGTTGGTGTAAAAGATCTGCTTCCTTGTATGTCCTTTCAAGAATTTCATTTGGTATTTTGTATTATGTATTGTATGTGTTTTGGGAGTCATCAAGACCTCTTACTCTTGGGAGAGAGGAGGATCTTGTGGGTGGTAGAAGTGACAACCCTCGAGTGAGAGACTCTCATTATGAGAGCGATCACAAGGGATTTTGTGTGACCCTTGCTGCATGGCATGTTTGTGCAATGGGGGTCATAAGGAGGGAAATAAGGCTTGAATGCCTTGGGGCACATAAGGAGTAAGGGATTGCTATTCTTGATGTATTTTTGGTGCCATGAGGTGGCTACATGTTTTCCATACTTGCAGTTCTCCTCAGGGTATTGGTCCACTACCACCCTTAAAAAAAATCATCACTCAAGTGTGGTGCAGTGTAGCCGGGATGGGAGTGTGTTTGAATTTGTGTGCATTCTATCCCTTTTGTGTTTGCATGTTTGTTTCCCGTCTAAGGCTTGGTTCTCCGAGCTCAAGGGTGGCTACCAGTTAGCCTAGGCTGGGAGGTGAGCACTCCATGGTCATATCCTTGATCTTATTTGTAGGTTGTTGGAAGAAAGGGATTAGGACAAGTGGAAGTTTGATGAAATTATTTGTTACAGAATCCTTTTGGAAATATGTAATATTCTGAGTTAAAATGTCCTCATTTGAGTGACCTATTTGTATAATGTCTATAGCATCTTTTAAAGAAATTCCTAGAAATGTAATAGTTTAGTTGCTATATTGCAAAAGCAGAAATGAATAAATCTAGATTCAGTTTTCTAAAGTGTTACTTTCTGAATTTTATTGATTATTGTGCATATATTTAAAAACAAATGGAAAAGCAACTGAATTCATTTTACCCCTATATACTTGTGAAATAAATTCAGGAAATAAAGAAAGAATTTGATGATTGTATGCATGTTGCTTTGAATGTGACTATTGCAGTTTGTTCTTCCAAATTGCATGATCTAAGTTTATGGATTCTAGATAATGATAGTTGCAGAAAATAAAATTTCATAATTAATTGCAGAAATAAAATCTAAAGTATTTCTTTTCTATTTCTATAGTTTTAATTTAATATATTCTAGATTTATTAAGTTGCTATTAAATTTATTATTTTCTAGAATTTACTTAGTTGCAGAAATAGAAATCTAGAAAAATAGATAGTTGATTTAAATAGTTTCCTAGCCCTATAATTGTTGTTTAATGTTCAATAAATTCTGTTAATCACTTTTGTGTAGAAAGCAAATCTGTAGTTAAATAGGCTAACTATTGTAAAAAAACAAACAAACAATATTTATATAGTGCAGTACAAAATTATTTAAGTCTGCCATTAATTAATTGCAGGAGATAAACCTATAGTTATATATTTTCTTTTCCTACCTCAGATTTTAGCAAAATCATATTCATGCCTATAATAGTAAATAGTGATAAAAATCTGAGTACTTAAATTAATCTAAGGGTTTAAAAAAAAAGGTATATATAGCTAAAATCTATAATTGCAAAGTAAATTGACCAAAACATTGAGCATTTTATACATCCATTATGTAAAAATATATATATGTATATTTATATATACAAACGTACATATAAATATATATACATATATATATATGTATATATATATATATACATATATATATATATATATATATATATATGTATATGTATATAGATATATATATATATATATATACACACACACATATATACATATATACATATATATATATATATATATATGTATATATATATATATAATATAAATCTATACAAAAAAAAAAACTTTATAAAAAAAAAATAAACTACAAAAAAAATTTAATTTAACAAAAAGTATTTTTTTAAAAAAATATATATTTTTTGGAAATGGGGGTTGGGGACAGGCCTGGCCGAGTGCATTGTGTGAAGCACAGTGGCCGGGTGGGGAGCTGAACCATTGTGGTCCGCATAGTGGGCGGTGTGGCATAGGCCGCCACTGTGGCCACCATAGTGGACGGAGCCACTGTGGCGTCCACAGTGGATGGCCTAGGGGTCGCCACTGTGGGCGGCCACAGTGGTTCCCGCCACTGTGGAACCCACAGTGAGTGGCGGTTAAGGAGACACCGCCGCCTCTTCCCCCCTCTGTGTATCGTGCGCTCAATGAAAGGCAAAAACCCCGCCCTCCGCCATGGCCGCCGCCATTTTTCCTTTGGCCCTGCACAACCAAAAAAAAAGAAAACCCTAGTCCGGTTAGGGCTAGGGTAAAACATGGCTAATTTTTGTTAGAATAAAATAAGGAGGCTTATTTATTAGATTAAATAAGGGACTAGGGTTTGCATGGGTAAGCCCTTTAGACTTAATTGTAAAGTGTTATATTTAAATATATATGTATAATATTAATTTTTATATATATATATATATATATATATATATATATATATATATATATATATATATATATTTGTAGTGGTAATATACCATTTAAAAACAAAAAAAAAATGTTGATAAATTTAATATTCAAGAAGAAATATCTAATCTTAAATTTAAATAGGTGGAGTTGATTTAAATATTAATGGGAGCTAATATTTAACTTTTAAATTTATATGGGTAGAGATGTGTTTAAATTTTAACGAAGTTAATTATTAATTTTTAAATTTTTTTTAATAGATTAAGATGTCCATGAAATAAATATTAATGAGGATAATATTTAGTTTAAATTTAAATAGATTGAGACATTTATGAACTGAATATCAATGAAAATTAATAGATAGAGGTGTTTATTTTAAATTAAATAGACTGAGCGACAATAAAGCTAGTCCATTGTTATTCGCTTTTAATTTTTAAATTATTTTCATTTATTTAAGTTAGTAGGCAAAGTAATTCTAAACATAGTCAAGACAAAACATGTAGAGTATCTCATTTAGTGAATTTAATGTTCTAAGTTATGGTCTTTTAAAAAAAAAAATTGTTCTGTTCTTGCCCTAAATTTTGGGCATGACAAATTACAATAATAATATTTTAAGCAGAATAATGAACAAATATGATATTTTTCAAAAAAATGAACAATGTAGTTTATCTATATTCCTCTAACGATAGATAGGTGTGCTAATTATATTGTACTACACATGAGGCAATTTGAAGCCATTCGAAGCTAAAACAATAATCATTATAAAACAATTAAGTCAACAAGACTTAGCCCATGTAATAAAGTCATTATTTTTTATGAAATATATGCATATGTATCTATTGATTAAAAAATTTAATATGTATATCCACAAAAAAAGATAGAGGGACACAAGGTCACCCCTCAAAGTTCAGACGAAAAGTGCTTGGAAAGCTAAATCAAAAGTCTAAGGGCATAGCCTAGTAACCTAATAAACATATAACAACAAAACATATAAAATCAGTTGCTTAAGTGGCGAGGGAAAACCCAGATGGTGGTGGAGGAGGGTCATAGTCATCCAATTGGCCCCATACATTAGTGGGATCTGGACCAATGTCAAGAAGTGACCACCCCTCATTGCCAACAACCTCTCCTTCCTATTTATCTCTAGAGTCTTGAATAGGTGAAATCACCAGGGCCAAATGGGGTAAACCTTTGGAAGAATTGGGCTAGTCATCAACACCACCAAAAGCAGGTCATTTGCTCCCACTAGTGTTGTCCATCCCCACCCCTCCCAAGCCCCTCCCAGAGGTAAAGCCTCTGTGTGGGGAGAGGAAAAGAAATGCTAAGAAGAGCCTCTAGAGTGGCAATGAGGATCTTGGAACCAAGGGGTTTAAGAATGCCTAGTGGAAGAGCTACGACACTGCCATAAGCCACGAGGTGGAGATTGACAATGAGAGGCAGAGTCATCAAGATCCAAACCTTGACAATAGTATAAGGGGAATTATCCCAATGAGCAAGTAATTCCTAGAGGTGGGAGATCTCTTGTTAGCTTCACCCTGGATCTAAAGAAACAAATTATTGCAAATACATGCTTTAGTAAAAAGTAACACAATAGTGGAAATAGAGCTATGAAAAAATACCAAAAAAATTCTATCTTGTCATAAACAAAACAAAATCTTCACACTAAAAGCATACCAAATTTAGGTATACCTAAAAGGAAAACAAGGCCAATCCTCCAAGGAAGCCATATCCCAGGAGAAAGTCTCTAGCCGGAAGGGACAACAAAAATCATGAATTGAATTCCATAAAGTTTGAGCACGGTAATGAAACTAGAAAATATGCTTACAGGACTCGAGCTGACCATAGAGAGGACAACAGGGTCCTTGACAACCATATGTTGAAGGTGAGAGCCTAGAGGCAAGCCTTGGAAAAGAATACACCAGGAAAAATGAGCGATTTTAGCCTCAATAATTGCAACCCAAATATTACAATCATTGATGTCAAATAGAGAGAGGTGATTGTAGATGCCACTGAAGATTGAGTGCATCCACTATAGGAAAATGCTAGGAAAACCAATGATAACCCTATCCCATCTTGTATTACAAAAGGTAGTATTAGGATACCACTGCCAATTTTGTGAAACATATTTAGAGGCAGAGTAGATAAAACCATGTCAAAAGTCTTGTGATTGGACCAATAAAACAGAAACTAAGATTTCATGTATTCCCAAGACTAAAGACTCATTGATGATCTGGAGAAAAAGTCTCGAGGAGTGTGGATGTCATGTTTATGAAAATGCAAAGCATGAATCCATCGCTTTTGAGGCATGTTTGTCATACAACATTGTTAGCTTGAAAATAGATTTATTTTTTCAATTTATTGAAATTGAAATATGGTATTTATATTTATTGTGATCTATTTAAACATTGTTATATTATGATAATGTTTTTGTTAATGATAAAAAAATTGATTATAGTATAAAAATAAAAATTATTTAGAATTTACATTATAATAACTCTTAACTAAATTAGAATAACTCTTAAGTAAATTTAAATAATTTTTTATATAAATGAATAAAAAGTAAGCAATATAATTTAAATAAATGTTTATTTTTAATGACTTATTTTATTTTATTTTATTCACTTTAATGTTTTATAGTTTTAGTTTTTCCAAATATATGTTACATGTGTTTTTTGTAAATTATTCTTGTATATTGGCTCATTGTAGTTTTAGTTAATACTTCACATTATTACACTCCACCCTTTGCTAAAATTATAGTTATGCCTCTCTTGGTATAATAATTTATAGACATTGTTTATTGTAGATTTTCTTATAGTAGCTATTTACATAAATATACAACCAAATAAATGTAATCATGTAAACGCTAATTATTTTAGAGTGAACTTTATAAATTTGCAATAAATATTTAAGAATTAAATATATGTAATATGATCATATTGTTTAGGGTTTATCTAGATCTAAAAAAGAATTGTGGTTCAATTTTAAGTCTTTTGAGTTTGATCAATATGCTAAAGTATTAATGAATCTTACTCACCCCAAACTTTGCTATGTGATCTATTTCTAAGGATTGTTGTGTATATAAACATCTTTGGGCAATCTTGTGTACCACAAGGTTATGTCAAAACCTTAGAGAAACTAGCTTTATGACTTTAAACAAAGTTTTAAAGATAACATACACAAATGTGTAGATGACATATATGTAATTCTTTGTCCCTTAGAAATTGAAGGTACTCTAAACATTTTTTCTTAAAATCATTTACAATTTTGTGATATTTATAGCATATTCAATTATGTTAGATTGAATGTTTTTAAATACTTTAAAAACATAATAACATGTTGTGGAAGCATGTACCAAGTCAATCCCCTACTATGATAAAATGAACTAGAGAGAATGAATAACCCGTTTTAAGGAGTGATTTTTAGAAATGAGTATTGATGGAAATGAAATAGATGTAAATAAATGATGAATATACTAGGAATAACTTTAAGAAAACTCACCTCAAATACCATATAAAATCTTGGTGAATCTTTCATGTTTTTTAAAACAAATATTAAATTCTATTGGCTGATCTCTCCATATATATATATATATATATATATATAGAGAGAGAGAGAGAGAGAGAGAGAGAGAGAGAGAGAGAGAGAGAGAGAGAGAGAGAGAGAGAGAGAGAGAGAGAGAGAGAGAGAGAGAGAGAGAGAGAGAGAGAGAGAGAGAGAGAGAGAGAGAGAGAGAGAGAGAGAGAGAGAATTTATTTGTAGAGATTATTGGCAAATCTCATACATAATAAGAAAATGCATTAATCACCATGGTGAATCCTTCCTTTTAAAAAAACAAGAATTCTTATAGAAAATGATTGGCCTAAAGGTGGAAATCATTGATGGGTTAAGGGGTAGACACTATAATATTTAATTGCTACCATTAATTTAAATTATCATCAAACAACTCTCATTATCTTCTATGAGATAAGTGTACCTATATTTGTAATTCTGATGGTTATTCAAGTCCATTGATTTCCATTAAATCAACAATCCAAAATAAATTTCAACCTACATAAGCATTACAATTCAAATAGGTACATCTTTACCTCATGAAATACAATGAAGATTATTAGATTATATTTTAAATTAATGGTATCAACTAAAAATTAGTCATATGGCGATAAAGGAAATAATATTTATGAAATATTACTAGCAAATTACTAGCAAATTACTTTATATTTTCACAATAACTTATGAAATTTAGGGGAATCTAATATAATAATGTGTTGAATATTGTGGCAAATTTTTGAGTTAATTTTTTTAATAAATTAACTTATCTGGCAATTTAAATAATACTAAAATAAAATTTTGTAAAAGTAAGGCGATTTAGGTTGCCTTAAATCATGAATTATTAGCCAAATTTGGATTCCAAAAATTCAATTATTAGCCAATTGGCGAATATTAGACACTAAAAAATCATTGGAATATATGTGAGAAGATGTGCAAGTAGGGATACATGTTGAGGGTAGATCCACAATAGTGTTTCCAATTGTGGGACATTAGAAATTGGTATAGTGAGAAGATAAAATAAGAAAACACCTTCGATTGAAGGTATTTCTTTGAACAAAGGTTCGAAGGTGACATCGCCTTCAATCAAAGGTTTTTCAAGATTTTAATTATTTTATTCTTATGCCAAAAAAAGGACCATCAATTGGAGTTACCTTTTAATGAAGATCCTTGAATACCTTTGAACAAATATACCTTCATTTGAAGGTCCTTGGATGGGCCTTTCTACCATGGTCCTTAGATTTTTCTAAACATTGGTTTCAATCATTGGGTTGAACCAACAAATGAATCAACATGACAAGATAATTTGTAGGATTGTAGCCCTTGGAGTAAAATTTCAAAAAGGTATAATTTTGAATATATGTAATTTATTTATTATATTTATTTTCTACTTTCTAGTGAAAATAAGTTTTTATCGAACATCAAGGTGAAATTCCACACATGTGATAAAAAGACAAAAAATTTAAATATTTATGCACTAGTTATTGATGTTCTTGTTTCAAAAGAAAATGGATATATATAAACCTCACATAAAAAATCTGTAACAAATAAGGTATGCAACAAAAAAATTATGAGGATCAACAATAGAGTCATTGGAGAGGAGTAGGTGTAGAAATGGCACCAATAGGGGTTTGCATGGAAATAGGCTTACAGAAGGGATGGTGACTTTGATGAAGATAAAATTACAGATTTAGGTGCATATTTGGCTACTTGTAGTGTGGCAAGTGTTTTTTGGTGGGTTATAGGGTGTTTCAGTCGATTGTGATGTGGTTTCATTCCCACCAAGTCTAGTTTCCTTGTCTTGCCTCTACTTATTGATAGGGTTATGCTTGGTTGTGTGGAGGGGGCTCTTATTTCCCCTGTATCATCAATGTAAATTATTTTTTCTCCTACCCAGTAGGTACCTTTTCTTGTTGAGGTTCCCATGGCCTCTTTTTTTTTTTTTTTTAATCTTAGTTAGTTTGGCTTCTAGCTTGTTCTTTTTTAGCTTTGGCTCTAGATTTGTGTTTGTGGTGGGGGTGGGACCTTCAACTCTTGTTTTTTCCCTCTATGGAGGCTCCTCCCTCCTCTGGTCAGACTAGCCAGGTCTCTGGCCTCTATAGCATTTGGGCTTATCTTGTCCTCCATGAGGGTTTGTTTTCACAACATGTCTTTGTTCATTATCTGCTTATGGTGTCTCTTTCTTCTTGGTGGCCTACTAGTATTGAAGATTCCCCTACTAGCTTCTCAAATGTTGAGGGAAAAGTGATAAGTGGATTACTTGTGCCCTCCTTTTGTGAGGGCTCTATTCCTATCTTGATCTTGGGGAAGGAAAATGGTTTCATCTATGTTTGTTAAGGTTTCCTCTATTGGTGGGTTATGTTTGGGCACTACTCTGGTGTTTATGACCATGGTCCCTACCCCTGATACTTTTATAGAGGTGGAGTGGTGCTATTTGTTTCTAAATGTTATCTTAATTAACTCCCCTTTATGGTGTTGGGTTTGTGGCAAAGGTTTTTTTATTGCCCTACCTCTCAATCCTTCTCCTATTTCTCCTATAGAGGTGGAGATTACGCTTGTAGAAGCTGATGGAATCTTGCGTCTACATTAGGAAGATCCATTTTATTTTTCCTTACTTGTTGCAAAGGATTATATTGTGGTCCTTGCTATTACTGATCCTATAGAGGTGGTTTCAGAAGAAGAGTTTATTGGGGTCTTTCCTTAGAGTTAGATGCTTGGGGATAGGAGGCAATTCCAAGGCCTGTAGGTGTGGATTTTTTTGCTACCATTGATTTTATTGAGGTGGTTCTAGTTGCAAATTAAATGGGGCCTAGCTTCATGTTGGATGGAAGCGAATGAAAGGTTTGGCAGTGGTCCAGTTTTGGTGGTTGTGATCTTGGTGCTTTGATATGGGTTTGCCCCAGTTGTTCTTGCAAAATCTCCTTTTGAAGAGGAGATTGGCCAAAATCCTTGCCATTGTATTATATTGAGGTGCAGACAATTTTGGGGGTTCCTAGGGTCTCTTAAATATGAGGATATTGGCCCTCTCTTAGTTTTAGTCCAAGCTAATGGTATGTTTAGTTTTGGCTGTGGGTGTAAGTTCATCCCATTGTTGATGTGCGTTGTTTGTAGTTCTATATGTGTGTTCTATATGGCCTAGTTTGGCCTATGTGTTGTAAGTGGCCTATCATAGTATGTTTTTTGTAAGTGCCCTATTCTGTCTTGTCTATAAATGACCCATTATGGTCTTGTTTATTATCCCTTGGGGCCTACATTGTATAGGGCCAACACCTTGATTTGTTGCTTAACTATAAAAAAAAATGCATTATGAAATAAATCACTTTTAAAAATATTGTTAACTATAAAAAAATAATTTATATAATTTATTAAAATGTACATAACTAATTCATGAAAAAATTAAATATATATTTAAAATTTTAACATGAAATCTCAAAAATCACTAGTTCACATCATTTTCAATTTTTTAACAATTTAGTTGTTATATGACATAAGGTGAACTTTTGGTTTAGAATATTGATTACAATGTCTCACTTTGGCTAAAAAGTGGCAGGACACACTATTGTGGGATCACTCCATCAATCCATGAGTCAAAATTAGAACTAGAATGTGGCATTTGTCAATATGTTTTTGTATTAAGACATCCTAGCTTGGTGGGCACAAAATTAGAATATAAATTTAATGGGTACATGCTACTTTCACCATTATATGTGTATATGCTGAATTTGAACCCTCTAATGCAAACCCTAGTTCCAACCACACAACCCTAGATCTATAATGAAATTCAACAATGCATCAATGAAGAACCATCAAACATGCAAAATCATATAATAAAGCAAATGATACCTTCACACATTCAAATTGGTTTAATCTTCATTCTTCTCCTATCTCCATTGATCTTTCTTTGGTATGGTTTCTCTCATATTTTTGTGCTTGCACAAGAGCTCAGTGTTGAACAGATGTGGTTGTGATAATGTAGCTTGATGATGTAGGCTAATTCAATATGGCAGAATGTAAGTATGCTCCAAGGTCGATTGCCTGAAAAGAGAGAGGAAGAAGCCTCTTATATAGAGAGCATCCTTAAAATGGAGGGATAGGATTAAGAGGTGGGATAAAAGATGGTCGGCTAAGATTGAAGGGTAGGTAGAGGAAATAATAAAATAAAAGGAGTGGTTAAGATAAATGAGGGAAAAAGCTAAATGAATTAATTAAATAAATTAAAGAACTTATTTAATTAATAGAAGGAGGACCACATAAATTAAATAAAAAATATATTTATTTAATTTGGAAAAAAGAGAATTTAAATAAATAAAAATATTTATTTAAATTAGGATAGAAAAGGGCTTAGATTAATAAATGGAAGAAAGATAAATAATTAAATAAATATTTGCTAGGACAATTTTATGTGTCTACAATATGTGTTTAAGTCAAAATAATTCATAAAAAAAGTAATTGAGATTGTCTCAAATACTAGTTTCCTTAAGTTGGTAAAATGAAAATGTATTAAGTTATGAAATGTTTTTTTTCAATTTATTTGTGCTTATTTGAACTTTAGATAAAAAAAAAATACCTACTTTGCATTCACATTTTATTTTTTTACGCTCATTTTGATGCTCATTCCTTAAACATGTTTTAGATTTTATTTTACCAATTTATATTCATAAACCCATCTCTATACAGAGATGAGTAGTCACAATTTTGTATTGTCGACCCCCTCTCAAAAAATTTAATTGGTTGTTCCTAAAAGACACTTATACCCTTGGGTGCTAGTGTAGAAGCTTACATCTCAAATTTTTCTTCTTGAATCCTTGAAAACTATATTGTTTCTATTAGGGCTTTCAAAATTTCATGTGCTTTCATCGCATGCTCCTAAACCCTAAACTCTTTAAGCTTTTGCCTTGTTTGATTTCCTTTTTTTTGTTGACCTCTTATGACGGGTACCCAATAAATTAAATTATGCCTTGAGCCTAACATATGCATGTGATAATTGACATCTTACCTAGTGAACTAATCTAAAACTAAACACATATTTTTGAGTTTCTGAAGTCCTATTGAAATCGCTTAAATCTTATTTTCGTGTGTGCAATTTGTGATCACTTAAAATTCTAACATGCCCCCGTGACCACCTCTCAGTATTTAAGTACGAGGGAGACTTGGTGGAACCCTATTTGTCTTGCAGGCTTGCAAGCACGTATAAAATTATTGATTTATTTGCTCAAGTGGAAAGGAAAACTCGACGTGGATAGTGCTCACTCACCAAGGTGAATTTAGCATGTTAGTGAAATATCAACTACCTATTTGATCAAATTGATCGACGCTCTAAAAATTCAAAAGAACGATAGAACGACTAACAAATTGTGTTGTATTTTTGTGTATGTGAATTGGTGACAGAAATGACTATTTTGATGTCATAAATAAGGTATAAATACCATTTTCTTCCATTCCATTAATCACTTTTGCATTTAAGAAGAAGAGTGAAGAGCTCTCAAGATGGCAAGTCAATTTTCTGCAATAACAAGGGTTTTCAAAGTGATAAAATAGCAAGTTTTTAAAGCTAGTTTCTTGGTATTTTAAGTGCTAAAAGGTTTGTTTTAGTAGTAAATAAACTTTCTTTTGACACTCAATTGCATGTTAAAACCCTAGAATAACTGAGTTTGTTAAAAATCCTCAAGTCATTCAAATGAGTCAAATGAGCTAGACATCCTCCCCTGTCGATAAGAAACACCCACAACAATACCTTCTTCTTGAATCAAACATGAGGATTTCTACATATCCAAACCTATGGGTTGATTCTTGTGAACAATGTCAAGATGCGGTAATCCCTCTTTCTAGATGGAACCTGTTTAAATACTTTTATGGTAAAATAATTGGGGAATTCCCTATTTCAAATGTATGGAGGTATGACTTGGGTAAACTCATTGTGCCCAATGTCTTTGTGGATGTCAATTTTTTGAGAATTCTAGCTCAGGTATATGATGAAAACATTAAGGTTATCAGAAGAGGGGATGATGCACAATTGGTGACCATTTCTAAATAGAGGATATCAAACACATTCTTTCTTAATAGGGCAACTAATAATAAATTGATTTTTAGGATTTCCAGAAGTCAGATGAGAGGCAAAAGGGTACCCTTTAAGATGGAGGGGAGGTTCCACTATGCAAGATTAAAGGAATCAATAATAAGCTTGTCTTCATTGGACTGGAAATGAGAATGAGCCTTTTTTTATACCAACATTTGAAAGGTATTTCATCATAACCTATTATGCCCTTTGTTGGGTTTTGGGAAGACATAGTGAACAAACAATACCAGTTGACCTTATGTGCATGGCTATGCACATTTAGAACCCAATAGTAAATGTAGAATTTGACTATGCCACTTGCATTGTTAATAAAATACATAAGGGAATAATGAAAATAAAAAGAAGTAAAAAAACAATCAATTTCACGTTCTACTCTCTACTTTGCCACATTTTGTTGTATGAGAGTAGAGGTGACTAGGATAAGGTTTTGCATGTGACAATGATATATGAAAATAACAAGAGGGTGCTCATCTAGTGCTGGACATATGTATGGGACATACATTTACCCAATGCATATTTTGTTTCCTTCCACAATTGCTTTGTTGTAAGGATTATGAGATTTTTAGGAGTTGACTTGGATAGATTGCATCCACACATTGTTACAATGTTGAGGCCACAAGAGAGGAGGCCTAACTCAAGTTTCACTAACAATTAAGGTGATTGGTTTTTACATTCTAATCACATGGTGTTTAGATTCTATGTATGCCTAGTTCCACTGCATATCTTGCCCAAATTTTTGCCCCCATGGATAGCCTTTTCAGAATTCATGCGGCAATTGAATTGGGTTGAGAAGTAACATCTAGAAAGTTATAATAAAGGCACTTTATTTCCTATTTATATGGTTTTATCATACTTTACATTAGGAAGAAAAGGATTGGAGGCTACTTACTCCATCCTAAATAGGTATAATTTGCAGTTTGGGGTAGCCAGACGTTTTGATTTTCAGAAATTTATAGAGAAACTTAGGGAAAAAATCAAAAGAGGAGCCTATATGCACCAAGTGCTTTTGAGTGAAGATGTTACTAAAAATTATCAAAATGTGGATGAAGTATATATAAAAAGGAGAAAATGGGAGACCATTCAAAAAGGAGTAGAGAGAATAAAAAAGATTAATCCTGGTTTCCAAGGTTACTATTCAAAGATTAAGGATCCTGTTGAGAGGATCCAAATGATTCTTGATAATTTTGACAAATTTTATGGACAGCCTCTAATGGTAAAGGATAGGCCCACTCCTAGAGAACCTCAAACACAACCTCTAAGTCCTACAAGTGTCTGAATAGTAGAGAGAGATGCACGATTCAAGCACAACCTCCCCCTCCAAGCCCACCACTACAACAACAATAAGCCAAGATGTAAAGGAATAAGAAAAAGCCACCATTGGTTCAATATTCCTTTGTTGTCGAAGAAGAGGAGATCAAAGTGGTGGTAGCAAGTGTAGGTACCATAGGTGAAGAGGAAGTGGTGAATTAGCCTATTTCATCACCTCCAAGAGAGACAAAAGTTGCCAAGATGTTGGAAACATGATTTTGGGTTGTCATTGATGTGAAACTTGTTGTCATGGGAGATTATTTGTAGTTTGCATGATTTTATCATTGATGTCACACTTGTGTGTATTGATGACAAATGTGAAGAGGAAGTTGTATTTGTTTAGTGTATTTGTGGTCATTGTTGTCAATCTTTCTATTGCTTGGTATGTATGGTCCAAAAATAAGTGTCCAAATGTTGTTATGATGTTTGGTGGTGATATTGAGTGAGTATGTGGTGTTTCTAGAAGGTGAAAGTGGTGGAAGTTGAAATATGCAGGAAAAAGTATTTAAAGTCTTGATGGGAGAATTTTTTACATTCCTCCACTTTTTATAGTTTATGGCTTGTGGTTGTAATTTTAATGTCTATGTTCAATGGATATTGCACTATTATGTTTTCAAGTCCTCAGCAGTTCAAATGTTGAAGTTAGTTATTGCAGTTTGCTAAAAATGAGGCTATCTATTAGGACTAGGTTAAGAGAATTCTCTACAATATTACTTCAAGTGTTGTAGCTTAGTGGCCATGTTCATATTGTTCGTGCAATGTTCTAGTTTAGAATTCAAGTGTTGGTTTACTATGCAAGTGAAGTTATGTTTCTTTGTTGTTCAACATTGTTTGTTGTGTTGGTCTTTGGCCGGCTCAATTGGTTTATCTTACTTGGATCATACTCTTTTGTCTAGATATGCATTGGAGGTTGATTTAAGGTGTTCTCATGGGTCTTGTCATGGCATGTGAATGTTCACATTGAATAATTTGTATTGGATAATGTTTTATGGACAAGTGGTTAACATGCTTTATTGTTTATCTACATGTTATGTTGGATGTCGATGTTGGAGGATGTGTTGATGTGTTCAGTTAAGCGTAATCAACTTAGGAAAACATGTTTTGGTGTATTTGGGTCCTCTTTATCTCCTAGAGTGGACTACATTTAGTAGAGTTTCTCATGATGGCCAACTTTGTGTAATTTATGTTTATTCTATTTGTGATCGACCTAGTTGAGTGTTTTTGTAATGCCCTGAAAGGGATTAAACTAAAACACTTGAAAAGAGTGTAATTTTTTTTTAAAACTTTAATAAGTTTAATGATGCATTAATTTAACATTACATTTAGATTACATAATGGAAGACTTAACTTAACACCTAAAGGGTTTCCCAACATGGTTTACATGATTTAAACTAAACATTGCTTAACACTAATTAATCCAATTAAGATGATTAAACATAAAAAAATAATTACACTTAAACAATGATTAATTCAATCCAATAGTATGAGATATTATTAACATGTCTAAGTTTCATTCATGATGATTCCTCCCATTACATTAAATCTGATATTCTAATAAAACATATGCATTTAAACATTTAATTTCCATCCATACATTTGTTTTACATCATATGATTGAAATAACATTACATTTCACTAAATCACTAAGTCTTAGATAATCACATAATGTTTACATTACAATTACATCTTGCCATGAAGGAATACATATCAATTAATAAAACTGACCATAAAAGGTCCAAGATAACAAATAGGATCCAACTGGAAGAACAAGATGCTTGAATCCAAAAGCAACTGGAACACTTGTGAAGCCAACTCCCGCAAGAAGGAACAACACACCCAATGGAAAGTGGCACTAACAATCGGCCATGTGGCTCAATAAGAATCACCCCACTATGCTAGGAGATAGAAATAAGACCCACTATCAACCTACAAGGTATGCACACACATGGTCGAAACACAACATCGAGAAACTTACACAAAGCATATACTCGTAGAACATGACTCCAGAGTAAAACTCAGGTGATACCGACAAGGATACACACTAGTGACCATAAGGGAAGAGTGTCATCACATAGCTTGGTATGGTTATCCTAGTAGACCTCCATAGGTCCCGACCCTCATCTTGGGTTATCCTAGTAACCTCTCCCGAACCCCTGGCCCCATCCAAGTCTCATGTGGACCCAAACAATCCTTTCGTGAGGACAAGGTTGTCAGTTTTCCATTCCAAGCCTTCCCATTGCATCCTGAGTCTGTACTAGCACTCAACCATGAGCGGGGTACAATTATCTTACTTAATGTTTTAGCTACCCAACCCCCTAATATATTATTAGGTTATCACTTACTTAACCAATTTTCAAGGGGTTATCCTACTAACCTCTTTGGGCGTGACCCCCACTCAAAAGGCACTCTCTCTTATGATACTAAATAAAAATGTCCCAAAAGAACTCCAAATCCAAAGTACCAAAATGAAGTTACACAATGGAGTTCAAGACAACAAAGAAACACTTGGCCATACAAGCCCTTGCACAAGATTAAACCAACTGACAAAACTCAGTCAACTCACGTGACCGACCAATGGAAAAGACCACATGAAAAAGTCCAATTCCCTTCAACACTAAGGACTTGCAATTTTAAATTAAATGTGGAGACAGTTAGAATGAAACAACACCTTCACTAATTCAGAATAAACAATTTAGTTTTCTCCCCTAAATCACCTTTGGCCAAGTTTTCTAACTTCTCTAAGTTTTCAAAAAAAAAACATCATTATAATCATTTCACTAATACATTTGAAATTCCAAATCAATATTTGTCATATCCATTTAAAATTCCAACCATCATAATCATAAAAAAAACTTGTTATTTACCAACTTCAAATTTTCATTTCTTTTCAAACTAAAATAACCCCCTTTTTTTCATTTTCAAAACAAATATATTTTTTTTGTCATGTAAAAATAATGTATATCTACACACACATATTAAATATTAATAAAATAATAAAAAACACAAAAAAAAAATGAATCCAATATGTTGTCACGCAACCCATTGCAAGGGGTGGGCGGTGGCTTATGGGGTCCACGATGTGATCCCCCCCACAACCAAGGTTGTGGGTGGCCATGTCGTGGCTGCCCAGCCATGGCGCCCCCCCATGGGGTGGGGAAGCCACAACTCCCCTCCCATGGGATTTGTGGTGCCAACACCCCCCCACCCCCCAATATATTAAAAAAATATTTTTTTTATTATATATATTTTTAATAATTTTAAAAAAATAAAAAATAACAAAAAACCTAGCAAATTTATTTTTACCAGTAAATTTTAAAAATAAACCCCAACAAAATTTCAAATCAATTTTTAAAACAGGGGTTTTGAAAACACAAAAATAGGGTCTGGTTTTTTTTTTCTCTTCCAAATTCTTAATTTGTCTAGCAATTTCAAAACACAACCCATTGCCCAGGTTGCCCAAAATGGAAAATTTTGGTAGCATAAACCCGCCCCCCCCATTTTGAAACAAGAAGGAAAATTAAAACACTAATTTAAAATTTCATTCAAACACCCTCAACTTACAGGGAACTGATTTTAAACCAAGTTTTCTGCAAAAATAAAAGATCAAAAATGCCAACCTGGTAAGCTTTCTAGGAAGATTAAATTGTAGAAGAACAAATTTCCAACTTCAAACCAAAATCTTCAAACACAATTTCTCTAGCCAAAATCACACAAAACAATTCCAGAAAAGATTTTTCCCAAGTCCAGAATGATTGTTTTTTGGTGAAATTTAACATTATATACAAAATTTCTCACCCAAAATATCTTTTAGGTCACATTTTCAATTTAAAAATGAAAAATAGAAAATAACATTTCTTTTTCCCAAACAATGACTTTCATTTAAATTTTCAAATTTGAAAAAAAGTCAATTTTAAAAAAAATGAAAAATCAATTTAAATGCTAACATTTCATAAAGTAAAAGTAACTTTATTTATTTTTATATAGTTGAAAACACATAAAATAACATTTCATTAATTAAATCAGCAATTCAATTTTTTAAACTATTCAAATAAAATAATCGATTAATCTATTAAATGTAAAATACACTTAGACATTTATTTCTAAATTTAATTTTATAAATGCATAGCATGCAAACAACAAAGCAAAACAGAAACACAACCTGCATACCAACAAAGGGAAGGTTGACTGATGACTGACACTACTCAGTGACGAGCAAGGCTAAGGGTGAAACTTAGGGCCTTAAGACTATCTCTTCCACTTCCATCGAATTATTTAGGTATGCTCAGATTTGTGGGACCAGGTGAAGTCAGTACCTTGTACCTGCAATTCCTGCATCACCAAACCACACACACGCACACACACACACACACACACACACACACACACACACACACACACACACACACACACACACACACACACACACACACATATATTCAAACACGTTACACACACCATTGAAGGAGAATCATGGTGTTCCCCGTCTCACCAAAGTGAGCGAAGGAAAATCGTCTCTTCACACCCCACACACTTACACACATATATGATAACATATACATAACTCATCTCACGCATAAAGTAAATGTGTTAGTCCATGGTCAGTAATCCAATAAAATAACATCTAATCATCAATAAAGAAATAATGCGTAAACAACATGTTGGTTCTCAAATGGGTTTACACTGCGAGAGGCAGAAACCAAGTTGATTCCTCAAAATACCTATGGAAAGCCACTTCCAACTATCAATATCCTTTAGACTTGGACCAACTGCAACAAGGATCTACAAATCCTTTTGCACTTTGGGCTCTGCAAGACCTGGGAGGGTGATCCCTTAGCAAATTTGTGATCTCTGCACCACACTCACAAATTATGCCAAAACAAAGCAAATAACCTCATATACAGGCTCAACAACAAGGAGAATGCTCAAGAATGGTGAATCCTTCAGTGATCCTCGAACTTATCTGGAGCATGATGATGGGGATGGGTCCTCAAAGAGAGTCTATCCTTGCTTAGTAGGAAGTTGGGTGATATGTTAGTGGGCTCCTTTCACTCTACTCTGATCATTCAATAACCCAAAACATTCAAAATCTCTAGGAGTGCTCCCAATCAAAATTGTGCTCAATGGCTGCTTAGGTATGGTTAAGTTTCACCAAGGTAAATCTAATCTCAAACTAGAAATCTTCTAACATATGCTTGCAGAGGTTGTAACAGGTGTTCTTAAGGTATTTCCATGCCAATCAACTAGTTTTGCAATTGGTTTTCATTCATTTCTTCATCCCTCCCTCTTTCTCCTATTTTCTAGGCCTAATAGCCCTAGAGCCCCAATTAGCCCTACCTAACTGGTTTTTGTGGAATTACTCAGAAATGCCTCAAAGTCTCTGGAAAAATATTTTATGATCTGAGTACCCTTTTGGATTCATCAGATGGGAAAGTTGGGTCTATACGTATAGGTACGAAACCCAAAATTGACATGTTTTTAAGGGTTTTGGGACTTTTTTGACTTCTTCAAAGGGTTTAATGTCTTACCTAGTCTATCACACCTCCAACCTTCCACATAGGATCTGCCACACCTTACTTACTCATGCCAAACCCTTGGCATCTTCAAAATTGATCAACCCTACAAGCACATGCAATCTTTCAATCATTTTCCTAACCGGGCTATGATTGAGCTTGCCTAGGAAATGATGTCAAATGGCCTTTCAATAACTTCCAAACCAAAACAAAGATTATTTAAACTATACAAAGGTTCCATGGCTTGAGTCCCAAGGGTTATTGAGCAAAACTCAAAGGACTTCAAGCTCGAACCATGTTTGGGCTCTAAAACCCTTGCTCAGGCCGAGAGCAATGTAAAATCAAATACTCACTTCAAAAATGCACTAGACAATATCTCAAATACCTTCTGAACACTACAAATACATGTACAAATCAAACATCAAAGAACAGTAATGAAATCAATCCATGAAGTATGGACTATTGCTCAAAGTTTGAGAAAATGCAAGGTAAAATCTGGAAAAAGGTCTTCACAATGTCTTCCAACTTGCTCAAGGCATTCACCAACCTATTTACATTCATTCTTAGAGAATTTTATATGCCATATTGATCCTAACCAACTCTCCATCAGTTTCCTAACCACCGATGTGCTCACATTTTCAAAAAATTTCTCAAAAGTTGTAAAATGTTGTTGAGCAACATTGACAACTTTTGCCAAAAAGTGCATTTTTGCATTTTATGCATTGTAACTCATCCTAAACCTCCTAGAATGAATTACAAACACTTAAAATGACATTTCTCAATTTCAAATGAGGCTTTTCAAGACATTTGACACCAAAATGCAAGTTTAAGCCAAAATTGAGTAAATACATGATCTAATTGACATTCATCCTCCAAATGCATATAAAAAAAATATGTGGACCTATGAATAGTCCATTATTCACAAACCTAAACCAAAATAAATACTAACACACCAAAATCTAGAAAATGCACTCAAAACTAGGTGCTCCTGCACCACATGAGATAATAAGACACCTCAAACATACATAAAACTTGGAAACATGTCTTGATTATAATGATTTATGATAAACCATAAGTGAAACAGAAAAGCAATTGATAACTTAATGACATTGTCTAGCACACCAGTGCCTTACTCCACTGGGCTTCAAGTTTCTAAAACATCACTGAAACTTGATAGAAATTTATCTAATAGCTAATTTCATCTTAAATGATAATGCATTACAATATCATTTCGTTTGCAATTTATCACCCGAACTACTTATCAAATCTAGTACAAGCTTTATCCCTCTATAATTTCATTCAAGAACTTTAATTAAACCCTTGGACTAAAGCATGAAATGAAAAAATACATACATCATAACAACGCAACGAGCAAATGAAACCCTTGATCCCATTGACTCAAAAGAAGATAAAATCATACACAAGAGAGTAAAGATTTGAAATTATATTTGTATTAACCTCAAAAGATATCTTCCATCAAATAAATTCATTTACAGGAGAATCCATTTGAAATTTGAAACTAATGACTATCTTCTATTTTGCTCTGCAAAATGGCATTACAATTCTCTGTTATTTACTCATGACTTCTCAAAATTGGAACCTAATCCTGCAAACTAGACCTACACAAAGAGACCTTATTCAAAGATTTTGGAACCCTTTCTAATTCCCTTGATTTCCCTTTTATAGAAAATAAGGGAGCAACAAACTTCAGGCCAAGAGACACATGCCACCAAAAAGATTAAGCCAAGAAGGCCATACACAATTCTGTTACAAAATATTCCTTACAACTACCCATACGCTGGAACCCATGATAAAATAGAATATCAATTTGTAATCGAACATTGGTAGAAGAAAAAGTGCTTGAGTCGTGTCATTATCATCTCTATGTCTTCAATCAGACTGAGAGATGCTTTGTTCTATCCTACCCAACGTTTCCCTTCTTGGAAGGGAAACTAGATCCTAGAAAGAAGTAAAATCGCCCCCAAACTAGAGGATCTCCACCCTTTATGCCCAGGATCAAAGGAAGTGGAAGGAGAAGCTTAAGGGAAAACATAATATGTTGAGAAGGGCTCATAACTTGCATGTCATTGTAGAGATGACTGGCTACCACTCCCCATTCGAACAAATCCTTCTTTTAGGTCCCTGCGAGATCCTTCCTCAAACCCCCTACTAGCTAATGGCAGAGTAGAAGCAGAGAATATGTAGTGAGTGGCTCTTTCTGATAAGAAAAATATTTCACACCCCCTTTGACAATCTCTCAAAATTTCACAACCTCTCTAACAATAAGAAAACTCACACCAGAGAGAGAACACCCATCGGGTATCAAAAAACATACAACAACTCCATACATGACACTGATCAAACATCATCTTCTTCAACAATTAAAATCTTCTCTTCAAAAATAAAAGAGGCTTCTTCTCTCTTCTACCAATTGAACTACCACCCCACTGTATTTATAATTAAAATTACTTCACTTGGCGGTGTTTGTTCATGTAAAAATAATTTTCCTAAATGCTTGCTTTTATTTATTATGCTAGCTATGAATTAAGGAGATTATGCATGTCAGACCCAGGACACTGTCGAATTCTAGCATTTTCACAAGGAAAATCAATCCACTGTGTTTCTGTCAAGATTCACCTTACATGGATGATTTTGTTTTGATCTTCTCGTCCTAGGACTGTGCAACTTTACTTCAGAATTCTTTTAAAAAATATCAGACCATCCTCTTTTAGATCTCCTCAAAGAAGAATTTTTGACTCCGTCCTTCAGTGAGAATCCTTGACAACAAGCAACCTCTGATTTTATCAAGAAATCCGTGATCTTTCATTTTCCAACTAAGAGGTTATCCAAATTCTCATATGCCTCTAAAATTGTTTTCCCTGCTTGTCACATCAATCTTGACTCAATGCAAACCTTTATAAAACTAGCCCTTCTGAGATGAGTTGGCATCCAATCATCTTGTCTTGTCACTGCTTTCTCCAAGTCAACAAAATTGCACCCCATCCACTCTTTTCTGCATAGTTAACAAATCACACCTTGTTTAATTTGTTTGAAACTCAGCCATAGATCCTATCCATCTTGGCAAATCACACGGTCATCATCGGTCGATCTAACATTGATCTTCCAAGTGGCAAACAGGTTCTTGCAAAGTATGACTGGACATAACCAACTCACTGCTTACTTCACCTCAGTCAATGACCCCACCATCGGCTTTTCCTGGCCTGCCTTGGACACGTGGCATCACCTCGTGATGTCGCGATCCGTAATCCCCTTGCATATCTTGATCACGGGGTTACGAGAACTGTTGGATATGTTCCCTGTTTACTTTCTAGGCACACTAGTCACTTTACAATGACTGCTAACTCCCGAGAACTTCTTGGACTGGGATTAAAACTTCATCATTCAATTCTAGCACATGTAGATTGATGAACCATTAGTAACTTGGGCTTTACCCTCTTGGCACCGATAACATCAATGGTTTGAAAGGTCAAACCGCCGACTCACCCTGCCTGCTTAGGATGTTGGCAATTGACACTCATTAGATTCATTTTGTTGTCATTGATTTCAACAAAATTAGATGGAAGTCATATAACAACAAACACCGGCATTAGAGTATCCAGGATTATACCGGCACCAACACTGACATCAATACTTCAAGGAAGCCGACATCAAGGAAGATTTATTTAGAAAATCATTTTATAATTATTGTCGAGGCCGACATTGAATATCTTTTGTAATGCATTATAAGCTGACATAAGGCATATTGTTTGTAATGGGTATATAGGATAGTCTACTAGTCATTTTGTAGTGTGTGAAAAGTGTGTGACATAGGAGAATATAGCAGAACTGTATAATGTGAAGTATATGTATGTAGATCATTTATATGCGAATTTTATATCATGCAATGATCTGTAGATAGTTTGGAAAGCATTCTTGGAGGAGAAGAGATACTAGTAGTAGTGTTCAGGGTTTATGAACTGGTATAGAGCAGAGCTAAAATCGAAACTCTATTTGGCATTGCAGATGCATTTTGTGAGTTCATTTTCACTGTTTTACTTCAGTAGAAGCTTGTAGTCAATGAGACTCTTTAGTGTTGAGCAATGTACTCTAGGGAGTGTGCCTTCCTGCATGTGTAGGTCACCATTACATGTAATATCCTTTCATATGGCTAGTGAAATGATATTGTGGGTCACAAATCCTACCACGGTTTTTCCTCTTTGAGGTTTTCCACATATAAATTCTATGTGTTATGGTGTTCATTTATGTGGATGGTTTATTTTCTTCAAGTTATATGTTTATTTGTTTACCGGTTTATATGTGTATGGTATAAAAGGATAAAATCTTATCTTACTGGCAAAACACTGATTCACCCCCCCTCTCAGTGTTCTTGGATCCCAACAATTGGTATCAGAGCCTGGTACCTTGGAAGAAGTTTAACAACTTGAGGAAGATCCTAAAACCAAAATTTTTGAACATGGCTATGGAAAAGCAACTTGAGATGGCTCTTGAGGATTATGATGCTGAAAGGATGAAGAACTTGAAATTGTAAGATGAATTGAATTCTGCAAATGGATTCATTATTATCCTACAAGAAAGGTTATCATCTGCTCAAGCCAAGAGAAAGGAACTTTTGCAAAACCCAGATGATGAGGAGAAGAATTCACAAGGAACAATGTTAGAAACTAAGTCAAGCAAACATGCTCATGAAGAATGAAATGCAAGATCTGACTATGAGGTTATCAAAAGATATTGAGGACAGAAAGAGGAAGGAAGATAATATTGTTATATCTTTAAATGTGGCAGGTTGACTCATGAGAATAATCTATTGAGAACTGATTTGGCACACTCCTGGAACAATGAACAAGAACTTGAAAGGAAAATAACTACTCTGAGAGATGATCTGACTACTGTAAGTGAGTATAAAGAAAAATTCAGGATTCGTGTTGCACAGTTGGATGACTTATTGAAAAGACAAAGGCATATTGATGATTCTAGAGGACTTGGATTTGTACTAGGTGAATGTTCCAGTACTGCAAATGAAGATCATACAACCGGTATGCAGAACTCATCAGAATAGTGGAAACCGGTAAGGCAATCTAATGCTTATAAATTTAATGGTAGATGTTTTTTTTTCAATAAATTTGGGCATATGGTTAAACAATGTAGGAATAAAGCAAATCAAAACTACAATTCTGACACCCCGTCAATGCACAAATTGCAATAAATATGGTCATAGATCAGAAGATTGCAAAATGAATGTTAAATGTCATGCATGTGGAAATTTTGGAAATTTTTATAATCATTGTAGGTCTAGGAATGACACCGGATATGTCAAATCAATTCAAAAGAACAATGTTACATGTTATGCATGCAACAAAATAGGTCATATTGCTAAGTATTGCAGAAGCAAGACTCAAAGGATTAGCAATGATAAAGATAATGAGAAAGGAAAGCAGAAGGTAGATGAAATACAACAAGATCACACCAAGAGATGGGTTAGAAAATGTGAAGAACCAAGTGGAGATGGATCTACACCGGAAACTCCATCGGTAGAATAGAGCATTCCTACACTGGCAGGAAATTCTACCGATAACTAGGGCATAGGCCTTAGGGGTTGGAAAATTCATTGCAAATTTTGCTTATTCCCCTAGAGGAGATCAGAAGAGATCTGGAGAGTTGAGTTCATCATTGTTGAAGGTTCACTCGGCATAAGACTATGAAACCCACATCTAGTAAGGTACATCGTGAAGCATTTATGACAGAGAAAGATTAGGGTTTTATCCACTGATAAAAAAGGAAAGTGAATTCATTTTAACTCACCCCACATTCAAGCATTTAGAGAGAAGTAAAGGCAAATTTTAGGCGAATTAAGAATGAGCGAAGGCATTCGGAAAGGATTTCGAGCAATTATATGAGAAGCACTAAATCTTCCACTAGCGTTCACTTTTAGGTATTCTTCAAAAATGGCATCTGGATCTTTAGCTCCTACTTTACTTGCAAATCCAACCATTTTTAAAGTTAAGTATAGGTTGAGGCCTGTATTCAAGGAGGTTTCCCTGATTGCTAAGAAATATGACTCCGTGGGAGAATTTTCTAGGGTTCCTAACGACATGATGTATGTTGAAGATGTGAGGGCATACATTCACTGCACCTTGGAGGATCTAGGCGAAGAGGACATCAAAAGCATGTATCAATCCGCAATACTAGGTAGCTCCGAAACCATCAAGCTAGAATACAAAGCAATTGAGGATCTAGGGTTAACCGATATTCTGAACATACCAAAATTCAAAGATGAGGTCATCAGATACTTTCTAAGTAGGGTTCACAATGAGTTCATCTAGCTGGATCAGCCTTACATGATCACCAAGGAGGCTATTCAAGAAGTCACCAAATTACCCAAAGTTAGACAAGACCCTGGCAAGAAAACTTCCAACACTGAGGTTGAGAAACTCACTGGTGCAACTCCAGATAGTAGATCAATGAGGATTGGCACAATCACTGACATTGATGTGAAATTTGCAAGTATGATAATATGCTATAAGGTAACTCAATCTAATCAATTGAATTATGTTGCTAGTTCTTGTATTCATGTTGCATATCAAATGTTGAGGAATAATGAAAAATATGATTTATGTGAATGGTTGAGGAGTGAATTAATGTTTAACCTTGGAAAGATCAAGGGAGTTAAGAAAGGAACTTTCAGATATAGAAACTTAATTGTTTGTTTAATGCTTTACTTCCTAAATGAGCTACCCGATCTAGGGAAGAAGCGTTGGGCTCATGACATACTGGTAGGTATGTAGATTAAGGAAGCAATCACCAGTTTTGGTACCAGCAGAGATGAGAAACTTTGGGGTTATTTCAAAATATTCCAAGAAAACATGAGGCAGAGGGAGAGAATATCAAAGAACATTGTGGAGAAGTAATCCACTGATATCTATTTTATGGTGAAAAATGATGAAACTCTTATGGAAGCAGTTGAACCAAGGACCATATGGGTTACAGAGCTTGGATATGAGGTGGATGATAGAATTTTTGAACTCTATGCAAAAATGCTGCTAGATGCCCCATTGGATGACAAAACAAAGCATTTTGGCATGGTAGAAGAGAAGGCCCTTGAAGTCAAAATTGGCTTCAACAGGAAGAGAAGTGAGAAGAAAATAGAAAAGATGTCTGCATATGTACAAGACGTAATTCATAAGATAGACATTCAACTGGGTTCCGGATCCAAAGCGGCAGCGGAACCGACAGTGGCTAGTATGGTAGAAGTAAAGAAGCCCAAAGCTTACATTTCTACCATCACTTCTAATTTTGACCTTGAGGACAATGAACCTCTAGCATTTAGAAGGGTACAAAGGAAGAAAGTAGATAAGCCACCGATAGAGAAGAAGAAGGTGAACCCTAGGAGGAGACTTGTTAGAAAGGCAACTAAACCTACTGCACTGCCACCTCCAGCAAGGAAGCCTATACAAAAGAGAAAACCAGTTACATCTACTCTGGCAACCACAAGCAAAAAGAAGAAGAGTGATGATACTGAATTTGGTAAGACCACAAAGACTTGTGCTGAATTAATTGATGAAATTATAAAGGATGGAATGTTGAAAAATGTATCTAAGTATTATGAATATTTAGAGGATGATGAGCAAAATGAGATTGAAGAGGCAATTTTGTTATACATGGATATATATAAGAAAACCTTAGTAGAAATTTTGAAGAAAATTCCTCTATCACTGTACAATAAATTAGATGCTAGAAGACTTGATGCAATAAAAAGGGATAGAGAAATTAAGGAAGTGGAACTTTTGGAAATGTGTGGTGCTATAAACAATGAGGAAATGAAAAGACGCATAGATGTTGTAAACATAACAATATTTAGTAGAAAACCGCAACAAATAAGCCTAATGATGGGCAGAGTTAATGAGGTGATAAATGAGACCAATAAGTGTTGGACCAAATTCTTCTAGAAGAATCCACATTTTCTCACATCTCATGAAGAATTTGTTAAGGAAACAAATTCCACCATTCCAGATAAATCAAAAGGGAAAGGTATTTTGGATAGTTTAGCTCCAATTTTGAATACAATGATAGTAACTATAGATATACAGACATAACCGTCAGTAAATGTACAGTCTATACTAGCACAAACTATTTTGAACAAGGCAATGTACAAGACACTATGAATATTGTGGATAATACTCCACCAACAGTAATTAACACTGCACCAAGTGGTGAAGCCACCAGTGCTAAAGAAGATAAGGTAAAGGGAATTGAGTCTACACTGGCAGTCCATATTGATTCCCCAACAAAGCTTTTGCCAATTGACACTTCTCAAGTTGAGAAGAAACCATTCATTGAGATGAGTCCAACTGAGTTAATGATGATGGCTACTCAAAAGCTATCAAAGGAGAGATCTGTAGATAAGGGAATAATAGATCAATCAGTTACAGTGCTGCACAAATTAATCCTTGATTGTTAGATTGAGAATGAAGCAAGCCCTTCTGACAAGCTTAAGGCACTAACTGAGTACATATATAACAATTTTCAATAACTTCAGCAGATATTAGACCAATAGGCATTAGAAAGATTTACTGTGGCTAAGAAAGTCGCCTTTGACAAGATCATTGAAATAGACAAAAAGAAAATTGAAGCTAAACTCATTCTTATTGAGAACTGTTTGAAACAATGTACAAATATCTACAGGATCTATTGTAACATAGAAATTCTTACAACAAATGTAGATAGAAGATTAAAGGAATTACATGATAAGGTAGCTAGCATTGCTAATTATTTTGATGGATTAACTACACTAACAACATCTATTGATGGACAAATTTTGTCCTTAGAGAACCAAATTTTTGCTTTTGAGAAAGAGAGAGATAAAGTCATTCAGAGAGCAAGGAGTCTTAGAGGATTGGTGAGTCCCAGATTGGATTCACTGGGTGTACATAAAAGAGAGTGTATGGACATGATTGCTAAACCCACACTGGTAGAAGTTAAAGAGAAGGAAACAATGGAACACTTACGAAGTGGACTGGCATCCATATCTGATACTTTCAAAACCGGCTGGGATACATACCTACAATTGTTTGATAAGGCTTACCCAAAAATTTTGAAGTTAGTCAAGCTCCGATAAAACAAACAGTATTTATTCATTCTTTTGTTTTGAATTCTTTCAATTCTTTAACCAGTCTTTGGCATTGATGCCAAAGGCGAAGTGTATATATGTGAAAAATATGAGACAAGAACATATGGGAAGGACATCAGAATATCAAAAGGAGTGTATTGCTCAGGCGGATCATATTTTAGTTGAACTGGCAGGGAATCCATTTTTCACATGAGTGTTGCCATCAATGCCAAAGGGGGAGATTGTTGGCAATCAACACTCATGGGATTCATTTTGTTTTCATTGGTGGCAACAATATTAGATGGAAGTCATATACTAGAATTAGGAGGCATATACCGATAGACACTGACATTAGAGTATCCAGGATTATACTGACACCAGCACCGACATCAATACTTCAAGGAAGTCGACATCAAGGAAGATTTATTTAGAAAATCATTTTGTAATAATTGTTGAGGCTGACATTGAATATCTTTTATAATGCATTGTAAGCCAACATAAGGCATATTGTTTGTAATGGGTATATAGGTCAGTCTACTAGGTCATTTTGTAGTGTGTGAAAAGTGTGTGACATGGGAGAATATAGCAGAACTGTATAATGCAAAGTATATGCATGTAGATAATTTGTATGAGAATGTTATATCATGCAATGATTTGTAGATAGTTTGGAAAGCATTCATGGAGGAGAAGAGATACTGGTAGTAGTGTTCAGGGTTTATGAACTGGTACAGAGAAGAGCTACAACCAGAACTCTATTTGGCATAGCAGATGCATTTTGTAAGTTCATTTTCATTATTTTACTTGAGCAGAAGCTTGTAGTCAGTGAGATTCTTTAGTGTTGAGCAGTGTACCTTCTTACATGTGCAGGCCCCCATTATATGTAATATCCTTTCATATGACCAGTGAACTGATATTGTGGGTCACAAATCCCACCGTGGTTTTTCCTCTTTGAGGTTTTCCACATATAAATTTTGTGTGTTATGGTGTTCATTTATGTGGATGGTTTATTTGCTTCAAGTTATATGTTTATTTGTTTACCGGTTTATATGTGTATGGTATAAAAGGATAAAATCTTATCTTACTGGTAGAACACTCATTCACCCCCTCTCAGTGTTCTTGGATCCCAACACAGGACACATGGCATCATCTTGTGATGTCGTGATCCTTATCTTCCTTTCACCTTCAACTACGGGGAAGTGCAAACTGTCAAATTTGCCCTGCCTTTAGCTGTTGGCCGAAACATTAAAACTTTAGACTTAGGAAAATTTAAAAGGGTCAGTTAAAAACAACTTAATGCCTAGGAAATACAATGGCCCTACTAACGGTAACCGACTTTTGGCTTAAGTGGAAAAAAGGTAATGAAGGAATATAACAGGCTTAGGTTTCTTTTACAAGATTTAACCATAAATTCATAAACCCTAAACCCTAAACCTTGAACCTTGTGACACAGAACTGAGGGAAAAACTAATCCAGAATGACCAATATTTTGACTAAAGCATAAAAAAGTTTGTGTAGTCATTTTTAGGACTATCACAATATACACTAAAATGCAACTCAAAGTATAACACAACATAGCATAATATTTGAGTAAAACATCACCATATAATGTATCCACTAATATCCACTGAAAAAGTCAACCGCAATCAATATAAGTATCTAAAAAGTCTAATTGAGGGAGGGGTACTACATTTTTGGTGAAAGAACTGATATAAATAGATGTGTGGATGTGTGGATGTGTGAATTGGTATGTGGATTGATTGAGGATGATGTAGAAGTATATGTGTGGAAGTACAAGTGTGAATATCAATTTATGGTGTGTTTATGATCAAGAGATCCTACTCAGTTCAATTCATCTTTTCCATGTGCATGTTGAAAGACAATGAGTCATTTTAGCAACTTGTGCATATTTGTATCTTGTCCTGGGATCATGCATCTCAGTACTACAAGTCCATCATATCTTTTCCTAAGGTTGTGTAACTTAGCCTACAAGTCCAAACTAGGAATAGTGAGCTTCCTTGGCCTTGTGTGTGAAACATTATATCCAGATATTTATATTGTGACTGTGATTCACACTGTGTTTTTTCCCACATTGGGTTTTCCATGTAAAATTTTGGGTTCATGTGTTTTTTATTTGTTGTTTCATCTTTCATTGGGGTTTAGTTGGTTAATGATAATTTATAAGTGTTTGTGATTAAGGATATTTAAGTATTTGGACAAGACAAATTCACCCCCCCCTCTTAGCCTTGTGGTCTGTTCAACAATTGGCATAAGAACTAGGTTCCTCTAAGAAAAGATTAACTACTTGAGGAAGGTAAGAGATGGAATAGGAGAATAGTTACAAAGTACCAAAGTTTGATGGCAAAAATTATTCATTTTGGAAGGCACAAATGAAATATCATTTGAATTCTCTACTGCTTGGAATATGGGATATTGTTAAGACTAGTTATATTTCTATGACTGGTGGTCCTTCTACTTCGGATGAGATCAAGAAGCATGATACTAATTCCAAAGAAAGAAATATAATTGTTAGTAGTTTGAGTGACTCAAAGTTCTTCAAGATCACGGGCTACAAATATGCAAAGGCAATTTGGGATAAGTTGAGCAACATCTATGAAGGAGATTAGAAGATCAAGCAAGTTAAGATGCAAAATCTAAACTATAAATTTGAGACTTTGAGGATGTTCGAAGATGAGAACATTTAATCTTACTTACACCAAGTGAATGAGGTAGTAAGTGCAATCATAGGTATTGCTTAAAATTTGGAAGAAAATGAAGTTGTGAGAAAAATAATGAGCACATTTTCTAGATCTTATAAACCTAAGTTGTATGCTATTGAAGAAAGCCATAACATAGATACATATTGTTTGAAATTTGGAGGAATTTATTAATTTGTTGCATTGATGTTTGTCATTGATGTCAACACTAGCTTATTTGGTTGTCTACCAAATTCCAATAGAGTTGTTGAAATTTGATGATGATCAGGAGATTTGTCTCCGAAATATTCTGATTGGTGGAATTGGTTTGGTTTGGTCATTCATGTGGTTCAAATGCTTGTCATATTCAGTTGGTTTGGGATATGGTGATCTAGTTACTAGTAAGGGTTCTAGCGGAAGAGCTTTGTTGAAGATCTTTTGATGAATTCGATAAGTGTTATTGGTGCAGCTTCTAGAAAGTTATCGGGATGTTGATGGTTATTGTGTTCATGTTCCAATTGATTGGTGGTATTCCATTTGGCTTATGGTGACCTATTTTGGGTCCAACCTTATTCTGCTAGGTTATGGACCAGTTTATGTAACGTGCTAGTGGATGCTCTTGATGCGTTATCGGTTGGATTTATTGTTTGGTTAATGTTGTTTTGATCTTAGGCCAACTTGGTTTATCATTGGTTTGTGGGTTTATGTAATGGATTTATTGTATCATCTTTTAGGTGGCCAACCTAATTGTTTAGGTCTCAGGTTGGTATAAATATCATATAAGATATATTTGAGATTGTGGCATGTGGTATGTGATAAAGGATTATTTGTCTGCGAATAAAGTTGTAATCATATGCATAAGGTTTGGTCAATCATAGGTGATCGAATTGGGTTTGTATAAGAGGTTTAAAACCTCTGGTATTGAGCTTAATTGGAATTATACTCAGGCATAGGAGATGCTATTCTTGTAGTTCATTCTTATTTTTAGATTATAGTCTAGATTTCTTATTTAGTTAGTGAGGCTCCTTTGTGATGAGCAATGTGCTCTAGGATATTGACATTCCTGCATGTGCAAACCCCTTATTGTAATCACATACTTACTACAAAAGTATTATCTGACTGTGGGTAGGCTTCCCACCATGGTTTTTCACTTTACCGAGTTTTCCACATACAAATCTTGATGTTATGTGTTGTGGATGCATGGTAATTGGTTTATGATTTATGTTTTTGCTTAATTGATATATCTGCTATTCTGGTATTTGGTGTATGCATTCTAGTAAAAAAATTTGTGTGCTTAAAGTTTCATAATTTGTTAATAACTGATTCATCCCACCCCCTCTCACTTGTTCACCAGTTATCCTAACAATTGCTACTAGAGCCTAGTCCTCTCTATAGAAGCTTAACCAGTTGAGGAAGATTGTATGGCGGGTAATCATTCAAATTCAATCTCTTACTAGAAGGACAGCCCTAGGCTTGAAGGAACAAACTATAGAGTATGGAAGCTTTAGATGGAGACTCATTTGAGATGTCTTAGCAAGGAGATTTGGGAGATCACTGAGAAAGGATATACACCTTATGATCCAACATCTAGCAATCCTCCTCTAGCAGACTTGGATAAGAACATTAAAAATGACTGTAGAGCTAGAGAAGCCTTCTTGAGTGCCCTTTCAAATTAGTAGGTAATGGGATTAACAAACAAATAATCTGCATGGGCTATATGAGATAAGTTGGAGACTATGAATGAAGGTGACCCTATTGTTAAAATTGCTAAACTTGATGGTTACTAGGTAAGGTATGAGAACCTGAGAATGGAAGAAGATGAGAGAATTACTACTTTTATTGAAAGAGTCAATCAAATGGTCTTGGGAATTCAATGTTGTGGTGATCTTTGAGCAATGATGAGATTGTTCCTAAAGTATTGAGATCTTTGCCTCCAACTTACAAGATGAAGGCTACTACAATTAATGAGCTGAGAACTATGTCTAACACTTTTGTTAATAGGGATACTTTGGTTGGAAAGCTATCTACTTTTGAGCTTGAGAATTTGGTCCTCAAGGAGTTGCAAAGATAGATTCTGCATTCAAGGCATCTACATCATCAACTAGAAAGAGTGATTGGAAAACATTATATGCGAAGGAATTGGAGTATATGAAGAAAGAGGATGAAGAGTTTGAATAACTTGAAGCCCTATTTCCTAGAAGAGTACCTAAAGGTCTGGTAGGAAGTAAGTATGAAGGAAAATCACCTTTCAAATGTTTTGCATGTAATAAGATAGGTCATTTTGCATCTAGATGTCTTGAGAGGAATTCAAGATTTGAAGAAAAAGCTAGAAGATATTTTAGGCCTAACCATGATTATCAGAACAAGCATAAGTATAGGAGGAAAAAATATAAATCATGCTACTATGTTGATGAGGAAGGTGTAACTAATGATTCTGATGATGAACCGGCAAAATATTCAGCTAGTGGATCCAACAATGGAAAGGAATGGGTATTCTTGGCTATCAAGCAAGATATTTCGGAACCTGTCATTCATAATGAAGATAAGACCCTTGCTCCTAAGGTTGAAGACAAGGATGAAGGGGTGGTAGATAGTGGATGTTCACATCATATGACTGGAGATAAAAGGAAGTTTCTATCTTTGGAAGAATTTGATGGTGGTCTTGTCAGATTTGGAGATGACAAAGCATCCATGATCAAAGGAAGATGACTTATATCATTGGATGGTAAGCATAACACTGATAATATTTATTATGTTAAAGGTTTAAGGCATAATATTTTGAGTGTATATCAATTGGTGGATAAGGGATTTCAATTACATTTCAAGGATGGAAAATACAAAATCATTAACAGATCTGATTTGGAGATTGCAACCGGTACTCAGACTAGAGGTACCATCTTTCATTTAAACTACGGTGAGAAGACATGTTTGATTTCACATATTGATGAGAGTTGGCTATGGCATAAGAGGCTATGTCATGTGAATTTTGATTGCATTGTAAAGATCAGTTCAACTAAGGCAGTTTGAGATATACCTAGGATTGTGAAGCCTCATAATACGACATGTAAGGAATATCAAATGGGAAAGAAAGTCAAAACTTATTTTAAGATATTCAAGATAAATCTAATGATGTTCTTGATCTTATTCATACTGATTTGTGGGCTCCTTATAGAGTAAGAAGTTTTCAGGGTAATAGATATTTCATGCTAGTCATTGCTGACTATTTTAGAATGATGTGGGTTACTTTTCTAAGGGAGAAATCGGAAGCCTTTGAAAAGTTCAAGATCTTTAAAGCTATGGTTGAGACAAAGATAGGATTGAAAATCAAATTCTTAAGATTCAATTAGGGTGGTGAATTCACATCCAGTGAATTTAATAGTTATTGTGAGAAAAATGGGATAAGGAGACAATTGTTTACACCCCGAACACCTCAACAGAATGGTGTTGTGGAAAGAAAGAACATAACTATCCTAGATGCAACTAGATCTATGATGATGGAAGCTAATTTACCACATATCTATTGGAGAGAAGCTATGAGCATGAAAATGTACACATTCAACATAGGTCATATCAAAGGAGACAAAGGTGAGACACCTTATCAGTTATGGTTTGGTCATACACCTACAGTTAAGTATTTCAGAATCTTTGGTAGTAAACACTATATCAAAAGAGATGATTCCATTGGAAAATTTGATCCTAGGTGTGATGAAGCGATAATTCTTGGTTATTCTAATGAAATATAAGCATATAGATGTTATAACAAAAGATTGCATATAATTGTGGAGAGTGCTGATGTCAAGGTGGATGAGTTGTACAAAGATCAAATAGGAACTTATGAGAAAGAACCATAAATGGAGATGATCATAACTGAACCAATAAGACATATACCAGAATAAAATGTTGAACTAGTTACCCCGGTAGTATTAGAAAATTCAATAGTAACTAAAGATCAGAGAAGAGGAACAAAAAGTCAGAAGACTCCTAGGTATGTAAGGTTAAATCATTTAGAAGATCATATCTTTGGAGACAAGAACAAAGGAGTAATGAAAAGAAGAAGGTTGGCAACTAATGAGGTATGTTTAATTTCTCAAGTTGAACCAACATTAATTATTGAAGCTTGTAAAGATGAATGTTGGATGAAAGCTATGAAAGAGGAATTAGATCAGATTGAAAATAGGAACACATGGACTTTAATTCCCTGGCCTAAAAATAAGAATGTTATTGGAACTAAGTGGGTTTTTAGGAATAAAATGAATGAGGATGGAAAATTTGTGAGGAATAAGGCTATATTGGTATGTAAAGGATATTCTTAGAAGGAAGGAATTGATTATGATGAGACTTTTTCTCTGGTAGCTAGGACTGAAGTTGTGAGATTATTTCTTGCTTATGCTGCCCATAATAAATACAAGGTTTATCATATGGATGTTAAGTTTTCATTTTTGAATGGAGATATTGAACAGGAAGTTTACATTGAGAAAATTGATGGATTTTCACTTTCAGATGACAAAAAAATAGTTTGCAGGTTAATGAAAGCTTTATATGGATTGAAACAAGCCCCTAGAGCTTGGTATGCTAGATTAAATATCTTTTGAAACTTGGTTTCACTAAAGGTAATGCTGATAGTAACTTATATTATAAGATCACTAATGATGGCATATTGATGGTCGATCATAGATGATCTAATTGGGTTTGTATAAGAGGTTTAAAACCTCCGGTATTGAGCTTAACTGGAACTATACTCCGGCATAAGGGATACTATTCTTGCAGTTCATTCTTATTTCCGGATTGTAGTTTGGATTTCTTTTGTAGATAGTGAGGCTCCTTTGTGATGAGAAATACACTCTAGGTTGTTGGACTTCCTGCATGTGCAGGACCCTTATTGTAATCACATACTTACTGCAGAAGTACTATCTGACTGTGGGTGGGCTTCCCACAGTGGTTTTTCCCTTTACCAAGTTTTCCATGTAAAAATCTTGGTGTTATGTGTTGTGGATGCATGGTAATTGGTTTATGATTTATGTTTGTGCTTAATTGATATATTAATTGATATATTTTCTATTTAGGAATTTGGTTTATGCATTTTGGTAAAAAGTTTTGTGTGCATAAAGTTTGGTAATTTGTTAACAACTAATTCACCCCCCCACTCTTAGTTGTTCAACAGATATCCTAACACATATACCTTGGATCAGCTCTATGGATCACTCTCTGCCTTTGAGATATTGGAGTTTGAGGAGCTGCATAATGTCAAGGAGGAAACTGCATTCAAAGCTATCAAGAAAATTGAATATGTACTTGAAACAAGCAACAATCTAGATAATGTTCAACCAAACATTGTAAGGACACTAGAGAAAGAATCCAACAAATATAAATTAATTTTTCATTCAAATTATTTAATTGTGGAATAATTGGTCATTATGATACTAGATGTACTTACAAGGAAGATAACTACAAGAGATTTGATGATGATAACAAGAGAAACAATAATTATAGAAGAAATGATAGAAACAAAAGAATAGATGACAAAGTCAATCCTAAAAAGTTTTTTTGTTCATTGGAGACCTATTATTTTGAAGATGAGTGTTATGATGACTCAAATTATGGATCATTATTTCTATCCATAGAAGAAAAGGATAATGAAAGGCTTGGTACTCTGCATGATTAGAAGGACAGTGAAAGATCAATGATGGTGAAGACTGTACTACATGAAAAAGTGGAACCTTAAGCTTTGATAATTGTTTCTAGATGCTCAAATCATATGACAAGTGAAAAAAGGAAGTTCATAGATTTTGAAAATTATGATGGTGGATCAATGAAGTTTGTTGGTAGGGAGATTGCACCTATATGTGGTAAAGGAACCATATCCATTGATGGTAAGTGTTGGAAATGTTAAAAGTTGGTTTTATTTGTGCCCTACCTCCATGTTGAAACTTAGGGTTTAGGGTTTTTCAAAGAAGGTTATATGCCTGTCAAAATTCTCCCCTTTGTTCTCTCAGCTTATGTTATATTATGCAGTTGACCTATGTTTATCAGTGCTCGTGTTTTAAGTCATCATCGGAAGGGTTCTTCATCATCTATTTACTAGCCCTATGTGTTAGAAGTCACTGATCATAGTGGTTCTTTTAATTTTTCATTTTATTCTAAGTGTAGCAAATAATCCTCAAGACTTAAAGTCTTAGAATCCCCTAGAGAGGCCCCTTCGCATGGTTGTGTTACCCATAGAGATTTTCCACATGCTCAAAAGATTCACTTAAGTGTCTGCTTTAGTGTCATTACTATGTGGGATAAGCATGTCAAGAGGAACTATGAAGATAATTTTACCCCACAAGCATTTTAGCAAAAGGTCTTAGCCCTGCGAGATAAGGGAATAACTCTACTAAAGAAGAAGTGTTATCTCGTGGTACATTTGAACCAGTGGTAGAGCACTGTGGGATAAGAAATCTAAAGAAAATACAAAGGAACCCTTATCCTAGAGTCACTTCATAACAAAAAAAGGATTGTGTGGGATAAGGAGAATTCACATAAGCGATAGTAGTTTTTGGTGTGCACTGTGACCATGCAGGATAAGAGAAGCTAAGAATCTCTGAAGAAAGTCTTATCCCGCGGTGTCTTAGGGAAGCCAAGAAGAACTAACGAGATAAGAAGTGATTAAAGATTGCATAGGAAATGTAATCCCGCAAGGTTTCCAAGCTACGAAAATAACAATGCGGGATAAAGAGTAACAAAGGATTCTTTAGAAGCCTTATCCCGCAAATAATTTTGCCCATTCAAAGGTGGTCGCAGGATAAGAATTATAAGCCAAATGCAGATAATCTCTTATCTCGTGCATTCCCACAAGGATAAGAGATGGTTCATGGGATAAAAGAGAATAAGTTTAAAAGGCTTATCCCATGTGGAGTAAACACACAAATAAAATCACTTTCAAGCAACAAACAAATAGAGAGCTATGAGCAGTGTGGGATAAGGAGATTATTAGAAGACATGCTCAGAATCTTATCCCATGAGGAAAAACAAAGATGACTGGTATGCTGTGGAATAAGAAGAGACAAATACCGATGAAAGGAGGATAACAAAGCCTTATCCCATGAAGGTGAAAAGGATACTCCCAGGTGTTGCAGGATAAAAAAATAAAAGTAAATGCATAGGAACCTTATCCCGCAGGGATAGGTAAGGTAGTAAAAGATGGTGCAGATAAGAAAATAAGAGGAATCTAAGGAAGGATTATCCCATAGAGATGGTAAAGATCATAGGATGGTAAAAGTAGCTCAAATGATATAATTTTTTACAATTCTAAGGTGGCCGAGAGAGTCTTATGAATGCCATGTCATCATTTGAGAGTTATCAAAGGACAATCTTGACCATTTATCTCCTGATCAACAGATGAAATTCAAAACTAGTGCCAATGACCACCTCTGTCTAGCACAAAAAAATTAATGGCGATGCAATAAAATAGGAATTCAATGGTATTCTTCCCTACCCTACATCCGAAAGAGAATTCAGAGCATTCCAGAGCAAGAAGAAGAGCGAGTTTCATCAAATCAACATGCCCTCTAGCAAATTCAGCCATGCAAAAAAGAAACCAGTAAGTCAATTATCTCACCATCCTTGTGCATTGTTAAGATGATATAGTTGTGCATACGCAAAGTTTTATGTACCCGGGAACCTGTAGGTTTGCGTCTTTTTTTTAATTTCTAAGGCTTCTTTGTTTTAAGTGTTAAAATGGCCCCCTTGTTAAAGATTCTGCTATTCCCACTGCTAAAAATATCCCTAAAATCAGTGATAGCACTGTAATACTAGATATTACACATTTTGTCCCTATTGATGTAATTTCCCCCATGCCAGAGATTGAGAGTGCTCCCGCTGTAGAGCCAAACCCTAGAGTTGTCTTGCAAGCATCTGGGGAGGCCAAAGCTAGCTCCCCTTCGAAGGAAAAGGCCACGAAGAGGAAGAGAAAAATAATTTGAAAGACTGTCACTATTGTCTCCAATAGTGAGTATTCAAATGAGCCTTCTCCAACTCCCAAAGCTAGGAAACCAACTCTAATGCAGGAGCATCCCTGATTCTTGGCAATCTTGCATCAACCAAAAAAAATAAAAATTCCTTTCTGTTTTGCTTTCTATTTTGTAGTTTTACCATTTCATTCTGCATTTTTTGGAATTGGCTCATCAGATCTCGAGGAGTTGGATTTTTTCTTGATGACTTCATCATCTACTTTATTCCCAAACCATGGAGCATGTAGATCATTTTCTGACAAGTTATCACTACCAGTTTTCAAGACAGTTTTTTGGTACTAGTTGCCTGTGTTGGCATTTGCATGAAGATCGAATTAATGATAGGTTATGTTGTCCTTGATGTCAATTGAATTGGTAATGATATTATTGTTATATTATTACTATAACTAGTAGGAAGAATTTGTGAGGAAAACTGGTAAATGGTGTAACAGTATAAACCTTATCTATTGATGTAACTGGTAAACCGTACCTGTTGTTTTTGATAAACCCTAACCGATCAAGTTTATTGGTTATGTTGGTTTATGATCTGATGATGAGCGGTAATGATGATGACATGCATGATTATTATATTAAGACAATTCCAAGAGATTTTGGCAAGTTGTTGTCATGAATTTTGTCTAGGGAATGAGCAAATGTATTGCATCTAATGGAAAATGCATACTTGAACCGAATTTGTTTGTAATCTCGATGAGAATCAGGTTTTTTTTGTGTTACCAACTTGATTGATTTGTGTTTAAGGTCGATGAAGTTGTTTAGTTTTTAAGATAAAAAAGGAGAGTTGGCAAAGAGATAGACACAGTTCAGTTGAGTGTGTGGTTGCCTAACCGGATAATGTATCTATAGTTTGAGTAAAGGTAGATAGGAGCATGAAATGGATCTGATCAAGCAAGTGTAGTGCTATTTAGACATATTAGCAAACTACTATTTTTTTCTAACAATTATAGAATAATTGAAATCCCCTAACCGAGTAAGCTCTAACAAGCTTGGTGCTATTCAAATCCTCTAACAAGGTAGTCCATTAGATTGGATTTTCAAATCCTCTTCCGAGGTTACTCCTTATAGGGTATTGCTTCTAACAAGGCATTTGTAGTCAATCCCTGAACCGGGTGATTCCTAACAAGGCAAAATTTAGAAGAGTTTAGATATTATCTTACGAGTCTCATCTCACCGTGGTTTTTACCTATTTGGGTTTCCACGTCAAATTTTTTTGTGTCAAGTGGTGAATATTTTTGTGGTTATGTTTTCATGGTTTACACAACTACTTAACTATTGTGATAATTCATGATAACCAGAAGCATTGAGAAATGATGAAGTTGTTTATTGTTAACTTGTTGTAATAGACAACTGGTTTATCTTATGAGTTTTTATCTTAACATAGTTTATTTCATTGTTAGTTCTAAGTTTACTTTGAGAGATTGATTGGTGAAGTTATTATCATTTTTTCTATCTACTGATTCACCCCCTCCTCTCAGTAGTTGATTAGATACTTATTATTTCATCATACCATCAAATGGTATCAGAGTATTATAGGTTCACTAAGGTTTAAGCCTAATAGCTAGAGGTAAAGATGTATAGATCATGATGAAGAAGGAAGGTCTGAAGTTTAATAGAGAGAACTACAGGATATGGAGTGACAAAATGAAAATTTATATCAAGAGTTTGGGAAACTAGTATTGGGATCATGTAGATACCAAGTATATTTCACCCACTAGGATGTTGACTGATGATCAAAAGAAAGAGAAACAAGAAAATCATCAAGCATTGGAGGCTATTGCCAATTCTTTGTCTAATGCAAAATATGTAGATGTTCATGATCTTGAAACTGCATATGAGGTATGGAAAAAACTTGAAGAGATTTATAGGGGTGATGAACATGTTAAATTGCTAAAGAGGAGAGTCTAAGAGGAAAATTTGATGACATGCAAATGGATAAAGGTGAGAATATCCAGCAGTATGGTCAAAGGATAAAAGAGATAGTCAATGAAATTAAGAGTGCGGGAGGTAAAGTGGGAGATTCCGCAGTGATCAGTAAGGTAATAAGAACCCTACTACTGGTCTATGCTATTTGAGTTGCACCTATTTAGGAGATGAAGTCCATTGACAAAACTAAGGTAACTCTTGAATCCATCATTGGCAAGCTTACTGATTTTGAATTAAATGGTTATGATGGTAGTGTACAAAAATCTAAGTCTTCATTTAGAGCTTCTATTTCTAACCCATATGTGAGAAAAATTAGAGATACCAGTCACAATTATGAATCCAGATCCAGCAAAGAAGAAAATGATGAAGACAATTTGGCTGAGCTTGAAGCATTGTTGGCCAAGCGGTTGCCTAGAGGTACAGGTAAATATAGAGGCAAATTACCTTTGAAATGTTTTGCATGCAACAAGATTGGACACATTCCTGGTAATTGTCCTAATGGTGATAATAAGAACAAGCGAGAAAAATTCAAGAAGTACAAGGGTAAAGGCAAAAGAGATTGTCTTATTGTTGTTGATGGTGGTATCACTAATGAGGAATCTGATGGTGATGCTAATGAAGACATTGTTTTTGTAGCCATTAAAGATGAGATGTCAGACTAGAAGGCATTAGTATCTAGGATGGATAACTCTAATGATTGGATCATTGATAGAGGTTGTTCACATCACATGACCGGTGATCGAAGCAAATTTCTTTCTCTGAAGGAATTTGATGGCGGAGTTGTAAGATTTGGTAATGACTCACCCTGCATGGTTAAAGGTAAGAGAACTATTTATCTTAATGTAAAGAGTAGTGCAGATGATGTCTATTGGGTTGAAGGTTTAAAGCACAATCTTTTGAGTGTGGCACAACTCAATGACAGAGGATACCCATTGGAATTTAAAAATGATATGTGCAAAATCTATGACAACAAAGGTGAATTAATTGCAATTGGAAAGAAAACTAAAGGTAACTTATTTCATCTTAATCCTAAAGTTAGCAACTATTTAATTCCAAAGATAGATGATAGTTGGATTTGGCATAGGAGATTTTGTCATATAAACTTTGATAACATTGTTAAAGTGAGTAAGTGCAAGATAGTGAGAGGTCTACCTCAGTTAGACAAACCAGTTAATTCTCTATGCAAAGAATGTCAGCTGGGAAAGATTACATCCTCAACTTTCAAGAGAAAATCTTTTTTAGTGGAACATTTGTTAGATTTGGTTCATACAGATCTTTGTGGACCAATAAGAACAAAAAGTATTGAAGGTGATAGATATTTTATGATCTTCACTAATGATTTCTCAAGGATGATGTGGGTCACATTCTTGAAGGATAAGACAGAAGCTTTTGGTAAGTTCAAGGCATTCAGGGCCTTAGCTGAGAAAGAGAGCGGTAAGAAGATAAAGTGTTTGAGGACAAATCAAGGCAGTGAATTTACTTCTAAGTAATTCACTAGGTATTATGAAGAAAATGGTATCAAGCAGCAACTTTCTACACCAAAGACACCACAACAAAATGGTATCACAAACATAAATAATTGGTCAGTTGTTGAAGTTGCTAGGATGATGTTGATTCAAGGAGGTGTAGCAAAAAATTTCTAGAGAGAAGCTGTCAGCATAGCTGTCTACACTATGAACCAGATTCTGGTAAAGAGAGGTGAGGAAAAGACTCCTTATGAATATTGGTATGGTAGATCACCTGATGTTAGTTATCTCAGAATATTTGGAAGCAAATGTTTGGTTAAGAGAGGTGATTATAGTAGAAAATTTGAGGCTAAGAGTGATGAAGGTATATTTCTTGGCTATTCCACCAAGAGTAAGGCCTACAAGTGTTTTAACAACTGGACACAAAGAATTGTTGAGAGTGCTAATATTTGAATGGATGAATTTCTTGAAGTCTCAGAAGGAACCAGTGTAGAGAAAAAGGATGAAGATCCTTGCATTTTAATTTTGGAACTATAAACTGTTAAATCTGAAACTGACAAAGCAAATACTGATGTACCAGTCCAACTAGAACAGATAAATTCATAAGAAGATGATGATAATGAAGCATGTGAACTTGAAGATAATGATCATATTATTCCAAGATATGTAAGATTGAATCACAATCCTGAACAAATTATTGGGGATAAGGATGTTGGAGTACTAACCAGAAAAAGAATCAAAGAGAATTCTTGCATGATCTCCACTATTGAACCAAGAACTGCTAAGGAGGTATTTGGTGATGATCATTGGGTTAAAGCTATGGAGGAGGAATTAGATCAAATTGAGAAGAATAACACATGGGCCCTAGTACCCCGATCAGTAAATAAAAAATTGATAGGGACTAAGTGGGTTTTCAGGAACAAGTTGAATGCAGATGGTGTTGTGGTTCGCAACAAAGCTAGGTTGGTATGCAAAGATTATGCACAAGAGGAAGGAGAAGACTATGGTGAAACTTTTTCACTAGTGGCAAGACTAGAAGTGTCAGAACTTTACTTGCATTTGCTGCACACAAGAAATTCAAGGTATACCAGATGGATGTTAACTCAACGTTTTTGAATGGGATACTTGAATAAGAAGTATACATTGAGCAACTAGATGGTTATGCTCTGACTGATAATAAAGATATGGTATGCAGATTGTATAAAGCTTTATATGGATTAAAGAAGGCACCGAGAGCATGGTATGAAAGGCTTCATACACATTTGATGAAGATAAGCTTTTTGAGAACCAGTGATGATAGTAACATTTATCTCAAATCTGAAGGAGATCAAATACTAGTCAGCAAAGTATTTGTTGATGATACCATATTTGGAGGTAATGATGACATGAGCAATAATTTTGCAGATGAAATGAAAAATGAGTTTGAAATGTCTTTAGAGGGGGAAATAAAAAATTTCATAGGCTTGCAAATACAACAAATGAAGAATGGTATTTTCATCACACAGTCTAAGTATGTGAAGGAGGTCTTGAAGATATTTGTCATGAGTGACTATAAACCAGTTGGCACACCAATGGTTATAGGTTGTAAGTTGTCTAAGGAAGATGAGCCCGAATCTATTGATGAGAAGGAATATAGGTCAATGATTGGAAAATTGCACTATGTTGTTCACAGCAGACCAAAAATAGCTCATGCAGTTGGCATAGTTGCTAGATTCCAAAAGAATCCTAAGGAAACACATCTGATAGCAACATAGAGAATTTTTATATACTTGAAAGGTACTATTGATTATGGGCTATGATATCCATATGGAGGAAATTTTGATTTGAAGTTGTACACAGATGCAGATTGGCCAGGAAATGTTGATGACCAAAAAAGCACAACTAGTGGAGCATTTTTTCTTGGAGTAAGGCTTGTTTCATGGAGTAGTAAGAATCAAAGTTGTACTTCACAATCTATTGCTGAAGCTGAGTATGTTGCGGGTTTCATGAACTGCACATAGGATATTTTGGTGAGGCACATTTTGGAAGGTTTTAAGATGAAGATTTTAGAACCTATAAAGATTTTATGTGATAATACAAGTGCCATAAATATTTCCAAGAACCCTATTTTGCACACATGAACTAAGCATATTGAATTGAAGTATCATTTCTTGAGGGAAAAATTGTGCAGGAGCACTTGAGAAATTTTGTTGTGTAGGTTCTAGGAGTTTGGAATCATGTGATTTTGGTTTGTAATAAGGTCAATAGAATTTTGAATAAGTTCTTAGATGATGTAAGGACCCTAGGAGTTATTGTTTGGCCAATGTTGGCCTATTGGCTCTTAAGGGTGCCAAATAGAGCATTTGGTAGAATAAGTTGGTATTGTGTTAGAATAGGTTGGTTTGATGAAATTTAGGAGGTTTTAAGGTCATTTGAACCTTTAGAAGTGACCTAGGTTTTATTTGGGGCAAAAGTTTCTCAACTATGTAAAAGTTGTAAAAAGTTGCAAAAGTTGTTCATAGCAACTTTGCAACATTTGCATTTTCCAAACACCAACGGTTAGCTGGTTGTCTTTTTCAGTTAAAGAAATTTGTAACCAACCCAAGGACAATATAAGGCTTGTGGACAACCAATGAGAACATTGGTTAAATATTTGAATGAAAAAAAGTAGGTTTAGCCTTTCAAAAATTGTGTTTTCCACGAGAAGAAGTTGAGTTTAACTGTTTTTGTATGGTCTGTACAGATTTCTAAGCCCAAACCAAGGCATGAATTGTTAGAGAAGAGAAATACCTTTAATTTCATGGTGATTTGAGGTTTTAAAGTGTTATTGTTTATAATTTTTGTCATTTTTGTTGCAGGCGGGTCCTAAAGACCTTAAAACAAGGGTTTTGAAGACTCTATGACTCATACCTAGCATTCCATGGTGGAACTCCATACTAAAACCTTGTGGAATGCTAGGAGGAATTGTAAAGCATGCTTTCAATTTTTTTTTGAGAAGGGAGCCTAACTCCAGATTTGCCACCATACCCTAGGCTTGGCACGTTGAGTTGGCAAGCAATGGGGATCATGGACAGTAGGCCCTAGATGGGTAAATCCATTGGATGTATTTGATTCTAGGATGGATTGAACATCCTCATGGGTGTACAAACCTGAGATAATAATCAACATCCTTGGCCATTTGGATTGGTGAAGGCATTTGAGCAAAACCCTATTTTGTAGGCTTAAAAAGAGGAATTAGGCCTAAAAAGGGTTAGGATGCTTAGCGATCAAACCCATGTCCAATTTTGTGATATTGTATGAAGCTTCCAAAAGGGTATCTGAAAAGATAAAGAGTTCATACCAGTGTTTAGGACTTCGGGTAGATAAGTGCAAAATACCTCACCAGTAGGGCTAATTGGACTAGGTCTTGTAGTAGGCCTAAAAGAGAAAATTGGTCCTAAAGCTTGAGACTGGTAAACACCAAAGTACATAAATGAATGGATAGGGCTAGACAAATAAGGAAAAACATACCTAAATTTGTTGGTCGAGTGTAATGAAGGTCCTATGGTAGAGAGGGTTGGCTCTTGGTTAAAGTGTTGAGTAGGAAGGTCTCTAATAAGAAGTGTTGGACACTCACTAAACAAAAGGAGGTCACCTTAGTCTAAGGACCTTAGGAAGGTTAGTTAAGGGTGGGCCCTACAACCTTTGGAAGGTTCAAAAGAGTGGAACCATTGGATGGTTCAAGAGACAACCTAAGGAGACATCAAGAGTGAGAAAACCCAATAGGAGTGAGAATCCTCTGTACATCAAACAAGTTCAGAGTAAAGATGTGATCTTAGAGCATGTTTTTACCAAGGAGCAGCTTGTAGATATTTCTATTAAACCTCTTCCTAAGACTACTTTTGAGTATCTTAGAAGTCAATTGGGGGTTGTCCATCTTCATGAAGTCAGTTAAGTATGATGTAGATTACATCAGTCCCGGAGCTAATTGCATAATTTTACAAGGATAGGTGTAGAAGTGGATGTATTCCATAGAGGGAGCATCAAGTTGAAGTATGTTGTTGATGCATAGTGAAAATTTGACATTACATGTTTTACTTTCAATCTAGCATTGTTGTCAAAGGGGGAGAAGAATTATGTGATTATGGGAAGGAGAACCAGTGAAAAGCTAAAGACAAAGTGAGCATGTGAATACTTGGTAATGTATACCAGGATTCCTATTCACAATCACACAGATATCAATGGTATTGATATTTGTATTGCCATCAATTTCAAAGGGGGAGATTGTTGGCATTTGCATGCAGATTGAATTAATGATATGTTATGTTGTCATTGATGTCAATTGAACTAGTAATGATACTATTGTAATATTGTTACTGTAATCGGCAGGAAGAATTTGTGAGGAGAACTGGTAACCAGTGTAATGGTGTAAACCTCATCTATTGATGTAATCAGTAAACCCTACCTATTGTTTTTGATATACCCTAACCGATCAAGTTTATTGGTTATGTTGGTTTATGATATGATGATGAGCGGTAATGATGATGACACACATGATTATTGTATGAAGACAATTCCAAGTGATTTTGGTTGTAATAGTTTTTGTCTAGGGAATGAGTAAATGTATTGCATCTAATACAAAGCACGTGATGAGTTTCAAAGTTTGATGAAGCGGTGGTCAAGGAGCGATCATGGTTTTCTTGATTGATGTGTAGAGATTGCTATGTAATCCAATGATCATACTTGAACTGAATTTGTTTGTAATCTAGATGAGAATTAGGTTTTTGTTGTGTTACCAACCTGATTGATTTGTATTTAAGGTCGATGAAGTTGTTTAGTTTTTAAGACAAAAAAAAAGTTCGAAAAGAGAGACACAATTCAGTTGAGTGTGTGGTTGCCTAACTGGATGATGTATCTACAATTTGAGTAAAGTCATATAGGAGAATGAAATGGATCTGATCAAGCAAATGTAATGCTATTCAAATAGATCAACAAACTCCTATTGTTTTCTAACAATTATAGAAAAATTGAAATCCCCTAATCGGGTAAGCTCTAACAAGATTGGTGCTATTCAAATCCTCTAACAAGGTAGTCCATTAGATTGAATTTTCAAATCCTTTACCGAGGTTACTCCTTACAGGGTATTGCTTCTAACAAGGCATTTGTAGTCAATCTCTTAACCAGGTGATTCCTAATAGGAATTTTTTAAAGCTTTAACAGGCTAGGCTCCTAACAGGGTGGACTTTAGAAGAGTTCAGGTATTATCTTGTGAGTCTCATCTCACTGTGGTTTTTACCTATTTGTGTTTCCACATCAAAAATATTTGTGTCAAGTGGTGAATGTTTTTGTGGTTATGTTTTCATGGTTGATTTAGTTAACTACTTAACTATTGTGATAAGTCATGATAACCAGAAGCATTGAGAAATGATGAAGTTATTTACTGTTAACTTGTTGTAATAGACAACCGATTTATCTTATGAGCTTTTATCTGGATAGAGTTTATTTCATTGTTAGTTCTAAGTTTACTTTGAGAGATTGATTGGTGAAGTTATTATCAGTTTTTCTATCTACTTATTCACCCCCCCCTCTCATTAGTTGACCAGATAATTATTCTTTCATCATACCATCAACTTGGACCTATTTGCATTTGTAATCTACTAGGATCTATCAGATCGCTTTTGTAGCTTGCAGAGCCCTGAGTGTTGATTTCGATGTTCCTTGGCACCTGGCCAACTTTCCCTTTGATCTATACTTCATCCTTTGTATTTTCTAGAGGAATTTATTTGGTGGAGGCTTACCTTGTTGTTTTTACATGTTAGGTCTTGTTCTTTGGCATTTTGATCCCTTTTTGGACTGACCAGATCCCCTTGGATCGTATAAATCATTATAATTGGGCATTAGAATGGAGAGAAGTAGGGATTAGTTAAGATATAGAACATAGAAGATATATCTTACGATTTGGGGTCCTAGTTGTGACCTGTTCTATAATTAGGCATGTTTTAGCAGTCTAGTGAGCCGATTTCTGTAACCTGGTTGTTACCAGTTGATTGTAATTAGTTTTCATGATATAATTCACTCATTTCTGCATTGCATACATCATATCTTGTAATTTTGTTGTGTTTACTCTTGCTAACCATTCCAGATTGATCTCTTTGAGGTCCCTCCTAACCGGTGACTACACCAAGTGGTATCAAAGTGAGCAATCATTCTAGAGATTGCATTGTCCTAAGAAATTTTGTTATAGGGTGGCGGACTGTGGATCTGACCTGCAACTGTCGAGGATTGGCATGAAGATGGAGTGAAGAGGAAATAGGAATGGTGGAGTGCATGGGAATGTAGACCCTATTGTAATGGAAATGTTGCAAGGAATTGTAGCCCAATTGGAAGTTGTTGAGACAACCCAAAGAAGAGGTCGACATATTGAAAATGTGAGTGAAGATGAAGGAGAAGAATCCCTAACAAAACAAGTAAACCCACTGATGATTGATCCAGAGGAAGAGAGGTTTGTGAGGGTTTTGAGTAGGGTGAATACTAAACCTCATTTTACCCCACCAGAATATGATGGAAATTTGGATTCAGATGAATTGATGGATTAGATCTCAGAGATAGAGAAATATTTTTATTTTGAGAACACTGCAAACGAAAGGAAGGTCAAATATGCCTGTACCTAGTTGAAAGGTCATGCATCTCTTTGGTGGGAGTATTTGTAGGTTGCTAGATAGAGAAGAGGTAAAGAGAACATCAAGACATTGGATCAGATGGTTGCTAAGCTGAAATCAAAATTTATGCCAGCTGACTAACAAGTGAATCTATTCTAGAACTTGCAAAATTTGAGGTAGAAGGAATCTAGTGTGAAGGAGTACACCGAAGCATTTTACAAGTTGAATATCAAATCTGGACATGTTGATGATGAAGTTGAACAAGTTGCAAGATATTTGAATGGATTATGGATGTCTATATAAGATAAACTTAGTTTGATCAAATTGTAGAGTGTTGAAGAAGCTTACCAGTATGCCCTAAAAGCAGAAGAGAAGCTAGACAAAAGACATGAGTAGAGACAAAGACGTAGAGGTGGAATGTTTTCCAAAGGAATATTTCAAGGAGGAAGAGGATATACCAGAGGAATAAGAACCTATATGGATCAGAATAAGGACAAGGAAGTAAGCAAAGAAGGTAATTCATATCGAAAGGATGATAGAAATTTCTACTGGAGGAGAGAACCAGATGGCTACCGGAATGAGAATTTTGGAAAAGATGAAAAAAGACAAGACAAGAGAGTGTTTAGAGGAACTTGCTATAAGTGTGGAGGAGAAGGACATCATCCTTTCAAGTGTAAGAAGGCAAAGAATATCGAGAGAACAATAGTGGTGGAAGAAAACCCCACCGGATTAGCTAATAAGCTAAAAGATGGAGAACTATTGATGATGAGGAGAGATTTGTGTCATATCAGAGGAGATGAAGAGCCATTGCAGAGGAAGAATTTTTTCAAGACTAGATGTAAGGTATCTGGTAAGTGCTATAAAGTTTTTATTGATAGTGGTAGTTCAGATAATCTTGTTTTAGAAGAGATGGTGAATAAGTTGAATTTGGAAAGACTGAAACACCCTAAGCCTTATCAAATAGCATGGATTCAGGATGTACATAAGTTGTTGGTAAGTGAGAAATGTCTGGTCAAATTCAAAATTGGGAATTATCATGATGAAGTCTTGTGTGATATTATGCCTATGGAAATTTGCCACCTTTTCTTGTGTAGACCTTGGCAGTTTGATAGATAGGCAATACATCATGGGAGAAAGAATGCATACACTATTGTGCCAATGGGATGAAGCAAACCTTGTTGCCCTTGGTAGAACCTTTGAAGAGTGAAGTTTGTATGAACGTAAGAATCTGCTTGGTGGATGGAAGAAAATTCTTGGGTGGAATGAGACATGAGAATGTGTGTTTTGCCTTAGTTCCTTAGAAGACTGAGAATCCAAAGCATGAAAAAGAACAACTGGAAGAGATAAAAGAGTTGATGACAAAGTACAAAGACATCATTTCAGATAATGTTCCTAATAGATTACCACCTGTGAGAAGTATCAGTCATTGCATGGACCCGATTCTCGGACCTAGTTTGCCTAACAAAGTTGCA